>NC_143395.1:388843713-389149982 GCF_052110815.1 Crocodylus siamensis | reverse complement strand
TGTGGGGGGGAGGTGAGCAGCTAACTGTGGTGAAAGAACAGGTTAGGGGACTATTAGAAAAGCTGAACATATATATGTCCATGGGGCTGGATGGGATGCACCCGAGGGTGCTGAGGGAGTTGGCTGACATGACTGCAGACCCACTGGCCATCATCTTTGAAAACTTGTGGCTATCAGGAGAGGTCCTGGATGATTGGAAAAGGGCAAATGTAGTGCCTGTATTTAAGAAAGGAAAAAAAAAAAAAAGTTCCAGGGAACTACAGACAGTCAGCCTCACCTCAGTCCCTGCAAAAATCATGGAGCAAGTACTCAAGGAATTCATTTCTAAGCACCTGGAGGACAAGGTAGTGATTAGAACAGTCAGCTTGGATTCACCAAGGGCAAGCCAGGCCTGACCAACCTGACTGCCTTCTATGATAGGATGACTAACTCTGTGGATGCACGGAAAGCAGTAGATATGGTATATCTTGGTTTTAGCAAGGCTTTTGATATGATCACCCACGAAGTTCTCCCAGGCAAGCTGAGGAGGTATGGCCTGGATGAATGGATTGTAAGGTGAACAGAAAACTGGCTGAAGCATCAGGCTTAGAGAGTAGTAATTAATGGCTCAATGTCTAGTTGGCAGCCAGTATCAAGTGGAGTGGACCAGGGGTCAGTGTTGGGGCATGTTTTGTTCAATGTCTTTATTAATGACCTGGAAGATGGCATAGAGTGCACCCTCAGCAAGTCTGCAGATGACACCAAGCTTGGGGGAGTAGTAGATATGCTGAAGGGTAGGGCTAGGATTAAGAGTGACCCAGACAAATTGGAGGATTGGGCCAAAAGGAGGTTCAACAAATACAAAGTCCTGCATGTAGGATGGAGCAATGCCATGAACCAGTACAGGGTGGCGGGTGGCTGGCTGGGCAGCAGCTCTGCAGAAAAGGACCTGGGGGTTACAGTGAAAAATAAGCTGAATATGGGCCAACAGTGTGCCCTTGTTGCCAAGAAGGCTAATGACATATTGGGCTGCATTGAGTTGGTGTTGCCAACAGATAAAGGGAAGGGATTATTCCCAGTGCAGAAAGCATGTGGATAAATTAGAGAGTCCAGCACAGGTCAATGAAAATGGTGAGGGGGCTGAGGGACACAACTTTTGAGGAGAGGCTGGGGGGGGGAAGGGTGGTGAGCAGCAACCACCCACAGGTGCCTCTGGCAGTGTCAGCGGCATTTTTTTCAGGGGGAGCACTGCCAATCTTAGGGGGTGTGTCGCCAATAAGGTTGGAGCTAAACTGTTCTCAGTGGTGGCAGATGACAGAACAAGGAGCAATGGTCTTAAGTTGCAGCAAGGGAAGTTGAGGTTAGATATTAGGAAGAATTTTCTCACTAAGAAACACTGGAATAGGTTACCCAGACAGGTTGTAGACTCTCCATCTTTGGAGGTTTTTAAGACCCAGCTAGGCAAAGCCCTGGCTGGGATGATCTAGATGGAGATTGTCCGGCTTTGAGTAGGTGACCTCCTGACATCCCTTCCAATCCTAATTTTCTGTGATGTTATGGTTCTGTGACTGGGGGGACAGAGAGTGTGCTTCTGAGTACAAAGGGAAGGGAGAGGAGTTCTTCCCTGCTTTGGGGACTTACAGAAAATCTCCAGATGCTGTTTCTGGGGAGTATTCTGAAAGCAGAGTGTGACCATGCCATCACACCCCCTCTGGATCCATCCCTGAGTAAACCATGAAGAAAATGTATATATCTGTTTTACTATAGCTAAGATTGTTTTTATGATTTTATTCTAGGAGACTGCCTGGTCATGGTATTAATCACTTCCATTGTTTTCAGAAGAAAGAGAACCCTGGTGCATAAGCTTAAGTCAAATGTGCTGAAAAATCATGGTCAATAAACTGGGATCATCTGAAAAGTGGGAAAATGATGTAACAACTAAAAGCTGTTCATACTTTCCAATGGGGAAAATTTATCAAAGCATCTAGATGGAAATGTCAAATCTGTATGAGAAAATGGAGAAATAGAGAGGGCTCAGTTGTTTCCGGTATAAGAGTTCCATGATTTGGAGTACAGGATCTAGTCTTAAAAGTATTTTGCCAAATTGATTTTAAAGTTCCCTCTATATTAACAAATTGAAGGCCTAAAATACAGCTGCTTTTTATTCCATTTTGGTAATAGTTTGCATGTCTCTATTGGTTATTATGCACTGTGAGTTTATACACGGCTGAAATAAAGTGACTTGGTTAAATGACCACGCTAATGGAATGTGGGCTCATGCTCAGATAAGTTAAGGACAGAAATTACTCATAAACCAGTGTAAGTGATTGGAAACCAGTTAAAACCTGTAACACAACAGGGGTAGGGATGGAAGTTACACATAAACCCGTTTAAGTGATCAGAAACTGGTTTAAACATGAAACAGAACAGAAGTTCAGTGCACATAAACGAGTTTCAAAACAGCTGAACCTGGTTTAAGATAAACCTGGTTGAATGTAGTCTCTGACTTCACTGATTTATGTCAAACCAGTTTATGGAACTTCTATCCCAGATCCCTTCCTGATTTAAGTTAGCACACAGTCCCTTGGCATCCTAGCATGCTTTGCAGCCCTGGGCTGTGCTGTCTGTTCCAGCTGAGCAGCGTTGGCCTTGCTCCTCTCCTTCCTAGCTGGAGCACTATCACTGCTCTGGCCGGCTGAGAAGTGGGTCAGGGTGTGAAACCCTGCTCTGGAGTGCAGCTGTGTCTGCCTGGCAAGGGGGCAGCAGCCCTTGCCAGGTGTCCCCAGCCCCTCCACCTCCGCTCATTGCTTCAGCAGCAGGAGTGGGGGTATGGCCAGATACCAGTAGCCTGAGGGGAAGGAGGAGGTTTAACCCCTTATTGCAGGTGGCAGCAGTGCAGGCACCAGTATGGTGCTAGTTGTGTCCCATGGTGAAGATCCCTTCAGGCAGGGCCGGTGCCGCAGCACCTGGGATGAGTCCTTCAGAGGAGCAGTGAGCAGTGCCTGAAGCTGATGCGAATCCTGCCTTGGGGAGGGTGAGGGGCAGGGAAGGGGGGATGTGACCTAGCTGCAGGTGTGGGAAGGAACGGTGGAGAGCCAGGGCTAATCATGGAGCCCAACACACTGCTGCCTGCTGCTGCAGCAGTGTGCCTGGGATTGGAGTGTCCCTGGGCGGTGGAGGTCAGCACCTACTGCCTCCCATCTCCAGCCCTGTACAGGGGCCTTGGTTTGCAGGTAGACTGCAGCTGGAGCATGGCTCCTCGCCCTGCTCCCTCTCCTGGCAGCAGTGAAACATTGGACCTGTCACCTGCCGCCTCCTTGCAGGAGCTCCAGGTGCTCAGGGCAGGCTGCAATGAGGGGATTAAACCCTGCCTTCCCCTCAGGCTACCGGCATAGGGCCATGCCTCCATTCCTGCCACTGAAGCAGTGAGGAGGGTGGGAGGCTGGGGACAGCTGGCAAGGCCTGCTTCCCCACTCCCTCCAGGGACACCCCAGCTGGGGTCCCTGCAGGCGGGGGCAGGTGGTGGGTTAAACCCATCCCCAGTCACATATGCAACATGTAGTGGGGCACAAGGGGGCATGTGCCTCCCAAGATTGGCCACTGCTGCCACTGATGCCAGCTTCTGCAGGCAGTCGCCACTCACCCCTCCACCCCTGCTGCTGCTGGCTTCTGTGGGCTGTCACTGCTTGCCACCCCATCACTGCTGCTGGCTTTTGTGGGTGGTCGCCGCTCACCACATCCCCCTGCAGCCACTGCTGCTGCCAGCAGCTTCTGTGGGCAGTTGCTGCTTACTACCCCACTGCCACCCACAAACTGTGACCCCCATCTCAGGAGGCACCAGTCACCCATGCCCAGTCATACTCAGGCCTGCTGGAGCCTGCCCACACCCCCCAATCCCATCAGCTCAGCTTCCCTTCACCTTTGTGGCCACAGCAAAAGGAAGGCTTGCTCTAGCATGCTCCAGCTTCTAGCCTGAGCCACTGCAGGCATGTGGCTGCATTTCTGGAATCAAAAGTGAATGTCTATTCACTTGCATGTTGGTTCAATCTACACAGGTTAGACTAACCTGCAAAGATTGAATCAATTCAGGCTCAGGCTTTTTGAATGTCTGTACTCAGCCCAGAAGTTCAGTGCACAGAAACTGATATAGTATCAAACTTAACTGATTTAGGTTAAATTGGTTTATTGAACTTCTGTCCCAGATCCCTTCCAGATATGGGCAACTGGTGCCTCCTGCTTCTGGGGGGGGCACCAGCTGCTGATCGCTGACTGGGAGGGGGATCCCCCAGTGTCACTTCCAGTTTCGTTGCTGGTGCTTCTCTCAGCACAGAGGGGCATGCCAGCACTTTTCTTGCCACAGACGGGCACGCCGGTGCTTCTCCCAGCGCCAAGGCTTCTGGAGGCCAATCTCAGAGGGGACACTTGCCCCCCTCCCCGAAAACACATCGCCAGTGCTTCTGGATTCAATTTAACTCACAGTACCTTAGTGTCCCAGCTGCCTGCGGAGGGTTTGGGATTGAGAGTATGGTCAGGGGTACAAAGGTAAGAAAGGTTTATTAACTTAACAAAAACACAACTATGCATAATAACAAGACAAACAATGACAGACAAGAATAATTTACATTGGCAACTTATCGGCAGTCCCCTCTGATGCCTGACGTACAACAAGTTTCTCTTTCCACAAAGCTCAGTGAGGTCAGGCGTTCCTGATCAGCGCTGTCCGAGAGGTACCAGGAAGGATCCTGGTATTCAGTCCTTGGGCTCCTCAAGATCCACGGGCCCACTGATCCAGATCAACAGCTAATTAATCCTTTCCACAGAGCTGTATCTTCCTTCTGAATGATTTCCAGATGTTTCAGCCAATTTATAACTTCTGAACTGTGCTGATAACTTACAGCCACTCAGATTCTTTTTACTTCAACTGTCCTTAGACTGACCAATAGCAGTACAAGCCTTGCATTCTTTTGATAAGGTTAATTTTAACTACGCCACAGGGCCTTAATACTTCAAGGTTTTGCTAAATTTCCTAGGCCTTACTTTATACAAGGCCTTACTACATCTTAAACTTTAGGCTCTTAGCAACAACGTATAGCTTAATAATTAAACAAATGACAGAAAAACACTTAGTCTAATCTTCATAGAGCCTTCAGCAAGCACCTTTATCACACAGGCATAATTTTCAGCTGTCACACCTAGCATCCCAGGATGCTTTGCAACTCTCCTGCAGACCCTCCCACCCTCACAGGGTGGGTGGGCTAGATTTGACCCAAGCTGTCTGCTTCAAAAGGGCAGGGTGGCATACTCTAGCACCCCCTTCTAGCACCCTCACTGCAGGAATGAGACTGTATTTCCGGAATCAAAAGTGAATGTCTGGTACTTCGCTTATCAGTTCAATCTACACATCTTAGACTAAACTGCAAAGATTGAATTGATTCAGCCTCAAGCTTTATGACTCCCTGTATTTGATCATAATAGTCTCCTACTGTTGAGGAAAATGCTGAAGCAAGGCCAACTTTTTTTTAAAGTAGTTTAAAACCAGTATTGATGCAAAAATGTGCATCCTGCTACTGGTGACTCTATGCAACTAAATGCAAAAAAAAAAAAAATCAAATTTCAAGGCATCTAAGGTAGCTTCTTAAGATACTCTTCATTCAATATAAAGGTAGTTTAAGACAGAAGATGTAATTGGACCAATACAGATATTCTTAACGTAATATTCAATTTTGAAAGTTTCCAAAACCATCACCTGGATTCTCTTGTCCTTTCAGCAGTATCAGAGATGCTGATGGATTCATAATGGACACCATTACCTTAGGATACTGCAGACTATCAGAAACATATGTTCTTAAATATGCAGTCTTTCAATACTTTTGTCACATTCCTCTGTGGCAGCTTTCAGGACCAGTTGTTCTGCACCACTGAAGTATTAGCACAAAGAGTTCACTATCATGCTGCTACACATCTCAGGGCTTACCTTTTGCAAGGTTCACCAAAATGTGTTTGATTCTTAAGCACCACGTCATTACATAGATAAGCAAAATCAGGCCCAGTCTGTGCATGAAACCATTCACATACAGTCCTTAAAGAAGCACATGACTCAGTTACTCCAATTCACCATGCCCAATAACTCTTCCGATCTGATTCATTAATTCCTGATAGGACCTATGCTACAACACCCTTTGGAGATTTGTCTACCACAATCTTCAAGATACCATCAGTACCTTTCTAGGATGACCTTGCAATAAACATGGTTGTGGTTAATCTGAGCTGGACTCCAGAAAGGATCTAACAATCTGTACATTTAAGATGAAATAAGAAGGTATTTATTTCTTTTCTGAACTCCTATGTATAGCCAAGGAAACCACTACTTATTTGGCCAAGCTCCAGGATCAGTAAGGGTGGCACCTAGAGTCTGATTATTATCTGTACAAGAATGGGAAGATACCGTGACACAGGCCAAAGGTCTTAACTATTTTTGGATGTAGACTTTATCCAGCTGAGCTCTTATGGTTTGGGCAGAGCTGCTGAATAACCTGCCTATCCCCAAAGCCAGTGTCTTTTTCTACCATTTGTTTTTCCTTCAACCCCTCCTTGGTTCATTTTAGGAGCTGTACTAGTTGGATTCATTGCAGACAGGCATCCACAAACAGAGCACGGGGTGAGAGACAGTGTCAAAGGCCTTCCAAAAGTCCAGAAATACTACATCCACTGCTACCCCTGCATCTAAAGATTTGGTGACCTGGTCACAGAAGGCTACCAGGTTGGTCTGACAGGACCTGCTGCTAATGAACCCATGTTGGTTGCCCCTAAGCATAATCACCCCTGCTGGCCCCTCATGGACATGTGCCGAAATAATTCTCTCAAAAAGCTTACCCACGATCAAGGTAAGACTAACTGGCCTATAGTTTCCCGGGTCCTCCTTCCTCCCTTTTTTGAAGATGGGAACCATGTTGGCCCTCTTCCAGTCCCCTGGCACCACACCAGAGAACCACGAGTGCTAGTACAGCCGTGCCAGGGGTCCCGCAATGACCTCAGCTAATTCCCTCAGCACTCTGGGGTGGAGATCATCCAGACCAGCTGATTTAAATACATCCAGTCCTGTCTGATTTTTTCCCAACTGGTCCCATACAGTTCAAAGATATCACCAAACATTTTGCTTGTCAGTTGTGATCATAGCCACAACAACACTCTAACACTATTAAAACTGTAAATCTATTACATTTACTGGCCTTCATGTACTAGATTTTGCAAATTGGTCAGTGTTCTTTTAACATATTTTATTTGTTTGTTTTTAAGAAAAAAGTGCCAAATTAAATCATATTATGTATAGCTGTAATAATTCTCTGATGTAGCATCATCAGACCCCTGATTCTGTGTTCTGCAGAGACCACTATCTCTTGATTTACAGAATGAGGTGTGTTACATTGTAACTCATTGTAACTCAGGGTTGGGGAATGGGTCACGGGGCTAGGTGCTAAACCAATGTAGTGGTGAGGGACTTGGACCTCTGGTCCTGGGATCTCTTTTCTTTGATGGGGATGGGCCAGCAGGATCATGTGCTAAGTCTGGGGGAGGGTTCAGAGAAGCATTTTGCCCCAAGCTTCTCTGCTATAGCTGTTCTGTTAGATCTTAGGGGTTTCTAGTTCAGTATTTGTGTCTGCACTGGCAGATGCATGAGCCCAGCTTTTCAGAAAGTTCATATTTACCAGTTAGGATTTTAAAATGCTGAGCAATACCCTGAGCATTGAATGCATAAAAAGTGAGACTATTATTTTCAAGTTTATATCTCCACACAGCCCAAATGGAAATTAATGGGGCCCTGGAAAAATGCGTATCTCCAACAGCTTGCTCCTGAATTTCGAATACCTGCAGTGAATAATAGATGTGATTCACAATATCCTTTTAAATGGAAAATGTTTTGCAATTGGGTTACTACCGCATCTCCTTATGCCATTATTATTTATTAAGTCATTATTTATTACGCTGCAAATGCAGCCTAATTCTTGACTGAGTATGTTATGCCTTTGGAGGAGAACAAGCTCTAGAATATACTATATACTTGACTCTCCCCCTCCTTCCCACTAAGAAATGAAGCCAGGTTTATTCACAAAGATGAGAATGAGCAAGTTTGCTTACATGGACTCTGGTCAATTACTATATAACCAGTTTACACATGCAAATTACATTTATGGGGACTGTGGCAGGGCTCTCAGGTGTCCTGTGACTGAGAGCAGAAATGGCTCGGGAGAGACCCCTAGTGGCGGGAAGGGGGAAGCGCAGCTGTCAGTCACCAGGACTGTGCAGGTGCTGGTTGCCCTAGCAACCAGGGAAACCTAGAGCCAGGCAGGGGTGGGGCTTAGCCCTTCTTAAGCCCAGGAGGGCAGTTCCCCTCCGGGGCCGAGGGAGGAGGAACTCAGCCAGAGCAAAGGGGAGAACTCTGATGGTTGGAGCATCCCCTGGTTCCTGCTGGGGGTCGATGCGCTCTCTCTCTCTGGTAGGGAGAGATTCATATTTTGACCAGAACGGTCTAGCTTTTATGTTGTAGCCCGGGGGCTTTACGTTTTATGTTTTCTGTTTCACCGGAGGACCGGATGAGGCTATAAGGGGTTGGAGGAGGCCTCATAGGAGCTCCACGATAGCGTGGGGTCTCCTGGCGCCGGAGAGGGCGCAGCTTTGTTTGGGGGCGCATTGGCCCAGCCTGGAGGTAGGGGGGGCAGTGAGAAGCCCCGAGAGTGAGGAGGGGCGGTGAGGAGCCCCAAGAGCAAACAAAGGGCCGAGACATAATAACAAGGCCCAAGTCAGATCATACCAGCACCACCTGTGAGGCTTGGACTGCAGTGTAGGGGAGGAAAAGAAGCCGCAGACAGCACCCCCTGTCATTGCGGTGCATAAAAATGGGCACCCTCCTGCTGATTCTAATCATCTATTAATCAAGAGTAAGATCAAGGCATGGCAGGAAAGTAAGTAAGCGATTGGCCCATTGCAGGAGGGCGGAGCCACATGTCCAGAGGGGCTCCGAGAGTAGGACTCCTGCTACAGGACACACAAACACACATACACAGAGAATAATGTGGTTTACAACAATATTCTTCTGCCAAGACCTTTAGGCTGCTACATATTTAAAAAAAACCTGTAAAAATAAAATACAGTTGTTATTTCTTACATTTATCTGCTGCAACCTCTCATGTCAGAGCTGCCTCTTCTGGTCCCTGTGCTCTAGTACACTGCCCCCAGGCAGGCACATTCCTTTTCTTCTGTGAACTGCTATCTCAGTGCTGTCCTTTCTCCTCAAGACCAGAGGTGTATTAATAAACTGGGAAAATAATAGAAATAAATGAGTAATATAGTAACCATATTTAGAAATAAACTAATAATATAGTAACTATATTTTAAAAAAATGACTTAACCCACACTGGTCTAAACCTGTTTGAACCAGTGTAGGATGTTGACCTTATAGGGCTGAGCTAATATAATTACTTTGCTGTACCTGCATATTTTAAAGAAGATAAGGCTGAACACTTTTCTTACAACATTTAAACTCTCTAACTTGTCTTTATTCATAATTCATTCATTTCATGGTCAAAAGAGACAATTATGCTAATCTTATCTCACCTTCTGCATAAAATAATCTTTTCACCCAAAAATCTCTTCATCAAGCCATCAACTTGTGGCTGAGTGAGAGCACATCTTTTAGAAACATATCCAGTTAGGATTTAAAAGCTTCATGTGATGGGGAACCTGAGACACAGACACGTGCTAAACCGTCAGCACGAAGCAGCAAAACCCAGAGACCTGGATACCTAGTTTGGATTACCTGAAAATAACTGAACAAATGCTAATAAGGCCATTTCTTTATGGGCTTTTGAAAAACCAAAAGCAGAAGAACAGCTCTGCCCTTGTTCCAAAATTCACATTATTAAAAAAATGCATTAAAAAAAGGAGCATTAAATGTACTATTGCTCTAATGTTATGTTGTGCATTTCTAGGTAAAATAAGCCTTTTGTCGTCTGAGCTATCAGTGTTGTATGTGAACCATATCCCCTACCAAGGGACTATGCATTGATTTGACTTGTATGCAGGACTAGGTAGTTTAACTATCCTTTTCCACAGTTATTACAATATTCATTTATTAGTATTTCATGTTTATTTATGCAGGTCTATTATGGCCTCTAGTGGTTCAAGTTTGTATATGTAAAACCTATGTGCTCTTGTATCAAAAGCTTATGTGATGCTAGGAATTGACAAATGATGGAATGTTGCAGTGCAATCTGTGAGAAACAGTGCATTTCAGCAGATAAGGCTTGGGGACTGTATTTCAGGAGCCCAGTTCTGTTGTGTAGATTGATTGCTAACCTTGGGCACTTCTTTGTGCCTCCAATTTCCTTATCTGTAAACCAGATAATTTACAAGATGGATGACTACCAAAACCTAGGTGCTCCTAGTACAAAATACTTACATAATAGCATCTATGGGTGATGTTTTTAGACACCTGTCCCAGCCTGGTGTGCTGGGACCTGCTCTTGGTTATATAAGCCCTTCATTACTTCCCTTATGAACTACAGCAAAGCAATGGGCACAAAGCCATTAGCCCTTATGAAATTCCAGCTAATAAAGAACACAGTTACCTGTCATCTTTGTAAGATAGGCAACTGCAAGCACATATAATCTGTTCTTAGCTGTCTGCCCTAGCCTCCCAGAGAATATCACATTATGCTAAACATTTCCATTTTTATCACAAGGGATATCCAAGATATCTAAAACTCGCCTGGCTCCCAGGCCAGATGAATGGTATAGGACCTATTCATGGGCCGGATAAATAGTGTGGGGCTGGCCCTGCTGGCCAGATTGGGCTCACGGATTCCCGCCCACCTCAGATGCTGGATCCAGCATGTGGCACCCACTCTGGCCAGAGTGGGTGCTGGATCCAGCCTGCAGGGTCTGTGGGTCTCCCACATGCTGCATCTAGCACCCACTCTGTACATGATACCCACTCCAAGATCTGTGCTGCATGCAATGCCTGCCTCAGACTGGCTGGAGCAGGCACTGTGTCCCACTCGTCCCAGATCAGTCAGAGTGGTAGCTATGTACAGCAAGGTGGCAGGTGTCACAGGTGCTAGATCCAGCATGTAGAGGAGTCCCAGACTGGGCCTGTACAAGGGCTGCATGCAGTGCAGGTCCTAGAGGGGGTGCTGTGTGCAGCATATGCCTTGGGCCCTGTCACAGGGCCAATTTGGTGCATGCTGGTGTGGCATTTGGGTCAAGCTGAGACCCAGGGCCAGCTCCAGGGGCTGGATGATGTGGCTCTGAAGGCTTGATCCTTGTCCACACACTGCATGGATCACATACTGGGTGGGTGCCTCTTACTCTTTTCCCTGACTGTGTGGACTGCACTGATGGCATGTGGTCCCCTTACCTCCTGTCATGTAAGTTGAATTGTCAGCATGTGGATGCTACCCCACTACTGCATGGGCTATGCAGTCAGCACATGGACCCCTGGACCCTGCCCCAATGCATGGTAGTGGGAGAGGCATCTGCTGGCGCCTATAGGGCATACGTTAACCCAGGGCTGTTTACTGAGTTTTGGCAAGCCATCAAGAGTCACATGACAGGCAGCCAGGGGCAGATAAATATTAATTTTATAAATTTTTTAGAATTTTAAAAAATTGGGCCTGCAGGGTGCATTGTGCCTACTCCTGTGTTAACCACTCAGGGGCTGTGTGTGGCCCACAGAGCCCATGATGACCCCTCATAGACCACCAGATGGACAGCTCTGGTTTACCTAGAGCTCGTCTGAGTAGGAGACAGAATTTTCTTGTGGGCTTTGGAATAAATTTCCCCAAAGCACTGAGGACCATCACAATGCTTTCTACTTTACACTTTAAGGGCAAGGCACATTTTTTTGATTACCTTCTCTTACAAAAAGTGTGTAGTTATGTGCATGCTAAAAAAAAAGTTCCCAAGAAAACCTACCATACTGCACATACAATTTTCTCTTTGGACAGGAAAGGAAAAAGGAAGCCACAGATGGAAGATGTTAGCCATGCTGCTTAATGCACTATTTGAAAGTGCTAAGATACTGAAGAGGTAAGAATGTTATAAGATACATGAGTAGGCATTTGGGGCAGGAGAGAAGGGCATCAGATTCCATACCCATTAACACTACAGCTTTTAATCATAATCAGAAGTGAGTTAGAACAAATTGAGCTATGTTATTTCTGATGAACTGTCTGTGCTTCTGACACAACCTTGTTTGCTTGTCTATCATGATGCGTATCCTAATGCCCAAATGGATAGCGGAATGCCTTAATGCCTCAACAAGTGGATGGAGTTCCTACAGGACATACATTAGAGTAGCTTAAGCAGCACATGAGGCAATGATGCCTACGACAATAATTCTCAACCAAGATGCTCTGGCACCCTGGGTTACCTTCAGTGCCTTCTCAGGTTTGAACGTGGTGCCAAGCAATGTTAGCGTTGTTAGTTGTGCAAACATTACAAACTAGATAAATCCAGGGATTTTAAACAGAAATCCACAGTGTCAAAATCATTCTGACCTGTTGTGGTATTTCTAAGCTCTTTGCAACAAAAAAATTGTGTTATTATTTTTCTGTTGTCAAAAAACAAGTGAAGAAAGCTAAGAGCTGGTATTTTCTGAGGGGTGCCTTAAGTTTAAAAGGTTGAAAACTACTGCTTTAGGATATGCAACTCTACACAAAGCTTAGAGGAAAGAGGGTTGTTCAAACAAGTAGAATGGTTGTCAACACTGGAGAAAATCAACAAAAATACCACAGTGCATTACCAAATACCTCAAGTATACACAACAAAGAGTTTTCATCATATCTGTATTGACTATGAGAAGCCCTATCTCCAGCTGACATAGCTATGCTGGCAATACCACTGATGTGGATGGAGCTTTTATTTTATTTAAATTTTCTGTATTTCAAGCCAAATTAGCCAAAACTAATTCCAAATCCGAGACTCAGTCCAGAACCATAAGTGGCCCTGCTACCGGCAAACATCCTCCACCCCCACCGGAGGCTTCAGATGTTTCCAGAACTTTTGGTGGGCATCCTACTTGCATGCCAAAGCCCGGAGGCTTGGGGTTCAGATGCCCCTGAATTTTGCTTGCCCTCAGCCATAAGGCCGCAGGAGCAAGCTAGGGAGGAATCTCCCTTTTCCATAAAATGGGCATAAAGCCAAGACCTTCCCACTCCAGCAGCTAAGTGGGAGGTTTACTATACATGACCTTGGCAGGTACTATCCCCATGCCAGGAGTAGTTTTCCCCAGGCATGACAAGGAAGACCGCCTCAGTGGTCACAGTGTTTCCCTTGCCAGGCAAGCATATCACTACGCTTGATCTGAGCTGACAAGAGGCTGAGAAGCGATGGAGCTACAATGATAAAAGAGTGCTTTTGTCAGTTGAGCTTATGTTGTTTAGAAAAGTGGTATAGCTGTGCTGAGAAATTCTGTTGGCATATGCTGAGTTTCCACCGTCAGCAGTATAGCTATAGTAGTAAAGGCTAGTCTGTAGACAAGGCCAGAATTACAGAAAAGCAACCATATACCACCAGAAGACACTGTAATCCCTAGCATCCCACTCTCCTCCACCAACTAGGCATTTATCCATGTTAGTGTTGCATCCTCCAGCTTCCCACTACTGCTACTAGGAATTCAACATCACTTGTGGTACCACATAGACATGCTAGTAAACCTAGATACCAATGTCTCAATCACGGTATTGTGTAACTTGGACTGAGCAGAGTGAGCCAACACAATAGTCAAAATAAAAATGCTTATGGGAGCCCTATCTATACTGCCACCAATGGAGATGGGCGATGTTGCCAGTAGTCTTTTTAAGAAAAGAAGACAAGGGTACATGAAGTCACTGAGTTTTGCCTCTCAGAGTAAGGTCCACGTCTTCCTAAACACTCAAAACCATGGTGCCTCAACCAGACTGGGACCTCCTCCTCTTTTCCCATCTGCTGTATTCTTTACTTGTTTCCCCTCTTCCACCTCCCCACTCTCTTCCCACTTCCTGTACTGGCATTATTCTCTCCACTTTATACACTGCTCTCTACTGTCCTTCACCAGCTGCAAATGAAGCGAAGCTTTCAGGTCATGAAAGCTCGTGCCCTCTATATACCCTAAATAGTGAGTCTATAAGGTTTTTTTTTTTTTTTTTCCTGTTTTTTTGCACCGGTCCTGGAAACACTTGAATACCAGGTCAATGCATGGAGTGGATGGAGCACGCTCCAGTTCCACCACCCAATACCAAAAAGAATCTGCTCAATATAGACCTCCTATGGAGGACTATAAGGTGCCCTGCCTTCTGCTCACCTTCCTTAATAGAAAGTAAAAGTGCACGTTAACGTCTCTCCTGGCCCCGGCCTACGCTTCATCTCGACTTTCCGCGCGACCGGAAGGTCCAGGCCAGAGCCTCGGGAGGTTCAGCAGAGCTGCCTTGTGGGACAAGGTTGAGTCCAGCCTGTTCAGGACCCGGCCTTCTCTACCGCGGAGCGGCTAGGGCTTGGCCCACCCTCTGCTGCGCTCCTGATTAGTACTGATTTTGGGAGATGCTTTATCCTACAGATCAGAACCGGTGTCAGACGCGGCTTGCACCCTGCTCCATCGGGGCAGTGCGGTGGCTCATGGCTCATCCCCGCGTGCCGAGGGACAGCACCCTCCACGCTGCGCACGTGACCGCATTCGCGCCCCCTCGTCCCGCATTTCATAGCAGGGGGCGGGGCGGGGCGGGGCTGGGTGACGGCATCACTCTGCGCCAGACCCCGCCCCTCCTTCCCTGCGGTGGCGCATGCGCCTGGGGGAGCGTGTGACCCACGCGGATAGCGGGCAGTGGGCAGCATGGGCCAGGTGGGGGATACGGCGGGGCCGGGGCAGGACCCGGTGCGCAGTTTCGAGCGATGGAAGAAAAAGTACGGCAAGCGCCAGGCCCGGCTGCAGCTGCAGCGCAAGCAGCGCAAGCGGCCGGAGTGGCAGCAGGAGCGGGAGGGTATCGCCCGGCTGCAGCAGCGCTACGACCAGGTGAGCGGCCGGGCACGGGGGCGGCCTTGGGGCTGGCAGCCGGGGGGGACGCCGAGACGAGGGGCAGCGCTGCCCCGCCGGGCGGAAAGCGGGCCGAGCCCAGGGCAGTGCTTCCCAAACTCTTCCTCAGCCCGACCCCGCTTATGGCCCTGTTTCCTCAGCCTGGCCCCTCACTCCCCACCTACAGCCTCCCCCTTCACGCTGATGTTGCAACCCCATTTTGGGGCCACGACCCACAGTTTGGAAAACACTGCTCTAGGGCAGCGTTTCAAAAATGGGTCGCAAGGATGTATGAAAGAGTCCTGAACAAACTTCAAAAAGTGGGTTTGCCTTGAAAGAAGATACCGGTGGGAAACAGTGACTTTTCCCTTGCAGGCTGGCAGCGTTCCAGCCTACACGGGGCTGCTCAGGGTTCCCCTGCCCCCTAGCAGGTCTGGAGTGAGGGGCACTGGGCTGGGACTGGCCATTGACATTTACAAATGGGTCCTGGTACAAAAAAGGTTGAGAATCACTGATCCAGGATGCTTACTATACGTGTGATGCTGGAGCAGCTGTGAGCAGCTCTTGCTGGGCTGGTATGTTTCTGGGCTTGCCTGTTCTTTGCCTGTGAGCCAGGATGTAATTGCCGGTAAAATCAGTCACTGCAAGCTGGGGTTGGCTTGCTTTGCATCCATGTGACATTCCCTTTGTGCTGGGAAAAGATTGTCAAACAGCTGAGAGTTGGAGGTCACGGAGTCATAGAAAAGTAGGGCTGGAAGGGACCTCAGGAGGTCATTTGGTCCAGTGGTTCTCAACTTTTTTGTACTGATCTGCTAACATCAGCATCCAGTCCTGACCCAGTGCCCCTCACTCCTGAGCCACTGCCCCCAAGCCCTAGTCCCTCAGTGTGTAGGGCATGGGGGGCTCCAAGCAGCCCCTTTCAAGCTGAAATACTGACAGCATGCAAGGGAAAAGCCATGGTTTCCCATGTTTTTCTCCTTTAAAGGAAAATCCATTTTTAAGGTTTGTTCATGACCCTTTCATATATTCTTGTGAACCACTTGTGGGTCAAGAAACACTGATCTACTCCAACCCCCTGCTCAAAGCAGGCCCACCCCAACTAGATCATCCTAGACTAGCCGTTGTCTAGCTAGGTTTTAAAAACCTCCAAGGATGGAGATTCCACCACGTCTCTGGGTAATTTGTTCCTGTGTTTTACTACCTTCCTAGTGAGAGAGTTTTTCCTAATATCTAACCTAAACTTCCCTTGTTGCAACCTGAGACCAGTGTTCCTTGTCCTGTCATCTGCTACCACTGAGAACAGTCTAGCTCCATCCTCTTTGAAACCACCCTTCAGGTGGTTGAAGGCTGCTATTAAATCTCCCCTCAGTCTTCTCTTCTCCAGACTAAATAAGCCCAGTTTCCTCAGCCTCTCCTCAGAAGTCATATCCCCTAGCCCCCAAACCATTTTCATTGCCCTTTGCTGGACTCTCTCCAATTTGTCTAAATCCTTTCTATGGGGGGGGGGTGGAAACTGAACACAGTACTCCAGATGTGGCATCACCAGTGCTGAATAGAGGGGAATAATCACTTCCCTCAATCTGTTGGCAACACCATCCTATACAATCCTATAATCTAAACTTTGTGTAAGACTACCATCAACCCTGATGTAACACCTAGCACCATAACTTGCAACAGGTGAAGCAGGGGGGAACCACGACAGCCGATGTTGTGGTTCTGTGAAAATCTGTCATGTCCTAACTAAAACTATTCTACTTTGTCTTCAGGAGGTCAGGAATAGCGTGATACCCCATTTACACCTGATACAGATTTATGTTTCGTATACAAACATACATGGGTTCCATTTGGGTTACAATATTGGTTACATTTGTAATTAAGCAAAACTGTCAATAAATTTTAATTGGTAAGGTAGAAGTTGCAGAATATTTTAAGAAATAGCTGTTAATTGAAAACCGGACCTGCTTATATTTCTCTTGACTGCTGACAGAACAAAACAGGGAGAATAAGAGTTTTGGTTGATGGCTGGTGAATTTTCCTAGTGGAGCTAGACTGAGAGAGAGAAATACCCTACTCTCCCTTCTTGGGGAATAATGATCTATTTGAGATGGAAGATAGATTTGTGTGCGAAGCCTATACTTTATGCACTACTTTACAATGCTTCTTACATAAATTGCTTCCTGTCCTGTACATTAGGGCAGCTGTAAAATGGAGATGATGCTTACCTGCTTATATCAAGTGCTTTGAGATCTACTGATTGAGAAAGCATAATATAAGAAACATTACCAACCATGGTTTTTCAGATAGAAAGTTCTTTGAGATCTACTGATTGAAGCAAACTTAATCTCATGTTTTTCAGAGGGGATAACTTGAGGACAGCAGAGGTCTGCCTCTCTTTGGAGATATGCAGCAATGAGCTAAGGAAAATAGTCAGGGAGGCACTGAGGTCCCGGAGGGGAGGGGAGTCAGGTGTCCAAGAAGAGTGGTTGCTTCTTAAGGAGACGATCTTCCAAGCCCAAAGGGAGGTAATCCCAACACGGATCAAAGGGGGCAGGAGGGCGCAAAAGTCCCCATGGCCCACCAAAAGCATCTGGGAATGTCTCGTAGCTAAAAGGTAGGGAGGGGCCATCACCAGGGAGGACTATACTGTTTGCTTGGGGATGCAGGGGGCAGTCAGGAAGGTCAAGGCAGAGATGGAAATGGGACTAGCTTCCCAGATCAAGGATAACGAGAAGTCCTTTTTTAAATGCATAGGTGGCAAAAAGAAGGTACCAGGTAATGTGGGGCCCCTACAAGACACGCTAGGAAATCTGGTCATCACACCAGATGACAAAGCTAACCTATTTAACAACTTTTTGCCTCCGTTTTTCTGAGCAGGGACTGGGTCACTCAGGCCCCAGGCAAGGTGCACCCAGGCCAAGGGTCAGGGAGGATCTAGTCAGGGAACTTCTGGAGGGACGGGACGTATTTAAATCAGCTGGTCTGGATGATCTCCACCCCAGAGTGCTGAGGGAATTAGCTGAGGTCATTGCGGGACCGCTGGCACGGCTTTATGAGCACTCATAGTGCTCTAGTGTGGTGCCAGAGGACTGGAAGAGGGCCAATGTGGCTCCCATCTTCAAAAAAGGGAGGAAGGAGGACCTGGGAAACTATAGGTCAGTTAGTCTTACCTCAATCCTGGGTAAGCTTTTTGAAAGAATTATTCTGGCACATGTCCACGAAGAGCCAGCGGGGGAGATTATGCTTAGGGGCAACCAACACGGGTTCATTAGAGGCAGGTCCTGTCAGACCAACCTGGTAGCCTTCTACGACCAGGTCACCAAATCCTTAGATGCAGGGGTAGCAGTGGATGTAGTCTTTCTGGACTTTCGAAAGGCTTTTGACACTGTCTCTCAACCCATTCTCATTAAAAAACTGGGGGACTATGGTGTAGACACCTACACAGTCAAATGGGTTGCCAGCTGGCTGGAGGGCCGCACCCAGAGAGTGGTGGTGGATGGGTCATTTTCGACCTGGAGGGATGTGGGCAGTGGGGTCCCACAAGGCTCTGTCCGCAGGCCTGTACTGTTCAACATCTTCATCAGTGACTTGGACGAGGGGGTAAGTAGCACCCTGTTCAAATTTGCTGATGACACCAAGATGTGGGGGGATGTAGGCATGCTAGAAGGGAGGAATAGGCTGCAATTGGACCTAGACAGGTTACAGGGGTGGGCAGATGAGAATAGGATGGGATTCAACACTGACAAGTGCAAGGTGATGCACCTGGGGAGGAACAATCAGCTGCATACCTACAGGCTGGGGAACTCCCTTCTCGTCAGTGCAGAGGCAGAAAAGGATCTTGGAGTCATCACTGATGCCAAGATGAACATGGGCCGGCAGTGTGGGGAGGCAGTCAGGAAGGCCAACCGCACCTTGTCATGCATCCACAGGTGCATCTCAAGCAGGTGCAAGGAGGTGATCCTCCTCCTCCTCTATGTGACACTGGTCAGGCCGCAGCTGGAGTACTGTGTCCAGTTCTGGGCGCCGCACTTTGAGAGGGATGTGGACAACATGGAGAGGGTCCAGAGGAGGGCCACTCACATAATCCAGGGACAGCAGGGCAGGCCCTATGAGGAGAGGCTAAGGGACCTGAAATAACGGTCACAAGCTGGCAGAGGGTAGATTCAGACTAGACATCAGGAGGCGCTACTTCACTGTCAGGGTGGCTAGGATCTGGAACCAACTTCCAAGAAAAGTGGTGCTGGCCCCTACCCTGGGGGTTTTTAAGAGGAGATGTACACCTTGCTGGGGTCGTTTGACCCCAGTACTTTTTCCTGCCAAGGCAGGGGTTTGAACTTGATGATCTGCTCAGGTCCCTTCCGGCCCTACTAACGATGAAACTCCCAGACATTCAGGTCTGTATATTTCACTTGGATTTGCTCTCTATAGACAGTGAAGGTAGTTTGTGCAGTGTACCTTATGTAGGAGTCATGTATACTTTATCAGGGGAAACTGAATTAATGAAGGATTTGGCAGTGCTGTTATCTTGGCAGCTACTCTTCCCTTGATCTCTTCCCAACCCATTAATTTAAAAACTGCAGTTCTGTATATATGTGTTTAGTTTGCATCTCCTTTTTTTTTTTTTTTTTTTTTTTTACTGGGGTTCAAGTAATAACACTTAAAGAAGAAACTTACTTTTCCAGTGCACTTCAGGACTAACTTGCATTGGAAAAGTTTAAGATTCTTCTTTGACTCTCATGAGGCTGTTTGATAGAAAATAAGGATTGCTTCCCTGAGCTCCCAAGGGACATTTTGAACATCTGAGACACTGGTCTGTTCTTGCACCTGATTACCAAATATTAAAATGTTAAAATATTCATCAAAATGTGCACTGTGCAGGGCTCTGGTCAAAATAGTGCCCATTCTACACCTCTAGGAATTCTGAACAGAGCCATTGAGCTTAAAAAGGAATCAAAGGAAGTTTGACAGATTCTGGGCTGTCGAGTGTCCAATAAGACTGAAAGAACTGGAGCTGTGTAATGACAAAATTAATCCACTTGGTTATTTGTATTCCTGAAGTCCTTCATGGATCTGTTGTAGCTGTTGCTGTATTGACAAGTAAAAAACAAAATTTTCTGCCCCAGAAAGCCCACAATCTAGGTTCATTCTAAGGTGAAATATGCAGATACAGCAACAGATGGCTGAGAAGGGTAGAAGCATAAAGCAACACTACAGATCATACAAAAAATCTCATTTCACTGCTTGCTTAAGCATGTTAGAGAAGCTGTTAAATTGCTTCCCTTGCTTAGCAGGCCTGATTCTCAACATGCATGGTGTCCGGTTTGAAACCTGCAAACATAGTGATCTGACTGTGAAAGGGGTAACTATGTTTTCTGAAATTAAGTGAAGTCCTGTGGAGGAGTTTAGAGTTTTTTTTAAAGTGTCTATTTCAGTGTTGCCCAGCTGTCATGGGGAGTAAGTAAATTGAGCTCTTAGGGGGATGTGCTTTATTATCTTTGCTCACAAACTAGCCCTCATAAGTTTAGTGGTTGTGGTAGGCCAGCCTTGCAAAGGAGAAAAGATCTCCAGGGGCTAGGTCAGAGGTGCTCAATTTCTTTAGCTTCAGAGCATCATGGAATTGTATAAGCCTGCCCACAGATTGCTTGACCAACCCTGTGAGCTGGCCCAGCCCTGTGCAGGTTGGACCCACTACATGCAGGCTGGACCCTGCACTTTACAGTCTCCTAGCAGCCGCAGGGGTTAGTCTGTGGCACCACATGTAGCCTTCAAAATGGGCCCATTGTTAACTGCTCTGAATCTCATGGCACCCCAGTGAATCACTTAGAGACTCACTGAGCTAGAATCTAAATTTTGAAGAGATTGAGGGAGGCTTGAGCCTAGAAAGGTTGAGAAACATTGCTCTGGCTTAAGGGTGTCAAATTCATCTGGCTCCATGGGCTGGATGAGCACCCTTGAGCCAGTGTGCAGGCTGGACCAGGACTATGCTCCCTATGGAGCAGCTGTGATGTTGGTACCTGTGGCATGCCAGCTGGACCCAACACAGCAGGTAGCACAAGGGTCCATTTTGCAGGCTGTGTGGTGCCTCAGACTGACCCTCTGTTGCTAGGAGCACATGCAGTGCAGGGTCCAGCCTGCACAGGGCTGGGCCAGCTTGCAGGGTTGGTCAAGCAACCTGTGGGCTGGCTTATGTGACTCCATGGGCTGGATATGGCCTGCAGACCATACATTTGACACACCTGCTCAGCTGGGGCCAGTTAAGAGTGAAGGGGACAGGACATATCCCTAGTGTATCCTGCTCTTTTCTGTCTCTGCCCTCTGTGCCATCTGGTTTGTACCTGAGGGGAAGGGCAGCCACTACCACCTAGGCTGCTTCTGCAAGGTCTCACAGTGGTGACTGCCCTCATGGCTCTTTCCTTTGGATCTGGGGGCATGGGAAGAGCAGAAGGAATAAGCTGGACAGCAAAGTGTGGCTCCAGCCCCACTTCTGCCCACTTGCCTATAGCAGTATGCTTCTGGGAGCAGGGGGCAGGCAGCATATGGGTTCTGGGGAGGGCAGCGGGGGAGAAGAGAAGCTGATGCAGGCACTGCTGGGGTAGCTGGGGCAGACACAAGGCATTGGACTGGGGGAGAAGAACTTTTACCTTCTCAAACGGGGGGTGGCATGGCACCTTTAAAGGGATCTTGTAGCACCCTGTTGGAGAATCATTGAGCTAGGACTCTGAATATGAGGTCATAGAACTGGAGTTTCTGGGAGAGGGCAGTCTGGTAGTTGTACTGTTTCAGTGTGTGTGTGTGGTTTAACTCATTTTAACTTTTATCAAATACAAACTACTGCTGAAACTTGATAGACCATATTCATCTTGAGGCAGTTTAATGGACCACAGGAAGACTGATGTAGAAGGGGAGTGAGAAAACAATTAAAAAAGCTTACATGATACAGACTTTCTCTAATGTTCCTATCCCTCCAGCTTTAAATATTTCCCTCTCACTTTTCCTTGCTTCTGAACGTCTCTAAAATAGCTTTGGTTAAATTATGTGCTGGAGAGGAACAGAACATGTCTGCTAAATTAATTTTGATTATTTATACGTAAAAGGGCAAAATACAATTTGTTTTCTGTCTATGGTTGGGAGAACACCATCCAAATGGGAGACCTAAGAGAAATAGTTGTAAATTTTAATCCACAAATCCATTGGAGTTCTCTAGGCAGAATTTATTATTTAGAGCAGTTTAACATTGCTGTAATTAAAACCTGTTTCAAATCTCACACACTAATTTAAATCTGTCCCCTCTGTCAGACATGCTGAATTGTTTCACACTTGTCTAAGGTTCATAACATAGTTTTTTTCCAGCAGGCATATTATTTTCATATTGTCTCAGTACTTTGACTCTTAACAAAATTAAATTAAGCCTACATAAATCGTTGGCATTGTGACATCTTAACACATTGGTAATAGGATTAAGGAATTAGCAGAATATGTAGTGCTGCATGTAGTACAGTGTCTATGGATGCAGTAACTGGAACTGGCTGTTGATTTTTTGGACAAAACATTTCGGTGGGACAGTGCCAAGTTGTTGCAGCTGAAACTGGTCCCAGGAAAGTGTGTTGTTTTAACAAATTTTATTGTTTCAAAAACAATGAATAAGAGATGTTGTCAGTATTTTTTAAGTTAAAGTTCTCTATGTCAGAACAACTTTTGACTTCTAAATTAACATATAGTAAAAATAATGTTGAAATCAAAATCGTCTGAGATCTCTCTTCAGTCTTTTTGGCTCTCAAAAAATTGGGTTTCAAGACTTTTATGCTGATTTGGGACAGGAAAATTTTTTGGAATCTCCTGTACAGGCTTTTCAGAAAAATAGCTTTTCAAGTTTGTTAGAGAAGTATTGGTTAGCTTCATGTCTTCTAAGTGAAACTCAGTACTTGTTTAATTTCTCTACTGGACAGAGAAAATAAACAAGCTGTTTCATCTCAGGAGCCTGGAGAGCTATTGCCAAAGATGCATTCAGAAAATCCTTCACATCAAATGGGAAGATGTTACTAGCATTGAGTTAGTGATCCTTAAGCATCAACTTTGCTGGATGGAGCATTGTGTGCGGATTCCTGATTCCTGACTCCCAAAACAAGTGCTGTACTTCCAGTTTAGTAATAGCCTGAGATCTTGCAGTGGCCGGAGGAAGCACTATGAGGACCCATTGAAGGCATACCTGAAGAAAACAGATGCCAGCACTGAGAGCTGGGAGGAGCTGCCTGTCTATAGGTTTCAGTGGTGCTGTAGCTTCAACCAAGTGGCAGCCTGTTTTGAGGTAAAGCACCTTGCCCTCGAAGCAGAGAAGAGAGGGCGGAGGAAAGAAAAGGAGTGGAATTACAGCCTGAAGCCTACTCTCCCCTGTGGAAAGACCTGCAACTTGTGTGGAGAGGTGACTGGCTCAAGGATTGGACTCTTAAGTCATCTCGAGACCCATCAGTGAGCTGTGGTAGAGATCATCTTTGTATTGAGGGATTGCTAACAATGACAGCAGTGATAGGGAAAATTATAAATATGCCTTGCAAAAAAACTGTGTCCAGATACTTCAAAAGAGAGATTTTAATGAAGGTGCTGCCACATGTTATCTAAAACTTATATTTCCATACCAAGCAATTCCTGCAGAATTAAAAACCATGCTAACAATAGCAGAGTTGTGCTGTAGCTGGTGTATGTATGTTTAGATGCTTAATAAATAGACAGTCTAATGCTTTTTTTTTTGTATAGTGCTTTGTGCATAATCCCTCAAGTGAATACAGTATTGTATGTGATATACCAGTGGCTGTTCTTTTATTCCCACCATACTCTGGGGTTCCAACATGACTTACCAAAAGTCACAGTGACAGCAAGTACACCTCCATTGTTTGTTTCCTTCCGGTCAGTTAGTGGTTCTGCTTCATGCTCGTATTGGGGCAGATGCTTGGGAAAAGATTCAGTGCACCAGAACTGGTCTGTCTCCACTTAGAATGATACATATTATTCCTGTTTCCTTAGATATTAAGGTTTGTGCGCCCCAGGGTCTCCTTGTTTTGGTTAGCAAGACAAGTATATGAATTGTTTTGATGCCTCTTGGTAAAGGCTGTCGAATTTCAGTCTCAATGTGCTTGAAGAAAACGTGTTGCTACCAACTTTCTCTGATACGGGATCAGATGATAGAGTTTGAGAAATGATCACACCAGTTTGGGGATTAAAAATGTATAACACTTCAATTCGCTCTCTTTTTAGCTATATTTCAGAAACAAATAATATACATGGAGGAACAAATTAGTGCATGTCAGGATGCTAAATTGCCAGGCTCTAAATTTTATACTAGGTTATTTGGGCAAGTGGAACATTTAAATGACAGAGCTGTTACCAAATGAAGGAGAGAAATTGTGATGATCTCTTTGGAGTAAAAAAATATGTTGTATTTAATTTTTCTCCTCATATATTTCTTAAAGCTTTAATTTAGAAGGGCTTTCATTCATTTAGAAGAGGTTTTTCTTTGCAAGGGAAGTCCTGTACTACACCTCAACTTTATGAACCAGGAAGAAGCATGAGGTTGTGTATCAAGTCTGAACAGAGTGGTGTTCTTTATATTGCGTTTCAATCAGCAAAGATTATTCTGTCATAATTTCTAGGCCAGTCTTCCAGAATTCAGATGTTAGTAGTTTGGAACAGCTAAATGCTTTTCGGCGCCCTTTGGGGGACTGTTAGAGCTTTCTTCAAGCTTCTCTGCCCCTGTCTCTTGACCCTTAAACCACCTTAGGAATAAGAAATTCAGTACTTACCTTTTTAACATATCCTGCAAAAGGAGGGTGTTTCTTTTGGGGAGTGGATGCTTTCTCTAGAAATAAGCTGGTACCACCCAAGCTAACGTAAGTTTGGCATCTCAGCAGCTGTCTTATAGGCCAGGTACCAGAAGAATTGTTACTTTCCTGGTAGAAACCGGAAGTATACAGACAGTCTGGCTTTTTTCCACTGGAGTTCCTGGTGTGAGAAGTGGACAGAGGACTTGGCTCATTTTGCCTGAGAATGGGAGGACTGAAGCATCCTGTGCTTTCCCCAGACTGGGATCACTGCAGTCTTTGCAAGGTACAAGGAGGAGGGGATACAGACTGGCTGGCTGTAATGCTCCCTGTTCTGGAATTGCTTCAGTGCAGTACAGTACAGTGCAAATCTTCCACTGCTAAAAATGGAATGCACATAGCTATAGTTGACAGTTTTTTGCTTATTTTATTCTCAAGCCAGATTCAAATTGGCAAACTAGATATCCAGAGCTTTGTGTTTCAATAACTATTTTGTTAAGAAGTGACAGAAAATAAGTTTAGAAATGTGTTATGATTAATGAAATTCAAGTTAATAGAAAATAAGGCTGTTTTTTAGAAAAGCCTGAACAATATAGTTGGCAGCAGGGGATCAAACTAACTATGTGGTCTGGATTGGATCTAGATCACTGGGCTTTTGCAGGCCAGATCCAGCTTGAGGCATGCAGCAGTGGTGGCTCCAGTCCAGCTCCAGCTACATGCTCTGTGTCACAACAGCAGCTTCAGCACATGGGACAAGCAGAAGTGGCAGCTGGGCCAGTGGAGGGGGAGGTAGGGCTGTGGTAGTACAGATGAGTGAAGCTGCCAGAGGGTGACAGGGCCCCTCACTTATCTTCCTGCTGCTGCTTGCCATGTCCAACAGGGCCTAAGGGTCCCAGATTCTGTACCAAGCTACATCCCATAGCCATGCTTCCAGTTTTGGGTGGCCTGGTGGAAGGCCACCAGCCTGAATAGAGTGGCTCCCTGGGCTGGCTCTGGTCTGTAGGTTGTATGTCTGATACTGCTGACTTAGAGAGAAGCAGTCATCTAGTTTATTCAAGCTAATCCTCCTACTGCTTGGAAGCACTTATTTTAGTAAGACAAGTACAGTATGACATTAAGTATGGACTTGTTAAATAAAAATACAATCTTTCTGAAACAATAATGTAGCTCTATGCTACAACCTAATGCTCTACAATTTTCCCTTCAGAAGTGAGTATTACTGAAAATAAAATATTCAAGAACAATTTCAGTTGGGGAAAATAAGGCCAAAACAATGTGAGGAAGACTCGGCATCAAGCTAGATAGAATAGAGGAGGCCGTTTTGATGGATGGCATTTGTTAGGTATGAGTTCTGTAGAACCCCCCCCCCCCCAGCCACTCCTTGCTCAAGCAGGTGTCCTCCTCCCCTCTCCCACAGCAGGGACCCCAGCAGCACAAACCCCATCTGGCATCTGACCACACCACCCCCATGCTTGCTAATGCTGAAAGGTGTGTGTGTGTGTTTCCAGTTCTACTGGAACTGAGGCAGACAGAACAATGTCTGCCAAGGGCTTTCTGGAATTAATCAGCAGGTCAGTTGGTAATGTCTGTCAACCAGCAGCCTTCCCTCCTTTCTTCCTGAACTAGAAGCCAGTGGCTTGTAAATGCCTGTACCTTGGGATAAGAAGAACTTGAACTAATGAGAGAGAAGCTTTTGTTTTCTTGATGGTCTGATAAACTTTGTGTTCTGTTAAGCTCCTTGCTGGCTTGGTTCAAAGCTGTCAAAGTGCAGGTATCTCAGACCCTGAAACCATTATATGAAATGAAGTTTCACTATGCAGCAGTTTTTGCTGGGGATTGCTTCTACACATCGATTACTGAGCCTGGTTAGAGTACAGCTTCCCTGGCCCGCAATCTACCCGTTTTCAACAGGGGACAGAGAGAGGTCTGAGAAATGATCTTTGAGGTTTAGGCAAATATGAAGCACTAGCTAGCAGGATAATACAGGTGCATGCAGTCCACACAAGCTGCTCCTCCCCACACCCCTTTGCCTCCCAAGGCTAGCTGGGGCTGGGGTCTAGCAACACTCCCTGCTGCTTGAGTGACATGCAGGGGAAAAGCCTGTCAACCCGTCTCCCCCTCCTCCAGCCACACCCTGGCTGGGGACCGTGCAGCCCTAATCATAGCATCCTGCTGGGGCCTGGCTGTACCCCCCACAGGTCAGCACTGTGGAAGAGAAGGGTGTATCCACTTGCAAATTGGTTTAATCTATGCAGGTTAGACTAACTTGCAAAGATTGAATCAGTTCAGGCTTGGGCTTTTTGAATGTCTGTCTCTACTCTAAGTGGCCCTTCAGCCACAATAACTGTCCATCCCTGCAGTAAGCTCTGGCTGCCACCACCACCGCCATCTCTTGTTACTGGGCCAGCTATGGCATTGGTGAAGCTTCTCGCCACCAAAGCTGCTGAGCTGCATGGGCCGGATTCGATGACTGCAGGCTGTAGGTTGACCACCTCTGATTTAAAAGGTAGTTGGTTGTATACTGTGAAAGCATTTATCATTGGCTTTTTATAAGCTGCTCTGGGTGGACAGCAACATTCAGAACTGGTGGTATGTAGGACCCTGGTGGGTGAGCTTATCTTTGGCAGGAATCCATTGGCTGTGCTTACAGCATTATAATAACCCTTTCCTCAACTACAGTCGTTCAGAAAGGAAAGCATGTTAGGAGTTCTCAGAGCTTTGGTTGCTGGCATCAGGCATCATCAGTTCTCTGCCTGTGGCCTGCATATTTTTTATTTTTTTGTCAATAACTTCTCTGTGAAAAAGTCCAGGAGAATATGGTAAATCTGAAAGAGATGAACGATTGAGTCAACGCTTGTTTCAGGCCTTTGGAAATATAAATTATTTGGTCTGTTATATTCCAATGTAAACATTTTACAGCCTCTATTGGCAATCACACCGATAGATGGGTATAGGTTTGGAATAATCTAGAAGAGCTTTGCTATTTGCTTTGTCTATAACCTGTTTAGCCTGAGTACTTAATTGTCTTGGGCTTTTTGACAACCTGCATATAGAATGCTTAAGTTTTGTATAGGTTTACTGATATCTAAAACTGAATGTTTCTGAAGAGTTTAGGTTATAAGAGAGAAATTGAGCTGTTGTTCTGCATAATTGGATACATACGTTTCTACTCTGCTTTTTAGGGCTTGTCTAGACTAAGGAAGGAGATTGGGGTTAGATGAATCTGATGTGGATGGCAAAACCTTTCATTCCCTCACATTGGGCGGTTAAAATTTGCTGTTAACAATTTTCCTCTAACTAGAGAAGTCACACATGAGACTAAAATGATGGGAGCTATTTTTCATAATATGCTTATATTCTGGGACTGATTAACTTCTTTTGTTTTTTGGGGGGTTTTTTGTTTCAGATAAATGCAAATGAAATTGAGAGATTTTCAGATTTTCCATTGTCAAAGAAAACTCTGAAAGGTAAGTAAACACTAATGCATTTTAATAATAATAAAAAAAATCCTACTTTTGTACGGTCTTATTCGTTGGCAATTAAGGAGTTTTTATTTTTAAATATCCATGCTCTACATTAAACTTTGCTACCTATAGTATTTTACTAATAGAAAATGCTGCACTACGCGGGAAAGAAAGAATTAATTTTTTCCTAAATACTAGGTTTACAGGAATCACAGTATCGTATGGTAACTGAGATACAGAGGCAGACCATAGGCTTGGCTTTACAAGGGAGAGATGTACTTGGTGCTGCAAAGACAGGATCGGGCAAAACTTTGGCTTTTATTATTCCGGTAAGTAATTTAGACATTCTTTGCATACTTTGTCCTAAATAAAGCAACATTAAATAGCACACACAAGCTAATAGGATGTAAAAGAAGGCATTTAATTTGATGCTTATTTTAATTCATATAATGTTATGACAGATTTAAGAATTGCGTCTAAAGCTTGCAAGATGGTGTAATCTGGAGAAACAGTCTTAAATCAGCTTTAGATAAAAGCTCCAAAAAGCCCTGCTCAAGCACCTGATTTATATAGGTGTTGGATGAGCCAGGTCCAACTAACATGATGCCTCTTCTGGGCATGGGCTGAACTGTGTGGGGGTGCATGGAGCTTAAAGTAAAGCGCCTTTTTTTTTTTTTCTATAAGCAGTCTTTTTAATATCAGCTGAATGAGACTGTTAAGAATGCGTTGCTGCATATATTGCATAAATGGACCTGCATGAAGGCAGTGGTACACTTAACTGAATGTTCTTTGATTAGCATGAGTATTGCCTGGTAGGTGACAAACTGGTAATATTACAGGTGATTTTATTTTATTTTATTTTAATTGCTCTTGTTAATAGTACCCATGAATCTTAAACAGTAGAAAATCCACTATAGTGCCATTCTGCATCTGGATCATGTACCTAGATAAACTATACAGTCTTGATTTGATGGTGATTAGTTGCATACTGAAATTAATCTACAAGTTATTTCTCCACTTCTGTTTACTTTCTCAGGCTTTTTGCTTTATAATGTATAAGTAACATCATTTATAAAGCATCATAGCTGAATGGTATTCCTTACTACTGTAATGTGCACATTGTTACATTAAAACAAAAATTGGATTAACATGATTTACATTTTTTGATATGGTAGTCTTTCATATGTTATGTATTACACAGAAGATTTATAAGTATTCACAAAGATTATGATAATGTTCTAGGCTTTGGAAAACTTATATCGTCAACAGTGGACTGCAACAGATGGATTGGGAGTTCTGATAATATCTCCTACCAGAGAACTAGCCTACCAGACCTTTGAAGTTCTGCGGAAGGTGGGGAAGAATCATGACTTTTCGGCGGGCCTTATCATTGGTGGAAAGGTTTGTTCTCTTTTAAACCTGATGTTTTGGGTATGTGAAGTGTAAGTGATCAAATAAGCTTTAGAAAGATGTGTTTTTTAGGGAGCGAGCAGTTCCATGTGACCCACTCATTCTCTTTTTTGTGTGTTCTGTGTTGCTTGAAGATTTGATATTGTGCCTATCTTCCATTTAAGAGAAGTGGATAAGCAGGACTCCTTGCCAAGACTTTTGAGACTTCATGTTAATTAAATTAAGGCTATTCTGGAACACGTTTTGCTTGAGCCAACTATGTAGAGTCTTTGGGGTGTGGGAAAAATAATGAAAATAGGCTAATCCTTGAGGCTTATTGCTAGTAACTGTTTATTTAAGGTGGCTTAAGCACCCTTATTATTGGGCAGCTTTGGGGTATAATCAGACCTAAACTGGTTTAATAACCAACTTTCAGGATCTGAAACAAGAGTCCAACAGAATTCATCATATAAATATACTTATTTGCACTCCGGGACGGCTTCTACAGCATATGGATGAAACTTCATATTTCTACGCATCTAATCTCCAGATGTTAAGTAAGTAAAAAATTATGAAAGTTATCAACAGTTGTTTCTTGATAGACTTTAAGAATGTGGATTGTTCTGTTGATTGAGAGGTTGTTATAGTTAGAGAATACAGGTGAAATGCGAGTGATGTTCTATGTACAATTTAAAAAAAAAAAAAAAGGGTATTCCTGCACCCCAGGTAGCTAGCGAGCACAGATCCTCTAGCACTGGTACTTGACTTCCAATGGTAAACACTCATGATAGAGCTAATAAGGAATCCAAAGCAATTCTGGCACCTCTTGGTAACTTTTTAGATATTCCTTGGCCAGCATTGGCCTCAGACTCATTCTGGTAGTTTTCAGAGGTTTTATATGCTTCCTTGACCTGTCTCAATAAAATGTGTGCCCCTTCTTCCTCTCCCTTTCAGGTGTATAACTCTTGCTCATTTGATGTTATAAGATAAGTAATAGAGACTATCTAGTCCATGACCTCATTGTTTGAGTATATACTTTGAATCAGTTTCATCATGATTCAGTTTATCTTCTCTGATTCTTTTGTTAGCTTTTTGTTAATTTTTTCTTACTGTAGCGTTTACCTGAATACTAATTTAGTTACTTAAGTCAATAAAATGTTTGCCTGCTTCTAAGTTCTATGAATCTGTAGTCCTGGATCAAGGAACTTAAAAATAATGAAACTTTGAAAGGAGAGTTTAACTGTTACATAGCAGAATCTTTGAAGTATGAGAGATCAAGCTCATTGTAATAAATACAATGTGTTGAGTAGATGGACTATACTTAGCACTGACTTGCTCCTGCGTATAGTTATGGCAGATTCAGAGGCAAGGGAGAATTGGTTGCCCTGATAACTCAAACAGTTTCTTCATCCTTATGGCCAGCTTCCATTATCTATTTCCTTACCTGTCAAGGAGCAATCCCCATAGTCTATTAGTACATCAGTTGATTGATTGAAAACTAGATCTGCATATGGAGTTGAGAGTTGCAGTTTATAGAATAAGAGGGTACACAAGGATTTTTCTGTAACAAAGATATCAGTGAAGTACACAAAAGAACCAAAGATAATTTGGTACAGGATGCAGTAATTCCTGGTTTAAATCTCTCCTTGGTTATCGTAGGTGTTGTTTAACAAGTATAGAAACTTTTGATGCTAGACTCTCAAAATCCTAGTCTCTGAAACCTGTTTCTCTCTTCAGTTCTTGATGAAGCTGATAGAATCTTGGACATGGGTTTTGCTGATACTATGAATGCAATCATAGAAAATCTTCCAAAGAAACGTCAGACGTTGCTTTTTTCTGCGACACAAACCAAGTCAGTGAAGGATCTTGCACGGCTCAGTTTGAAAGATCCAGAATATGTTTGGGTTCATGAGAAAGCAAAGTTCAGGTAGGTGGTTGCCACTGCCATTGTATTGGGTGACGGTTGGAGATGGTAGTTGTTCCTGTCTTGACTTCTTCCTAAGTCTTCAGCTTTCTTCAGTGGGGAGTACTGAGAAGTCAGGTTACTTGACGCTCCTATTCGGAGCCTCTCCCCTGCATTTAAGCACTGGTTCTTACACTTTATATTTTGAAAGCAAGGGTTTGAGAGATGATAATGTAATATAAGTCCTTGTCCATTTATAATTTTCACAGGAGTTTTTATCATAATCTTACTTTGTCTGTATAATTAAATACTGAAGGGTCAACATTGTTTTCAGTAACACTCATATTTTTAAGTTTAGAAGGTGTGTGGGGGCAGAGGAAATCCAAGTAAAAGAAAAGCATTAAATACATACAATAAAAATTTGTAATTTTTGTAGTCTATTCTTTCTGTGGGTTTTAAGTCACTTTAAAAACACAAAGGATACTCCCCCTTTGGAGCGGGCAGATATTTTTATGCTTTTGATTTTTAGATGACGGAGAACAAAGCCCACTGAAGCTACGATTTGCTGAAGATGTCACAAAAAGCCATTGAAGTTGGTGGCCAGAATTTGATTTGAGCCACTGCTCTCACCATTTGACACCCAGCTTCTAAATCTGTTCAACATCTTTAGCAGCGACTTGGACGAGGGGGTGAAAAGCACCTTGTTCAAATTCGCAGATGACACTAAGATGTGGGGAGAAGTGGGCATGGTAGAAGGGAGGAACAGGCTGCAATTGGATCTGGACAGGTTACAGGGGTGGATGGATGAGAATAAGATGGGATTCAATACTGATGAGTACAGGGTACTGCACTAGGGAGAAAGAACCAGCAGCATACTTACAGGCTGGGGAACTCCCTTCTTGTTAGCACAGAGGCAGAAAAGGATCTTGGAGTCATTATAGACTCCAAGATGAACATGAGCCGCCGATGTGGGGATGCAGTCAGGAAGGCCAACCGCACCTTGTCATGAATCCACAGATGCATCTCAAGCAGGTCCAAGGAGGTCATCCTCCCCCTCTATGCAGCACTGGTCAGGCCGCAGCTGGAGTACTGCATCCAGGTCTGGGCGCCACACTTTGAGAGGGATGTGGACAACATGGAGAGGGTCCAGAGGAGGGCCACTCACATGATCGGGGGGCAGCAGGGCAGGCCCTACGAGCAGAGGCTATGAGACCTGAACCTGTTCAGCCTCCACAAAAGGCTGAGAGGGGGTCTGGTGGCTGTCTATAAACTGGCCGAGGGAGACCAGCAGGCAATGGGAGAGTCCCTATTCCCCCCCAGCACTACTGGGAGTAACGAGGAATAATGGCCTCAAGTTGACGGAGAGTAGATTCAGGCTAGATATGATGTGGTGCTACTTCACTGTTGGGGCAGCTAGGATCTGGATCCAACTTCCAAGGGAAGTGGTGCTTGCTCCTACACTGCAGGTCTTTAAAAGGAGGCTAGATGGTCACCTAGCTGGGGTCATTTGACCACAGCATTCTTTCCTGCCCGTGGCAGGGGGTTGGACTTGATGATCTGCTCAGGTCCCTTCCAAACCTACCAACTATGAAGTCTGTGATATTGCAAATACTTTTGATGTCATTGCCTAAATAAATAGGGTCCTGAGCAAGTATGTAACGCTAGAAATACAGTTTTATTGTTAACATACTTCTTTTTTAGTGAGAGATAATATAGAAATTCAAATATAACATAGAGATCTAGGTTGGAGGGCTCATAGAGCTTCTCTCTTGGCATTTTCATTGAGAAGAATCTCTTTCTCTCAAGATGTTACTGTAATAAAGAGAGTTTCTGAAATAGTTGAGGCATTGCTATTAGATTACAAGTTGAAGCAACAAAAGAAAATAGGTAAATAGGGTTTAGGGTTTTTTTTTCCCTGCTTCATAATTATTGCCTTGGTATGTAATTTGTCATCAGCTTATGAAAAAAAAATCCAGTAAAACAGTTAAAGAGTGCTGGCTACTGCAGCATAACCTGGAATGAAAAAGTTGGAGCAGTTTCTTGTCATTTCATCCTCTTAATTAAGGGATTTTAAATCTGGTTCATCAATCTGGGTTTAAGGTGAGAGAATCATTCGGAGAAGCATTTGAAAGTATGTTGAAAGCAACATTTGTAGAACCTTCTCTTCTTCTTTTTTTTTTTTTACACACTTTGAAAGAAACGTAGGATGTATTTTAAAGATTTATAGAGAGACTTTGCATGTTCAAGTTCAGTCAGTAAAATGCATACTCTTTTTCCCAATTGTGCTTCTAGAATTTGATAGTAGTTTAAGTATGAATGATATTTTAATGGAACATTTTCAATCAAAGCAGTCTGAATAGACATAGACAGGATTTGGCTTACTACTCCTGACTGGGTCTGAAAAGAAAAACAGGGTTTGTTTGGTGATTATTTTATCAGTTTGGTAATGACAAACATCTTTTTCTTTCCATATTTCCCAGAGCATCATAGGTATAACAGCTTGGCAACACTGCAACCTGGATCTAAAAAAATTATGTTAAAAGTTTCATACTGATATTTAACAAGAAAATTGTATGAGCTTTTCTGCTGTGCTTCCAAGGCTTTCTCTTGAATGTGGGGAAGAAATGAGCCTAATAAACTGGAAGCAGCATAAGTGAAATGCTGTTTGACAAACAGGGAGACGGTTCTAACAGTTCTATGGGTGTCCCATCCAGGGCTCTTTTATTTATTTACTTTCTTGTTATGAACGATGTTTGTGTAACATGACTTTTGTTTTTAGTACCCCAGGGACTTTGGACCAGAATTATGTTGTTTGTTTGCTGCCACAAAAGATAAACATGTTGTACTCCTTCCTGAGAAGTCACTTAAATAAGAAGAGCATTGTGTTTTTTGCAAGTTGTAAAGAGGTATGACTCTTGCATTTCTCTTGAAACAAATGCACTTTCTGGATATATTGAAGTACAGTGGAGTGAAACTGAGGGTTTCTAGTTGTGCTAAATGGCATAATAACTGTGTCAAGCTGGCACATGTATGTCTTAACAAAAATAGGGTTAACAGTTCTTCAGTTAAGACCCGGTTATAGTATTAGTTGCTTGGACGTTTTGTATCTTGTTAGCATAGTGGTCATCAACCGGGGGTACTTGGCCAGGGGTTTTGTCTTTTGAAGTTTTAAATATTGCAGACATCCGTTTCAGTTCTCCCATTTCTTGTGCAAACACATCTGAGTATCCCATTGCAGAATAAAGAGGAATTTTATTTTCCACTATCGGATGAGAGAATCTATCCACTTCGGATAACCTCTCATTATAAAAAGAATATTTTCTTTCTTGAGGCTTTCTGGGGAGAATCTCTTGCAGTATTTTGGTATACCTCTATAAATGGGCAACCAGTGCCTTGGTACAAAATGACTATGGGATGAAATATTGTAACGAGGTGGACCATATGATTGTGAATCTATCTTGATTATGATCACAGGAGTCTGTACAAGTGTACTGAAGTGCCTTTGACTTCTGATTTCCTTGCCCAAAACATTCTCTGTTACTAATCCCCAATTCTCACAAAAAGGATAAAGGTCCTTCCTGCTACACATTGTTTCCTGTCTTTTTGTACAATTAATTTTCTATCTCTATGTTTGGAGATGGAGGAGGGTGACCTTTCTCACAGTGTGCAGTTTCTGGGATGGAGGAAAGTTATTTAGCTTTTAGTGCTAAGAATTTCATAGATTTCATAGACATCAGGGCTGGAAGGGACCTCGGGAGATCGAGTCCAGCCTGCTGCCCAAAGGGCAGGAAGTCAGCTGGGGTCATAGGATCCCAGCAAGATAAGCATCCAATTTGCTCTTGAAGGTGTTCAGTGTAGGTGCTTGAACCACCTCCGCTGGCAGACTGTTCCAGACCTTGGGGGCTCGGACAGTAAAGAAATTCTTCCTTATGTCCAGCCTGAAATGGTCTTGCAGGAGTTTGTGACCGTTCGACCTAGTCATCCCCTGGGGCGCTCTGGTGAACAGACGTTCCCCCAGATCCTGGTGGTCACCCCTGATAAACTTATAGGTGGCCATCAGATCACCCCTGAGCCTACGCTTTTCCAGGCATAGTAATGTTATTACTGATTAGATAACAATGACCGTTATAGTGAAATAGCAAACTCACTTCTCTTTAACATGTTCACCAACAGGTACAGTATTTGTTCAGAGTGTTCTGTAGGCTGCGTCCTGGTGTTCCTATACTGGCTCTCCATGGCAAACAGCAACAGATGAAAAGAATGGAAGTCTACAATGACTTCGTTCGCAAGAAATCAGCAGTTCTTTTTGCTACGGATATTGCAGCTCGTGGGCTAGGTACATAAGCTAAGCATCCTCTTTGAGTATTAACGAGATAAAAAACTAGAATGGGAATGGTGATGCTCACTGCTGGACAGAGAGATTTCTAAGTCTTTAAATAATGTTGGTCCTGCATCCTGCGGGTTAGCCCAAAGAGGTGGCAAAATGAGTAATGTGTTAGTGACTGGTGAAAGGAAGTCTGATTTATTTATTTATTTATTTATTTATTTAATTTATTTTTATTTTGTTTTAATTTATTTTATTTTTTTCCTTTGTAATATCTGGTTATGGATTATTAAAAAATGGAATTGGGAATATGTCACTGGGTTATGGGTGTTGAAGGGCTTTTTTGTGTTACATACAACAAAAGCAGGTCAAATAATAGCTGTCAAAAACAGAGATTCTTCCTGGTGAATTATTTTTCTCTGAGTCTTGTTTTCCATGGCTACTAGCTGTTAGTGTTTTTAAAAAATATTTTAGAGTGGAGCTTTTCCATGTTCATTTAATGCTTACATGTCATTAGGTCTGCCCCAGGAGTGTTTCCAGGAATCCACCTGTGCTTCTGCTGTATTAAAAATTGAGCTATTGCAACAACAGCTTTCCATGGCTTAAACCAGTATTGGGCAATATACGGCCCGTGGGCCCCCTGAAAAAATGTAGAAAATTAATATTTCTCTGCCCTTGGTTCCTGTCATTTTTGTATGACCCAGTAGGACCCAGGGGAAGCCTTGCGGACTCCCACAACAAGGGGGCCTGCCCAGCTGCACCCTGCCCCCAGCTGGGGCTTCTGGGCTGGGAGCACATGGCTGCCCTGGCACGGGAAGCTCAGGGAAGTAGGGGGGGACCCTGAGCAGGGAAGGAGCACGGGGGGGACCCCACCCTGCCCATGACCGGTGCCCTGCGCTGCAGCTGCTTGCAGCCTGTGTGGGGCTAGCTGTGCCTGCTCTGGACAGCCCCATGTGGGCCTCGAGCACCTGCAGCGTGGGGCACCAGGTGTGGGATGGGGGAGGGGCTGCTCCCACCCCCTGTGCTCAGCTTTTCCCTGGGCTCCTTCCCTGTGCGGAGAAAAGTGACCCCTCACCCGGCCCCATGGCTGGCACTCTGTGCTGCAGGCTGACTGCGAGTGGCTGCAGCGTGGGGCACCGGGCATGGGGCGGGGAGGGGCTGCTTCCTCCCTCTCCCTGCCCTCCATGGGCTGTGAGCGCTGGCCATGGGGCAAGTGAGGGGCCACTTTTTTCCCCATGCTCAGCACCAGCTTCCCTGCTGGCGAGCAGGGGGTCGGGGCTGAGTGCTGCCCCCCACCTGTACCACGGGGCTGGGGGGCACTGGGAGTGGATGGGCGGGGAGCCAGCAGGAGTACGGAGCCAGTGCTGGTGGGGCCCAGGGCAGGGTGGCAGGAGTGCGGGGTCCCAGCTGGCAGGGGCTCTATGGAGCCGGGCCAGCTCCCCCTCCCTGCTGGTGCAGGTTGGCTCCACAGACCCCTGCTGTCCTGTGCCTCGCTCTGGGCCCCACTGGTGCTGGCCCTGGGACATTGGTCCCAAGATGGTGACTAGGGGGCGGGGCATCTATCAAGGAGCGGGGCGGGGCACCTGTCAAGGAGCGGGGCTACCCATGCGGCCTTCAACAGCCTGCCAAAACTGGGCAAGCGGCCCTCCGCCCAAAATAATTGCCCGCCGCTGGCCTAAACTGTGGGCTCTTGCCAACAGACTAGGAGAAGAAAACACAATAAAATGGAAGGAAGAATACAGGCTAGATTTTGCTACCTCCTGTTTTCTTGGATCTTGCTGCTAAGGAACTTATTAAGATATAGCATTTTAGGAACAGGGTTGTGGGCATAATTGGTCCATATATGGTTGCTAGAGTTAAAAGCCTTGACAGTTGCCTCTCTTAAATATAAACAGCCTAAAATGGAATTTCAGGGCTTATTTGCAGCCTTCTGCTTACTCTTGTTGGGACAGTGATGTTTTAATACTTGGATAGATATAGTAGTAGTATCTGACCATTGCTAACTTCAAGCCCAGTTGTGAAGAAAACAGAAATTCTAGGTGAAAAGTGGGTCAACTCCTTTTTTAATTATGTAATGTCAGGGCATTTTATTATCGGAGAGACACAAAGCATCTGTCTATCCTTGTCAAGTGTGAAATTATGTTCCATTCAGTGCACTGTTATTATTTAGGAAATGAAGACACCATTAATTTCAGCTTGCTTTGACAAAGAGGATAGTTGTTTATGATATGTTGATGCATGCAATTAGTTTTATTTTTAATTCAGACATAGTTCAGACGGTGTCTGTAAATTGAGCCAAGTGATAGTTCTTACAGGGAATAACGTTGCAGAATAAAACCCTGCTGTTGTATAGGAAGATTTGAGTCCATTGTGTTTTAATCTGGAGTATTTTTTTGCTTTTGTCGAGATTTTCCTGCAGTGAATTGGGTCATTCAATTTGATTGTCCAGAGGATGCAAATACATATATCCACAGAGTGGGAAGAACTGCGAGGTATGTATTTAATTTTGATTTAAGCTTGCCAAAAATAGGTGACTGTTGAGATGGATAGGCTGTTTGAGGGTCATTGAAGTAGAGGTCAAAAGGAACTAAAGGCTTTTTTGATGGCTAATGTGAAGTTATTTGCTGCAGTGAATTCTTTAGTATACATACAATCATTGTAACTGTTAGAACAAATATAGTGCTAGCAATTGTAATGGGGAGGAATGAATAGTTAGGAGAGAGAACTAGAGGAGTAGAAGCCCATTTATAATGCTCTGTAGATTAATAAGACCTTCAGTGGTCAAAGTTGGTATTAAAGTCTCTTCAAAAGTATTGAAACATTAATACCTCAGGTGTGTTACTTGGAGAGACAATGCCAATGAGGTGATTTACTGGATGGCTTGTTAAAAGCCTTTAAGGGTGGCCAGAGTCTGGAATGGGCTTCCAAGATAGGTGGTGCTATTGCCTAACTTGGAGGTCTTCAAGAGGAGGCTTGACAATCACCTGGCTGGAGTCGTCTGACCTCCGTCCTCTTTGCTACCAGGGGTAGGGGGTTGGACACGATGATCCATTGGGTCCCTTCCAACTCTATAATCTATGAATCTATGAATTTTCTACCTGCTTATTAGCATAATAATGTTCTTAGGGATAGCAGTGATTTTTAGCTTCATTGTCTTGACCTAGTTTTAAATGGAGATAGACCTCTAAATGCTACTGTTTTATGGGAGTATAGCACTTACGTACCTTTTAACAATTTGGACCTTGCTTCCCTGAAAAAAATTGTTATAAGAAGCACGAATGAAAACTCAATAGATAAAAACTTCAGCGAATACTGCAGTCTCTTTCAGGTGGGAGTTCGCTGTCTTTTTTTCGAACTAAATCTAAGTTAAATGTCATGGCATAGCAGTCTATCTTTGGGCAGCTGGTAAATTTCAATTTTTACGAATACGTTATTAAGGCTGTCTGGATCTGGCAATGTTAAACTTTGCTCGTATTCCCACTGTAATGTTACCGTTTTTAGTATGCTGGCAATTAGTTGTTTGCTGCTTATTCTAGAAAACTGGGTTTATTTTTTTTTTTTAATGCTAGAAAATTGGTAATGGGTTTCCAATTTGCTTTCAAAGCCATGTGTATCCTCTTAAAACTATTAAATAATACTTACATTTACATATGACCCTGTCAGTGATTTATAAATATAGTTAGTGAATATAAATTTGAGGTTTGTGCTTTACAGTCTTAACTGCATGTGTATGGAATTTCCATGTGGAATGCAGTTAATTTTCATTGAGTCTCATCAGTTGAATAAAATAGCTGTAACTCCATTCTTCCTGCTATAGAGTTACAGTCCTGAAATTGGGATATATTGCTGTCAAGGAAAACAAATGAATAAATTCAGCACCTTTTAATGGCAATTTCCAACAGATCTCCTGAAGATTTATTTTTTCCAGTTTATCACTAAGTTAAGTGATCTGCCTAGGGCCACCAGAGCTTTTGTGCTGACTTGTGATGGTATAATGTAGATGCTTTGGGAAATGTTTTAAAAGAATGTTAAAGAGCAAAATAGCTTTATAATCTTAAATAATTAAACTGCTGTTAAAAAGGAAAAGGAAAGCGGTATGCAGTTCAAATGTATTGGAAAGCTAGCCATATGGTATGGTAAGTGTCTTCAGAGAGCTTGTTAAGAGAGGATCTGACGGAGGAAAAGTAGAGCGTGGCTAAATACTGGGCCTGTTCCATTGTGAAAGAGCTGTTCCTTCAGCTGTGCAGTCTTTACCAGACTCTCCTTTGGATTTTTCTTCACATTAATTTTTCAGTAACCAGACCTTTGCTGAAATTTTAAGGGTATCCATCTTCAGATATTTGAACTGGCACGGTTGTGATTGATAATGAAAGCAGATTCTCTTTGCAGGAAAGGTTTCAGAGGTGTTTGATCTGTGTGTGGGATCAATAAAATGTTGCCCTGCACTGGGTTTAGCTGTGGGGAAATGTAGGGTATTTTCTTGGCTCCTGGAAAAGGGAAAAAAATTGTTTACAGAGTCTAAGGGCAAGCTGGAGAAATGCATGTTGGGGATGAACTAGGGCAACTGAAGATACAGTTGAGGATGTGGTTCATAATTTTAAATACATGTTCTGTACTAAATACATATGGTAGCAGTATACGGATAATTTCTAGAATACTTATTTCCAGCTAACTTCAAATCATGGATAGGCAACTGTAGTTGCATTCAGTAGCTGGTTCTAGTATGTGTGAAACTTACATTTTCTCTAGAAGCTTAATAAAAATTAACTGAACTGAAGTTTAATAGTCATCATTAATGAGGTTAGAGATAATTAGAAAGCTTCATGGGCCATGAGAGTGCATAATTGCATGGAATGAAAGCTAAATTAAATATCTTGGCTAATTAGGAGTCTGTAGTTAGCTGTAATTAAAAGTGGGCTGTAGGATACTATTTACTTTTTAAATCAAATAATTATGTTATAGAAAACTAAACATGAGTATCAAGAAGAAAAATCTTTCTGTGTATGGTAAGACGTAAAGAGTCCACTGCTGAATAATTCTGAGATGGTTTCCTACTTCTGGTCTGTAGCTTTTCAAAGCTTATCTGAAGAGCAAGTCATTGCAAGTATGTTCCATTGTTGGATGAGTGTGGTGCTCAAAACATTGTGACCCTACCTGTGGCATGTGGTAGATTGATGAATGGATGCCATGGAAAAAATAGCATTCATCTTTTGCAAACAGCAAAACCTGGGAGGTATCCAGGAATCCTTTTACTTTATAGTGTCTTTTTAAAACAAATTCTGATTAACTTGAAAGCTATGTTAGTCTTGCAGTGAGTGGGGAGCAGTGGACATTGTTTTTCTAACTGCATTTTTTTATATATGCTTCTAATGTCTGGGTATTTCAGTAACAGTGACTTAAATTAATGACAAATACTGTTACCATATTGTTTAGGACAGAAGTCTGGAAAAAAAAATTAAGTTTTTAGAGATTAAGGTCCCAATGATTCCTATGGGTTTTAGTTCAAACATTCAAAGTAAATATAAAACATTGGTGAGCTACTTGGTGAAATCAAACCCTCTGGCTGCTGACTTCTTTTGATGTGTGCCATGCTATGGTCAGTGGAGTATATATTTGTTTCAAAACTGCTTTTATCACACTTGTGAAACAAAATACAGTGCCACTAGGGGACAGTAGAAGCTAACTTTCATTTCTGGAGTATTAATGCTTGGATTTTTCTTAAACTTTTAAAATGTCATTTGCAAGTTGTGTGCCATGAAGAGAATGAATGACGAAGTGCCAGAAATCCACCATAAGATTACTTAATTTATAGGTAAAATAGTTAAGGGAAAGCCATTTAACAGGACCCCTGGTTTCTTTTTCTAACGTGTTTCACTCCAGTGCATGGATATTCTGTGTGTTGGATGTGCCAGCATCTTCTGTGCACACCAGCACAATCTAAATAAGTAATTTCTTTCTTTCCCAATCCTCTTTTTCCTCCCCAAACAGCTCACAAAACCTCTTACTCCAGCAGTTCTCTGTATCAGGAGCTATTTACTCTTTGTATTAGCACTGAAATGGAAGACAGAGTTGGACTAAACCTGTTCCAGAGAGTTAATGAAAATTTCTGAGGTAATGGTAGAGCCTTGTCTGTTCCACGTACACAGAAAATACAAACTACAGGGCCTGCTCCAAAGTCCATCGCAGTTTCTGTGGGTTTTTGTTGGCGTCAGTGAGTTTTGAATTGGGCCTAGAGTATGGTCCAGTATTGATATTAGTCAGAGGTAGAAGTGGAAGAAGCCAACATATATCCTTCATACTATATGTGTGTGTGTGCACACTGATGTATGCATGCAAGCATGGGTGCACACTTGCTCTATATATAGCCTGCTCTGGTTCTATTTACTCGCGTATTCTGAAAATGCATTGTGTAATAAATCACTCAAGGGCTGTTGGTTCAAGCCAGGGACTTTTATTAGTAGATGTTTTGGATGGGGAATCCAGGAAAAAGATGACAAAGTTGAGATGGAAATACAGAAGTGCCCGAGCGAGGGACTAACAATTGAGGGATGGGGGAGAGGAGGGGAACACGACTAGGTTACATACCATACAATGTTAGCCAACTAAGCCCGGGGGTGGGGGGATGTGGGAGGGGGAGGGAAGGGGTCGCGACGCTGAGAGGGAAAGGAGATAGATACACACGTACCCGTTACAGTGGTCTGTGATGTTGAAGGAAGTGGCTCGGAGTGAGCATCTCAGTCCATAGAGTCCGATCGTGGGGGTCCTCTTCGGGTGGGGCGGGGTCGTCCGTGGTGGCGAAGTCCTCTCAACGCGAAGCGAAGCGGGGGGGGGGCGGGGCGGGGCGGTTCAGGCGGCGGTGTCCTCCGGGTCCGGTCCGGCGGCAGCTGGTCTGGAGGGGTCGATGTACTGGCGGTGGCCCGTGATGTGCTCCACGTAGATGTTGCGGGACCAGCGGATGGTGTCGGACACCATGAGGCAGCGCATCAGCTTGGTGTAGCGACGGGAAACGTGGCAGGCGCGGAGGACGCTCTCGTTGCTGGGGTCCCAGGCTCCGAGCGTCCCCACGATGAGCGCGTCCACCGTCACGTCGTAGCCGCGGCTCCTCAGGGTGTCGGCCAGCGGGGCGTACTTCTCCCGCTTGGTGAAGGCTTGGCACCGGTTCTTGAAGGGGATGGTGACGTCCACCATCATGATCTTCTTGGCCTCATCCATGACGACGATGTCGGGGTGCAGCTGGCTCTCGCAGCCCGGGACGGTGCGGTTCACGGAGATCTCCCCCCACCCCCGGCCGGGATGGCCTGCACCAGGCGGTCCTGGACAGCGTTGTGGCCTACACTGAGCTGTCATCCTGCATTGCCTGTCAGACATGGCTTCATGATGCCTATTGGTTGAATACCACAATTAAAAAGGGCAGAATAACTCAATAGTCCTTTTGTGGTCATGTGAATGGTGAAAAATACATTGCATCAGTCCCCTGAATTGAGAGAATTCCAAGTAGTGGGGTAATGGATCCATTTGGAGAATTCTTCCGTGGAATCTCCTTAAAAAAAAGAAAAAGAAAATGAATACTCATAATAAAAATGACTAAGCCTATCATATTTTGAGACATTTTGGCTAAATAAATAGATTAAAATAGAAGGGTTTAGCTATCTTAACAAATTGATTTAATTTTTGGAAAGCTAACTTCCTGTTTTCAGTCAAAAGGTGGGATATATTTATTGGGTCACACCTTCAGAGTCAAGGTGGCAGCTCCTTCCTTTATTAACTATTATCTTTAAGACCTGGTGAAGCATTTCTATTGGCTCCTCTTTAAAGATAACATAATATTTAGACCACCTTTTTATATTACATTTGTGGTCTTCACATCATTATCCTAACTCAAGTAAAATTAAAAATAGCTGCCAGTGGAGGTCACAAGAAATCCTTGACACTGCATATTTAACTCCCAATTCATATTATTAAAACATCTATGAATCTCTAAAATTAAACATAGTAACCTAGCTACAATTCTGACATCGTCCCACTAAGCTGTAGTCCGATTAATTTGCAGTATAATATCCATTATAATATTTTTCTAATGATGTAGTATGAATGTTTGAACACCCTAAAACTCAGCTGTGGTTATTACTAGGGTGACCATGAGGAAAATGGAGATCCAGGATGCTTCCCACCCCCCCCCCCATTCAGAAGTGCTGCTGCAGGCAATGGCAGAGGCAATGGGCGCAGGGCAGTGGGGAAGCGGAGCTGCCTTGTGTGCATGACCCTCCATGCCCCTGCCAGACTGTGCCCCACACCTCAGTGATTCTGGGATGCTCACTTTAATTTGTGCCGACTGCCTGGGACTGGCTTTCAAAATCTGGGACTGTCCCGGACAAGCCGGGACATATGATTATTCTAGTTATTACCTAGGGCCTTTTAAAGTAAACTTACTTTGTTACTGGACTAATAAGGTTGGTAAACTTTGCATGGTCTTGCACATTAAGTCTCCTGTCTGTCCTATGTCTGGGAAACGGGGAGGACTTCCAGTTTGACTGAATGAAGAGGGTTGTGATGTAAATTCTAGAGCAGGGGTTGGCAATGTTTTTGGCTGGAGTGCCAAAGCCACCCCAGCCTTAACCCACACCTCGACTTGGTATGCCAGGCACAGATGGTGTGGGAGCTGCAAGAGGCCTGACTCTCATTGCTGGCAGTGAGCACACATGGGGATGGTGGGGGAGAGGCCAGGGTTGTGCTTCCTTGGCCCCTTTCTGACTGTTTGTGTTCATGCAGCTGCTGCTGCCATGGAACTTGTGCTGGAGCTCTGGACCGCAGTGCAGCTGTTTGTAGCTGGCCTGCTATCTGCTGCAGCTGCCCAGAGCAATGAACAGCAGGGAAGGGGCTGGGGCAGTGCAATCCTGGTCCCTTCCGCTGTCCACCTGGAGGTACGTGTGCACTTGCCGCCACCACAGAGCCTGTCTGGGGCTCACAGCTTCTTGACTGCTTGTCATGGCTGTTCCAGGTTCTGGCAGCTGCTGCCTGCCATGGAGCCTGGGCTGCTTGCACCAGAGCTTGCGGCCTCTCTGCCGCCTGCTGCAAGCTGCCTGGGTTCTGTGGTTGGCAGCAGGTGCCCAGAGCCTGGGCTGGCAGTGGTGGGCTAAGTGAAATGTCCTCATTTGCCATGCTTTGGCACATGCCAGGGGTTGCTGACCCCTAGTCTAGAGGCATAAATTAGAACCCAGTTTGGATAACCCTCATAGTGTTGGATGTAGCTATAGATGGGCATTTTTGCCAAGATAAAACGATGCAGTGTGGTGTTCAAAAAAATAAAATAACAATGTATGTCAAACCCCACTACCAATCTCTAACTTGGCAGTAGCATATGCAAGTGAAGTTTTTTAACTACTCGTACAAGAAATAAAAAAAATGTGAATCAGTAATAATGATGCAGACCTTGGGACTTGACTAAAGCTAGAGCAAAATACTCTTGTCCCATTCCTTGTTGTACTTTAAAATACAAAGTGCAGGATTTTACCTTACCTTGGAAAGATGATTCCTCTCAACTGGCTGAATAACATTTTTTCCTTAACTAGTGCAGGCAGTTGTAATGTAGCTTTAAGAAGCATCTTTGTAGTTCTGTTGTTATTGACTAGTTTCCCCAATATCAGTGAAACATAACTTTCATTGGGCTGCTCTGAGGGCTCAGGAGGAACTGTCGATGATGTAGCTGAGTTCTTAGCTGAATGTGCTGAAAGGCTCCCTGGCATCATTGCTTTAATGAAAATAAAATCTGATTAAAAAATGGGAATAGTTGCTAGAGGAAATGGGAAAAAATCCTATCGTACTGCCTGGCACTTATATATTTCGTCTGCGCACTGACCTGTCACTTCTTAGGCCTCAGATCATGGTATCAACTGCAAGAAGTCTTGCTCCTGGGTCAGAAAATAATCATCTTTGCTTAGAATCTTGGATGTCACCAATCTAGTTACATTGTGACCGAACACCCAAAAGATAGCATAATTGGAAGTGAAATTTTGTCTAAACTGCCTGATATAATGAAGCTAAAGATGTTACCTTGTTTTAAAAATATAGGTAAAATTGAAAGCTTATATAATCAGATTAAATATATAGCAAAAATAAAATAAACCTGTGACATTGTGCTTGGAGAGGCCTTAGGGATAAATCTGGATTTTACTTTCACTCTACGGCAGGGTAGTTTTTGGGTAAACAGATTTATTCATGTAACTATCAAATCTGAAGTATGCCTTTTCAAAATAAAAGTGCATCTGGATGTTTTGGATATATTTTTGTACATATTCTCTGGTGCTCTTATTACATAAAAAAAGGTGCAGCACCATAATAAAAAAATGTATTCACTAAAGTGAAACGATTTTTTTACACATCTTTCTTTGGACACTGCAGTTTTCTCATGAAATTGAAAAGATAAGTGTCAGGGGGAGGTGATCCTGATGGTGCTGGCCAGGGGTTGCTCATGGCTGACACGGGTCAAGATACAGCATAGAGGAGGACACTGTCCCTTACAAAAGGTATAGAGTATATAGGGGTTTGTAGGTCCCAACCAGCACCTTGATTTGAGCCCAGAAGGCCACTGGGAGCCAGTGTAGCTGCTGTGGGACTAGAATTGTGCACGCCTGCTAACCCTCCTTTGTCAGGAGTAAAATATTAAATCACTGCACACTCAATAAGCCACACCTGTCTTATGTACTGAGGGGAGCAGGGGTCCTGTGGAAAAATAGCAAGGGCATGGAGATATGGCATGTTTATTCTGGGTTTTACTCTGTGGGAAACTGCTGTAAGAAGGGCATTTGTCTTAATTAGTTGTTCTTACAGTGGCTTGTTGCTAGGTGGTAGGGAGTTGTTCTGCTTGGAGCATAGAGCTGCATATGGGTGGGATTGGCAATGGGAGCTGGCACCCTGCTTAGGGGGTGTCACAGGTTCACTTGCAAGTTGCAGATCACTGGAATACAGTGACCTATTGAAGTTAGTATGCGTTTGGGGATGACCCTTGCCTGAAAGGGAAGAACTTTGCAATACCATGAAGACATGTGACACTTGCTACACTGTTGAACATGTCTGCCTACATTTTAATGGTGCTGAGTAAGGATTAAGTTAAACTTGCAACACTAGACTAGACTAGACTATCTTTCTCTGGAATAACTTTATTTCAGACTTCTTCAAAAGTAACTTTATATTGGATAGGATTTCCTCTGAACTAAGTTGTGTGCATTGTGTGTCTGCTGTACTTTTGTTCCAGAGTAAATTTTAGTCTACATTTCATATGATTCTTGAAGTCTATCATAGTAAAGGAGAACAATTAAGGCTGGGCCGGCAGCCTTCATTGTGATACTTCCCAACTTGAGTGCTTGATCTTGTAACATCAGTGTTCTTTTAACGTATATATATTTTTCTGTGTTTGTAGTACCTACATGATATGATTTCTAGAACATGTATTTATGCAATAAATGTAACAAACTTCTGTGGTAGAATTCCACGGGATCCCTGGTTTTGATGGATATACCCTAGTCCATAGAAATTCAGATTAAGACCACAAGGGGTTTTGCCCTGTTGGGGTATGTGTTGTGTACACAAGTTTTTATTTGCTTGTGGTCTTTCTTGGAGAGCCAAATATGTTTCAGCCAAACTTCTTTGTCTCCATCACATTAGCACTGTTGACTCTTAAGGTGGGGAGGCTGGTAAGATTAGGTAACCATTATGTATCTATTCTAAGCCCTCCAATGTTCTGGACTCGTATTACTTGTAGAAATAGATATAATTTAACTTACTTCAGACTCTTACTCTGAGATAAAGAGAAATCATATCACCAACACTTAGCTATAAATAATAAGCTAGATGGAAAATAAAATTATTAAGTCTCAATTTAAGTTTCAGTATTGGACTGGGATTAAATTATCAAATTAATACTGAAGATAATTGGTCCTTATACAAATTCTAAGGTAGGTGTTCATTTGATTATAAATCCCAGCTAAATAACTTTTCTCAGGTCAGTCAGATCTATAATTTGAATCTTGTTAAGTCGCTTAATACTTGAAACCAAAGTATTTAATGTCTGAACCTCAACCTCAGAGCCAATTATAATTTTCCTTTTAGACTTGAGTCCTAATATGTTGGCAAACTATTTCCTCCCCCCTCACAATCTGTCACAGAGATATTATCATAGAAACTTTAACAAAAATGCCCTTTACAAATTTAATAACTTAGTTACCCAAAATTGCAGATGCCAGCCTCTGTTCCCTCTCCACTGTCAAACAGAGAACACAGTAGGTCTTTGTGAAAATGTTTAGCGCTGCTTGAAGCGAGGCAACTTTTCTTTCTGATTCCTTATTCCTGTGGGTTCTATGGACATTCACACACTTTCACGGAGTTACATTTTCACTCTGTAAAATTAAAAAAATAATAAAGCTGGGGCTTCTGTCAAAACAAGACAGAAGGTTCAAAACAAAGGTTTAAAAATAGGAAAAGGAGGAAAAATAGGGTACTGTAAAACTGTAAAATGATCGTAGTATTTTGGAGGAAGGGGGCAGAATCACAGACTTCAGCTTGTGCATTCTTCTCATAGAATTGGAGTTGAGCTGCAGGCAGGGATCCAGATAGTGCTGTTCTGTTGGCATTGAGCTTCTCTCTAGCTGGCTTCCCTTGCGTGCATGGTGAGAGTGGTCAAGGCGTAAGTAGCTTGCCTAATGTTATGACTTCCTTTCCACAGGGTGATCAGTTGTGGAGTTTCTGGGATATCCGTCTAATCTCAATGGTTGTTTGATGTGGAAGGTCCTATTTTTTTTAGCTGTATTCTTGCTGCTTAAGGTTTACAAATTTGAGGGCTGTGTTTTACAGTACCTCCTTCCTAAGGCCCTGGGCTTACCTTTTGAGGGATTTGCCTTGGTTCAGTAAAGTTTGAGTTATATCATTTTTAACAAGAGTCAGTTTGGAAATGTTTTTACTGCAAGTAATTGGTTTTCCAGATGTTTGATGTTTTCTATATTGTGGAAGGACTATGACCTTCAAGAATATAGGGTGAGGGGAAGAAGCATAAAACCACCTGAGAAATGAAATTTTTTCACTGCCTCTATTGGGTACTGTAAATGGGTGGTTGTCCAGTTCCATGGTTGAAATACATGCACAACTGCTTCTGAATGTGGCTAGAGTAAACCAGGTCACATCTAAGCTACAAGATGGAATTTTGTCTTTATTATGCTGCAGTTGCTCCATAGCTGTATTGTGGGAGTTAGAATGAAAGGGCACTGGATAGCTGGGGGAACTGGTAAGATTGCTAAGAAGTTCAGTTGAAAATTACTTTTTCCTTCACTATTCCTGCTTTTTATGTTGGTTAAGAAGAAATACCTTAATATTTGGGTAAAAGCTAACCCCTTTAGCTGATCTAGACAGCAGTTTGGCTTGGGTAAGGATGTATTGTGTAAAAGTAGCAGTTAAAGATTGAATGAAGAATGCAGTTCATTCTCTCCTGTAGAATAATGTTACTGGTAACCTGCAGAAAACTCTTTAAAAGTTGGGGTTGTGGGTTTTGTTTTGTTTATGTTTTGATGTATAAAGGTCTAAAGTTTTTCTTTGCTATTATTATTATTATTATTACTTTTAAGTTTTTATTTATTAACACAATTACATATAAAAACATACAAAATGAACAGCTTAATAAAGACATGTTTTGAGCTGTGACCTACAATCAACTATACCAGGGGTGTTAAAGGTCAGTCCTGGATCCAGCCTGCACAGCCTGGATCCAGCCCCTGGTGCTGCCTGTGGGTCTCAAAGTGACCCGCAAGCATCATACCAAATGAGCCAGATGGCTGTGTGCAGAGTATGCTCCAGCTCATGTCCCATCTCTGGGGCCTTGTAGTACACAGTGGCTACTCCACAAATCCAGGATACAAATGTATACAGCATCTGCGTGGCAATGTGGGGTTGCTGGTCTTTGGGTCCAGACTGGCCCCATGCCACTCATTTGGCCTGTGGGAGTAGATTAGTTTGACACCTCAATCTACACAAATGTTTCAGTGACTCCCCTCAAGGTTGGGAGGTTTTGCTCAGGAGAACAGGACTGTCTCATGCTGTCTTCTTTATTTTTTAACAGAGTTGCATCTCCATGGCCCCTGACAGATGCTGTTTTAATCATGCCAGGGGGCTTTGTCATGAGATGGACACATTGCGTGATGAGTATGGCGTAATGTTCAAAGGCCATATTGTCCAGAGAGGGTGGGGAAAAAATGGAGAACTGGCATTGTCCCATTCCCAGTAGAGATAAGGAGGTAGACAGCATGCTTAGTTCCTCTTGCAGGCAGCTGTAGGTTATGTTTGACTGTCCAGGTTGCTGCCATGGGACCCTGGTAGGAAGGGGGAAGCATTGGAGTAATGTACCTTAGGATGCCAGAGTACTTGACCAAACTCTGTCTGCCTTGCCACCTTTTCAAATTTAAGAGTAATACTAACCAAGCACAAAGGTGTTCTGCATTTAATGTGGAGGGGGCTGGAAGCAGGCATTTAATGAGTAACATCTTTGAGCCTGTGTCACCATTTTTTATCATTGGATAAATTGGCTTGATTTGTGGCATGTTACATTTTATTGTACGTTTAAGGGGTCGATTGCATGATAAATGTAACATCTTCTAGGGGCCCATCTTGTAATATAGCTATGGACTTTTTTCTTTTGTGTTAGGTAGTTTTTTCCTTGCTCAGCAAGGTTGCCCATTTTTGTTCTCTGGCTATCACAATGACCGGTACTGAGATTAGGTGGCTACATAGACAGTTGTAGTAATTCATGACTGGAAACTTATTTCAAGAAGGAAAATTTTGGATGAAACGGGGCGCAACAGGTCAGTTACTGTACTGTACAACTGTTTTCTTCCTCGGCTATAGGTCAGAAGGTTTTATCTTCTATTTATTCGCCTTCAACTAGAAATGTCAGGAATGCTCTTGTGTGGCTTTGGTAGTGGACTTTAGAGGAATGGGCACTGCTGTCATCAGTACCTTTAGTAAAAGTCAGAAGACATTCTCTTCTAAGTGTGTGGTATTTATTAGCTTGAATCAGAACAGAGTTGTAAATCCTGTAGGTAGTGGGCACATCTACATGTGCATTAGTGTGCTGTTGTTACAGCTCATTAAGTTTATTACCTCTACAATGAAGCACTAATTAAATGTACAGTAGTGCCAGCACGCGGTCTATTTGTGAGTCCTAATGTGCAAGTAGACTAATTCTACTGTAAATTAGCATGTTGGCATGGCTTTTGCCGTGATGCCCTAAAGCGCAGTAGAATTAGTCTACTGCATATTAAGCACCTTGTGTAGACTCGCCCAGCCTGACTAAAAATCCTTTCCCGTCTGAAGTGTGCCAGCTTTTAGCCTCTTGGGGTATCATTTTGTTACCTAGTTATTTGCTAGATTGTCCTCCAGGATTGACAACATTTTGTCAATTTTTAGTAAGAAAAAGCTTTTCTTGGAAAACGTTTTTGGCTACCTTTCATGTATCATTAACACCCCCTAAAACAAATAGAAGGCCCAAGCCCAAGTTTTCCTTACACAGTGACTTTTAAGAACATAGTGACTTTGTAGTCACCAGCAGTCTTCTGTTAATATATGTCCTTGCTGCTTGAAGAGAAAATCCTTAATCTCTTCTCTTCATGTTTTGTCTAAATAAAGTTTTTTTTACTGTGGATGTGTAGTCTTTGCAGTGAAACCATCATGAAGAATCTAAGCAGATGCAAACTCTTCCAGATGGTGCTTAGGATCATTTGTTTTTCAGTTTACCCAAGTCTGTGACTGTTCATTTTCATGTTTAGCAGTGAGGAAGAGCAGCATTAATGTTTTCCTGTCTGTGTTTTTTAACACTTAATTGAATCATATGTTTGGGTGCCTTGGTAGCTGGAATCAAACTCTAAATATTGCATACACAGGAACTACTGATATGGGTCATTCTCACCTTTCAAAAGCCAATAGAACTGTATTATGTGTGTGCCCAAGTTTAAGATGGTTTCCTGTTTTTTATTATTATTAAAACGAGTGATTGGAATTTAGCAATAGTCATCACATAACTCTTATGTGAATGTCTCAGGTCATCTGAAAAAAATGTTATTTTTCATACAGCATGTCATTTAAAGTGTGGAATTCCTTATCATTAGATGTTGTGTAAGATGACAGATTGTAAAAGGTGTTGGACAAATTCTTGTAGGAAAGGGGTATCAGTAGCTATTGAGCATGGGAATTCAGGATACAGACTCTGAATTAGAACTTTCTAGACTTTAAATGCTGGAGGCTGCAAGTGAGAGAGGAACAGTGGAAAAAGTCCTGGTCATTCTTAGTCTATTCTCTCGTTCTGCATCCACTCTGCCAATGTGACAAACAGGGTGGATTTAATTTAAATCAAATTAATTTAAATCATGATTTAAATTACTGGTCAGGAAGCCTTGATTTAATATTTTATACAAAGAAGTCCATTCTTGTTGTTTGATATAACTGTAATACATATTATCCACAACTCCGAGATAGATGTAGGTTTTATTTTTAGAAGGTGCAGACTGTACATTTTAAAGCAGTGATTTATTCTGATATCTTTTCAGATTAATTTGCAGCTATATCAGAAAACTGAATTATGATTTTGGTTATTTTATTTACCAAAGTAACTTGAAGCAGATGCTTGTGAAGTCATTGGGAGTTGATTCCAATTCACTAGATTAATCATGGATATTTAGGGGATATTTTTGCCATGCTGTATTAGGAGGACATTGAAGGACGTGCTCAAATGAGCACTGCAGCCATATGTTATTAGCTTGGGACTTTCTTCTAGATTTCTTATCTTCGATGGCTTCTCTCTTTTACAGCCTGGCAAGCTTGCTGCCATGTTAGGCTTTCCCTTCAATCATACCATTCCCTCATTAGATCTCAAAGCAATGGAGAGGCTATACTCAGAAACTTATCCCTCAAGGCTTCTGCAATATTCTGCTCAAAATGTTTCCCTTTTGTTTCTACTGCCCTTTTCTCTTTGTATTTATCTCCAAACTCTTCCTCCTTGCCCAGATCTACTCCACCCCAACAATCCTCTATTCATTTAACTTCTTGAAACTTTGCACTTTTAGAGAGAGGTAGGGGCTAGACTCTGTGTACACAAATTTGCAGAGAGAAGGCTGATGGGTAGGTAATCAGGTCTGTTCTCTCATCTCTATATACTGCTGTTAACAAGGATGTATCTCTGGAGAGACAAATCCACAGTTTGACAGCTGAAACTAAGCATCACTGAGATGCTTAATGGGATCTTCTAGACTGAGCACTGAGTCCCATTGGGTAGAGTGGTTTTCTTTAATCTTTACTAATCTGTAGACTAGCCTCTGGAAATCCCATAAGATTGGGCTCCTAATATAATCCATGGCCTGTTGTGACCTATTTTATAAAACTTCTTTAAAAAGGTAACATGAATATATTGTCCCAAAAGGTATATAATTAGAAGTTATAATCCCTATTCCATGATGATAGCTTTGAGCTTTAACTTAGTTTTAATTTAAAGATATCTTTATATAGGTTTTTTTTAAAAGCATCCTAACAAAAATAAAAAATACGATTAATTAAAAAAAATCTGATTAAAGTGAAAAATCTGACTCTCTAAAAAAAAAAAAAAAATTGTTGATTTTTATCCACCCTGGTGACAGGATACTGGGCAAGATGTACCTATAGTCTGACCCAATAAATGGCAATTCTGATTCCCCCCTCCCCACCTCCTGGTTGCTATGGGCCTAACGCCATTCCCTCACATGGTACAGCGCGCCTGACTCTGTTTTCCTCCACCCCCTTCCTGGTGTGCCGCCATCACCACCTCCATAGGAGGAGGATGGGGAAAAGCTTTCCCCACCATCCCTTTTGTCCCCTTTGGGCAGTACCCCATGCCACTACTGCCACCAGGGAGCAGGGCCACCCTCCCCCCCCATCCCTGCTGTCATGGCAGCACTTCGCCATGCAGCTGCCTCTTGTCCTGAATGCTCTTAGAGCACTTTGATTGGCTGTCAACCAGTCAGAGTGTGAATAAAGTATTATGGACAGACAGACAAAGGCTTTTATATATATGTGTGTGTGTGTGTATGGCTGTTATACATGTAGCTCTGTTTACTTAAAGACTTTTTGTGTATTTGGTCTATTTAATGTGATTGTTTCTTAACTTTCATAACTCTTTCTCTGCGTAAAGGCTTTATACAATTTAATGTAAATTTTGCAATAATTACAGCCCTTAGAGACCAGGTTTAATGCTTCCTTGCTTTCTGTAAGTGTTCCATGCTTTTAAAAATCTGTCTTATACTTCTTCATTTTGGAATGGCAGTTTATTCAGCATACAGCGTGTGTGTGTGTGTAAGAGAGAAAGTGCATGAGCTCTGTGTGTGTGTGTGTGTGTGTGTGTGTGTGTGTGTGTGTGTGTATGAGCTGGGGTGGTCCATGTGTACCTCCAAGCCTGGGAACTCCCAGCTGATGCTTTCTTCAGCTATGGCAGTACCCCATGCACCCCTAGGACTGGGAGCCCCATCACTTGAGCACGTTTCTAGCTGCCAAGGTGCTTCATGCACCCCCTGGCTGGAACACCGCAGTATTTCATGCAGTCCTGTGGCTGGCAGACCACAACTATTATTCCAGTTACATCAGCTGTGGTCTCCCAGCCACAGGACTGCATAAAGCGCCCCTGCAACTGTGACAGTTGGCAGCTGAGGGGGCTCCCAGCTGTGGGAGCTTGCTCCTTGCCAATCTAGGGGGAGCCTGGTGTTGGGCTTCTCTCAGGCTGGCAATTAAGGCATGATAGGGTCTGATTTTTCTGATCTGTCGTGCCTCCTGGTTTGCGTGTGTGGCATGTTAGGCGGTGTGGTTCTGTGGATTGTGTGTTAAATCCCATTGTGCCTTTATCTGTGCTTGTAGAGGGGCCCTCAGCAATTGTACTTTGTTGACACCCCATAAGATGATTGATTTTCCTCCCTTAACACTGTTTTTTGAGATCTACCTGATTTTAATCCTATGTTTTTTTCTGTTATAAGTGACTGTTTTTCTCAGGTACCATATAGGATAATGTCAGACAGTTTACAGAGGTCTGTTTCTTTTCACCAGTTACTGTTATCAAGTCAGACTTGTTATCTCATTAATTTTGCATGAACTTATTGATTGGCGTTAATTATGAAACCATCCATTGACCCCTCACTGACTAATTTGGGGTTTATATTAGGCTACCTTGTTTACATTTCCCTTTGCCATCTCTTTGTTACCCCGGCTGCACCTAGTTCCAGCCATATTTCAGCTTCTAGACCCATGATTTTCATAAATTTATTATAAGATGCTCATGGTATGTCTGAGGATGTCTGTCTGTACCCAGCAGGCCTCGCATTAAATGCCTGCCTTGCTCAAGCCTGCTTTGACACTTCTTAATTCAGTCTCACAATTTATTTTTGGTCACTAATGTATTGACAGGTCTGGGTGAAAGACAGAATCATTGTCTAACTACTAGAAGCACCCCTGGATTAGAACTGAATGGGATCACTTCCCAACATCTGGAAATCAATTACTTTTCTGTCTGTTGCTGCTTACTCTTTTGCCCTGAGCTGTGCTATCTCTTATCTCATGTTCTGTTGCCATTAACTTGTGTCTGGAGGAATTTGCTCCAAACACTGGCTGTGCCAGTTTTGCTACTTGCTCAGAAATATTGCTCTTTTTCCTCCATCATTACCAGAGTTCTCCTTAATACAATCTTCCCTTTTTCTTGCTTGAGATAGAACCACATACTTCTGGCTTTCCACAGAGGTTTGGGTTGTCATATATACTCTTCTGCTCTCATTTACTGTCCTCCCCCCCCTCCCTTCTGGGGTGGTTTTGGAGCATAGGGCGGAGACTTTAAAAGGAAACAAATTTATATAGGAGTCCTGGAAAGGGGGATATTTTGAGAGAGGAAAGTGAATAGGACTGGAATAGAGACCTAGTTTAGTAAGCTTGATGGGTAAAAGAAAGAGGAGTGAGAGTAAGTTAGGGAGAGCAGAAGAGTATAAAGTGTAGAAGTCTGGAGCCTTACATCAACCATAAAACTGAATGCTTGCAGAACACCTATTAATATACTGAAGGGTAAATCGCAGAGCCAGTTTCCTTAACATTTTCTTTGAACATACTAATCGACGTGTGGGTCTGCTGGGTGTGCAACTTTGAACTTGCCAAGCAGGGAGAGCTGATTAGTTTGGCTTGGTTTTGATGGATTGTTAGCATGGGATAGAATATGCCATGTGTTCAATTTAAAGTATCATACAAGCAAGCCACAAAGATGTTTCACATATATAGTTCCATAGTTTCTAGGGTCGGAAGGGACCTGAACAGATCATCAAGTCCAACCCCCTGCCATGGCAGGAAATAATACTGTGGTCAAATGACCCCAGCAAGATGTTAATCCAGCCTCCTCTTGAAAACCCCCAGGGTAGGAGCCAGCATCACTTCTGTTGGAAGTTGGTTCCAGATCCTAGCCGCCCTGACTGTGAAGTAGCGCCTCCTGATATCTAGCCTGAACCTGTCCTCTGTTAGCTTGTGACCATTATTCCTGGTCGCTCCTGGCAGTACACGGGGGAATAGTGACTCCCCCAATGCCTACTGATCCCCCCTGACTAGTTTATAACAGGCCACTAGGTCCCCCATCAGCCTTCTCTTTTGGAGGCTGAACAGGTTCAGGTCCCGTAGCCTCTCCTCGTAGGGCCTGCCCTGCTGTCCCTGGATCACGTGAGTGGCCCTCCTGTGGACCCTCTCCATGCTGTCCACATCCCTCTTGAAGTGTGGCTCCCAGAACTGGATGCAGTACTCCAGCTGCAGCCTGATCAGTGCCGCATAGAGGGGGAGGATCACCTCTTTGGACCTGCTTGAGATGCATCTGTGGATGCATGACAAGGTACGGTTGGCCTTCCTGACTGCGTACCCACACTGCTGGCCCATATTCATTTTGGAGTCAATGATGACTCCAGGATCCTTTTCCGCCTCCATGCTGACAAGAGGGGAGTTCCCCAACCTGTAGGTATGGTTCCGGTTGTTCCTCCTGAGGTGCATCACCTTGCACTTGTCTGTGTTGAATCCCATCCTATTCACATCCGCCCACGCTTGTAACCTGTCTAGGTCTGATTGTAGCCTGATGCTTCCTTCTAGTGTGCCCCCATCCCCCCACATCTTAGTGTCATCAGCAAATTTGAACAGGGTGCTTTTTACCCCCTTGTCCAAGTCACTGATGAAGGTGTTGAACAGTGCGGGACTGAGCCCTGCAGAACCCCACTGCCCACGTCCTTCCAGGTTGAGAAGGACCCATCCACTGCCACCCTCTGGGTGCGGCCCTCCAGCCAGTTGGCGACCCATTGGACTGTGTGGGTATCTACACCACAGTACCCCAGTTTCTTAATGAGAACAGGGTGAGAGACAGTGTCAAAGGCCTTCCAGAAGTCCAGGAAGACTATATCCACTGCTACCCCTGCATCTAATGATCTGGTAATCTGATCGTAGAAGACCACCAGGTTGGTCTGACAGGACCTGCCACTGATGAACCTGTGTTGGTTGCCCCTAAGCATGCAGTCCCCTGCTGGCCCCTCCTGGATGTGTGTCAGCATAATTTTCTCAAACAGCTTGCCTAGGATTGAGGTAAGACTAACTGGCCTATAGTTTCCTGGGTCCTCCTTCCTCCCCTTTTTGAAGATTGGAACCACGTTGGCCCTCTTCTAGTCCTCTGGGACCACACAGAGTACCACGAGTGCTCATAAAGCCATGCCAGGGGTCCTGGAACACTTTCATGGCTTGTTTACAATTTTATGGTTTCATAAATTGGTTTAAATTGCACCATAAATGTAATATCTGCCAGAGCCCTGTAATATGCACCATATTTTCTTGCATTAAACTTATACTTTTTTGCAAAAAATGAGTTGCTGGAAACTGAGGTACAAATTGCAAGTGAAGAAATATGTTAGTAGACTCTGCAGGGGGAAAGCAAAAGATAGTAGTGCAGCTACACACAGGGAGTAAGTAGTACAGTGAAAATACTAAGCTCCCTAGCTCTTGCTGTTTAGTTATTTACAGCTATTTACCAATATTTTCAAGTAAAGATTTCCTTTCTTCCAGTCTGCCTTTCAAAAACAAGGTGCATATCTTATTTAGGAATATGTTGTATTTAAGAAAATACAGCGTGTGTATGTTTGTGACACTATATATACTATAGTTTAACTATATATGTAAAGCTATGTATCTATATAAAAATAGATATAGATATATAGTTAAAAATCTGTAACCAGAATAACCCTTGCTTTTCTTCTCTCTCTCTCTCTCATCAGGTACAAAGAAGGTGGTGAAGCTTTGTTAGTACTGCTTCCCTCAGAAGAAAAAGGCATGGTTCAACAACTGTCACAAAGAAGAGTGCCTATAAATGAGATAAAGTACGTTTAACACATTTATTTTTGTCCCAATATTACAATTAGACAACAGTTCCTATTTTTACCCTTTTTTTGTAATCTGGTGTGTTTGTAAGTGGTTCAGTTCACCAAGATATAGCAGCTTCCACATTTTCCTTTTAGTGGCATCTATTTTATACCTTCATGAATACAAATCAAATTGTGTTGGTATTTATGCTTGCACAATTCTGGACCTCCCATTTACTCATCTTTTCATTAAAATGAGTAGAAATAGCTTTTGGCTGCACTACAGCCTCCCACTACCCAGATCTGACATAATGTGAAAATTAAAAGCATGACTAAAGCTCAGAAATCTTTATAAATTAGAAGACTCTTTGTTATCAAGAAAATATCATGAGTTACCTTGAAATTTATAAAACACAATTGTTAGTCATAATAGAGGAAATTCTTAGTACTTTTTGCATAGGAATTGTATCTTGTTGCCCAGATAAATCTCTTGGTATAGTGGATAAGTTGGACTTAGATTGCAAGTTCCTTGGGGCAGGAGCTGATGTTTGTGCAGTGCTGTCTAAACAGATAATGTACAATTATAGAATGTGGATCTAAAAACCTGTTAAGAAATAGCAGAGGTTATCAGACCATTTCCACCCCCCCCCGGTGTTGGATGCATCTACACATGCAATTAATATGATGCAATAAACTTTGGCACAGCTTGTGCTGGCGTCAGCTGTTCCCTGGTGCAGTATTTACACATATGCCTGGGACTGTAGCACGCTGAGCTTGGGCAGAGGAGCACTGGGCTGGCAGAAGGTCTGGGGGGCCAGCCCCAGGCTCCAAATAGTGGATCTGGGTGGCAGAGGGGCTGGCCCTGGGGTGGGTCAAGGCAAGCGGTGCCATGGCTCCCTCTGGTGCTGCACTGAGCTCCTGCCTCTACATCAGCCAGGCATGGAGTGTTGCATGGGGAGGAGGAGGGCAGAGCCGGGAAGCAGTTAGAGAGTGAGTGCCAGGGATGGGGAGGGAGTCGGTGGCGGCATCTTCTTCCCTGGAGGCAGCCGTGGCAGCGCTTGGAGTGTGCATGGTGCAGCAGGGGGAAGGGTTCCCCAGGCGCTGCATGCGTCCAGCTTCTTCATTGAACAATGGTGGGGGGAGCAAGGGGTGGCTGTGGGGTCTGACAAGGAGCCCCATTAGTTTTTGCAGATTTCACCATTCACAGGGATCTCTAGAATATATCCCCTGCAAATGGTGAGGGTCTCTTGTATATCTAACTCTGTTATTTGGTAGCTTGAATTTATACAGATGATTGAGCATAAGAAGTAAATGGAAAAGAATTCAGGTGATTGAATTATTAATACCTGAAGGAAAACATATAAGCAAAGCAGTTTGCAGGGAGCTGCCTTTTTTTTTTTTTTTTTTTTTTTTTACTAAGTATAATGGAGTTTGCTGTAACAGGACAGTTAAAACTTATTCCATTAGGTCTAGATACTGGGGAACTTTCAGGTCATTTAATATCAACTTCCTTTATTTTTTCCATCTAGATATGAGAAATACTTAATTTCTGTACCTCTGTGGTATTTTGCCTTTGAAAAAAACTTAAGGTCATCTTAAGATAGTCTGTTTAAATCTACCTTAACATAAAGTATTACAACAGTATGCTGTACTTTTCTCTTTTGATTTCATTTTCAGCATTTTAATATTAATTTTCATTTTATTTTGAAAAAAAAATCTTTTCTTCTGACACTGGCTTTTTTCTAGATGAAAGATCTGAGCTTCTGTTTGCTTTTGCAGCATCTTCATTTGAAGAAAATGGTCTTCAACGTCAGTCTAACCTCCTACAGAGTAGCAATTGCCTTATGCACTTTTAAATAATTTAGAGGAAAATGAAAAATGTACTCTTGGGAACTCTAGAGGCTTCTTAATACAGCTGAAGGCAAAAATATTTTATTATTATTATTATCATCATTATCATTATTTATTTATTTATTTATTTATCTGTTTATTAATCAGGATCAACCCTGAAAAACTTGTAGATGTCCAAAAGAAGGTACAGGCATTTTTAGCTCAAGATCAAGAGTTAAAAGAGAGGGCTCAAAGGGTAAGTGATCTGTAACCCATCCTTTGGAGATGTATTTGTTTAACAGAACCCCTCACATAATTAGCTTGCCAGTTATTGTTGATTCCCATATTTAAATGCCTACAACTTGACTGTTTTTAGTTTAAAAAGGCTTGTTTGTCCCTAGGGAAAGGGTGAACCTTGTTATGGAAAGTACTAGCAAATTGCCTTAAAGAATGACAAGGGGGTGGGGAGGGACAGAACTCTGTGTCCACCCCCTACTTATCCGGGCCTGTTCCTCTCCCCCTCCCCCTCCTTCCATTTGGGGTTTGGCCCCACTTGGGCCCCCCTTCCCAGTTGCATTGTGCCTGGGCCTCTCCTTCCCTCCCTCCTCTGCTGTGTTGGGCCCAGGCCCACTGCTCTCCCTTCCCTGCCTTACAGCTGCTTGGGGTCTGGGACCACTCCACCCACTGTTGCTGCTGCTTCCAGGGAGCGGGGTTTGGGGCGGGGTGACCCCCTTGTCTGTCCCTGCTGTCATGGCAGTGCTCTGTCGCTGCCTCTTGTCTGGAACGCTCTTGGAGCACTCTGATCAGAGTTCGAATAAAGCATTATGGACAGACAGACTAAGGCTTTTTATAATGGCAAAAGCCTTTTGGAAGATAGCCAATGTGATCCCCATCTTTAAAAAGGGAGGAGGGAGGACCTGTGCAACTATGGGCCTGTCAGTCTTACATCAGTCCTAGGGAAACTCTTTGAGAAGATCATCATGGAGCACATCTGCGATGGGCTGGCCTCAGGGATGATGCTTAAGGGCAACCAGCACAGTTTCATTAGGGGCAGGTCACGTCAGACCAATCTGATTGCCTTTTATGATCAGGTCACAAAAGACTTGGGTGCAGGTGTCGTCGTGGATGTAGTCTTTCTGGACTTCAGCAAGGCCTTTGACACTGTCTCCCACCCCATCCTCATTAAAAAATTGGGCGACTGTGGCATTGATGCCTACACAGTCAGATGGATTGCAGATTGGCTGAAGGGTCGCACTCAGAGGGTGATGGTGGACGGGTCTTATTTGACCCGGGGAGTAGTGGGCAGCGGAGTCCCCCAGGGTTCAGTCCTTGAGCCCGCACTGTTCAATTCCTTTATCAGCGATTTGGACGACAGGGTGAAAAGCAACCTGTTTAAATTCGCTGACGATAGTAGAATTTGGGTATAGGTGAGCATACTAGTAGGGAGGGAAAGACTGCAGCAAGACCTGGATTGGTAACGGGTGGGCTAGCAAAAACAGTATGCGCTTCAATACTGAAAAGTGCAGGGTGCTGCACTTGGGCAGTAGTAACCAGCAGCACACTTATAAGATGGGAAGCGCCCTTCTTGAGAGCACGGAGGCAGAAAGGGATCTTGGAGTCATTATTGACTCCAAGATGAACATGGGCCGACAATGAGAGGTCACGGTTGGCAGGGCTAACCGGACCTTGTCATGCATCCAAAGGTGCATCTCAGGTAGGCCCAAGGAGGTGATCCTCCCCCTCTATGCAACACTGGTCAGGCCACAGCTGGAGTACTGTGTCCAGTTCTGTGCGCCCCACTTCAGGAGGGATGTGGACAACATTGAGAGGGTCCAGAGGAGGGCCACCTGCGTGATCCGGGGACAACAGGGCAGACCCTACGACAAGAGACTGCGGGACCTGAACCTGTTCAGCCTTCACAAGAGAAGGCTGAGGGGGGACCTGGTGACCGTCTATAAACTCACTAGGGGGAACCAGAAGGGTTTGGGAGAGACCTTGTTTCCCCTAGCGCCTCCTGGCATAACAAGGAATAACGGCCACTAGTTGTTGGAGAGTAGGTTTAGATTAGACATCCATAAGAACTACTTCATAGTTAGGGCAGCTAGGACCTGGAACCAACTTCCAAGGGAAGTGGTGCTGGCTCCTACCCTGGGGGTCTTTAAGAAGAGGCTTGTTGCCTTCCTAGCTGGGATCATTTGAGCCCAGTTTTTTCTCCTGCCCAGGCAGGGGTTCGGACTTGAAGATCTACAAGGTCCCTTCTGACCCTACTTCTATGATTCTATGATAATATTAGAATCTTAACTTCCTGTGTTGCACAGTATGGGGCATAAACAGAGTGCAGGTGGAGGGTTTGGCAGGAGTGGTGCAGGTGGAGGATCTGGTGATGGCTGGAGCATGGGGTCAGGCACTGGTGGGCCAAGCTTGTTGCCAAAGGCCTTGCCCAGCAGGGCCAGTGGGCCGAACTTCTGCTGCCCTTAGGTGGCCTCGTGGGCTGGATGGAGAGGCACTGTGGTGCTATGATTGTACAACTATTAAGGTTGCAGAATCAAGTGTTTAGAAGTTAGGAAATGCTACCAGTTGGAAACACCAAAGCTTTTCAAAGAAGTGGTTCCCAGAATTTAATGTAGGCAGGAAATTATATTTTTCCCTACTTGTTTTGGAAAGGGCTCACCTGTTTTGGTTATGGTTTTCCAAATTTTATCCTAAGACAGACATCTGCTTTGGAAAACTTCACCGCAAGCAGGTTAGGAATGTTGGAAGCAATTCAAGGCAGGGTCTGAAAATGAGAAGTACTGGGTAACCTTAACTGGAGGTGTCGCTCGTCCTGTGCTTACTCATGGACAAGACTGATTTTGTTTTTTTCTGTATATCACTTTTAGCCCATCATATGAGTTGTAAATATAATGGGTTGCATTATTTGAGTGACTTCAAATTCATTACCATCCTGCTTTCTAAAGTTTAGGTATTTTCAGTATTTATGTTCCTTTGTTTGTGAAGGATTATTGCAGCCAGTTTATCTGTGTAACTGAGGACCTTGTTACGTGGTAGTTTTGGGCAGCTCCTAGAGCTCTTAATCCCTGGATTGTCTGCACATTAACACCTGAAACTGTTTTTAAGCGCTCATTAGGCAGCTCAGAGTTATGCCACTTCATGGCAGGATTCTTTCTGATCTGTGCTACCCAGTTTGTGTTATACTAAGGAGTAGCCAGGCTAGGCTACACCTTAGTGTAAATATTTCATCTGCTTGTCCCAACCCCCCACCAGCCTGGATTGTGCCCGTTGCTCCCCACCCTCCAACCTTCCCTGATCCCTGCTCACTGCTTAAGGTGGAACTGTGGGATCCCCAGAGGGCAGGAGGGAAGCCCGGAAAGGAAGGGGGAGGTTCCTACCTTTCAGTCCTCCAAGCCTCTGCTGACCTGAACGAAAGACTGCTCCAAGCTTGAGCTAGCACTAGCATAATACTGATCAACATTTGTGCAGCTCACGTCTTAAGGTGTAACAAAGCCCTCAGTGTTTATTTCAGTTGAGAATTTCTTGTAACTTGCAGGTAGTGTAGCAGATGTGCCCAATAAGTAGGGACCTACCAAATTCACAGGCCTCTGGCTGATTACACGGCTGTAACATGGCCGAGGCCCCTGATTTCATGGCTGTATTATGGCCAGGACTGCCACTTTGAAGGTGGAGCAGAGTAGGTCCCCCACGCCTCTGATTGGCTGAGGAGCACTGCAAGTCCCGCCCCACACAGGCATTAGTTGAAAGGTCTAGCTGGAGCTGCCTGGCTTGTTAATTCAGTAGTTATCAACCTCTTGGAGGGAGGGAAAGCAATTAAATTACTGTGTAAACAAACAGTTTACAGACTGTCACCCCCACTCCCTTTCAGGAGAAGGGGACTTTTGGTGGGCTTTTCCCTGCTCTCCCCCCCTCCCTTCCCCCCCATTCTCCATTTGGAGGTATGGGAACTTTCCCCACCTGTAATCCCTCCCCCTTCAGGAGATAGTACTTTTTGCTTCCTTCTCCCCTGCCCCCTGAGACAACAGTTTTTTGATAGGTGGCTCTCTGTGCTTTTTCACAGGGAATTGGCTATTTCATGGGAGACTGCCAATTGCACAATTTCCATGAAATCATGTATTTGGTAGGTCCCTACTGATAAAAGAGATTAGGTAGAAGCTAGCTAATATATTTCCTTATATATAAATGAAGTAAGACAAGGTCCCTGCATAGAATAATTGAGCCTAATGGGCATTGCTAACGTCTTGTAAGTTGGGAATGAAAACAGCTGTAGATTGAGGTTAGCGTATGATCTACCAGCTGAAAACTGGAACAGTTTGGAGAAGAATAGTTTTGGAATGAGAAGAGGAGAGTCAGAGTAGGAAACTGTGACAGATCAGAAGTGAAGTGTTATGGTCCAGGCTTTTGGCTCATTAGAGATAATTTTGGGTAGAGGGTAGGCCCTCTACCGAGTGTATAGATAGTAAGAATTTTTAAAGATATAGGCTACTTTATTTGCAGACCAGCTATAAGGAATGACATACTTCCCAGTATGTGACTGTGCAGTCTGACCTTGGGCCAGAGTACCCAGGGCAGTGGCAGTTGTGTGTGCATAACAGCTGTAAGGTCAGGACCTTAATTAGGGCTGCTGACTACTTCATATTTTTAAAGCTAATTTTCTGTTTGTGAAGGGTGCCAGATTGACGGTTCCAGACTGAAATCTGAAGCTGTGTAGCCATAGCATGAGAAATGGAAGTGCAAGCTTCCTCATTGCAGAGCACTGTTTAGACCAGGAGTACCTGATGGCATTTTATGCTCATTGGCAACTGTAACAATATATTATAGTTAGACAAATTTACATCAGAAGTGATGGAGCAGCTGGTGGAGGGAGGGTGAGAACAGGAGCAAGCCAATGTTCCCTGACTTAAAATGAGAAAACTAATAAACCTTTCCCTCTTCATATTGCTTCCTGCATTGGCTCCTTAAGATTTCTTTAAAAAATTGGAGACAAATGTAAATGGAATGAGGGAGCATAATTTAAAAAACTCAAAATAGCAGTAGATTAAGCTCAAACAAGGGAATCTCTCAAGGCAGACAGATGTAATGTCGAACCTATCCAGAAAATCTAGTTTTATTGCAATTTTTAAAAACCATCTTTATTGCTATTTAATACAAATATCAAATTGCAATATGCTCTCTCACAGCTGAATGATATATTAGGTCAGTACATGAAATTCTTGAAATTATGGAATACTAGTTTATCCTAGCTGGGGTTCCTCTTTATAGGTTGCATACATTTATGTGGACAAGCATATTTGACCCACAGTAGCTTTCTGAATGTTACTTTGAAAACAAAGGCTGCAGTGCAGCTGAAATTTTGCTGTTGGAGCCATAGCAGAGTTCTGGATTAACTAAGAGCAAGTGAGTTGTACTGCCTGGCTTGTCACTTTTTTCTGAATTGGCAGATTGTTGAGATTTGCAAGAGCTGAATTCTTTATGTGCCAGAATGGATGCAGTGGGCAGAATGATGTGTGGGTCAGGAATATGTTGGTTCTCTGTGCCGCATGCTTTGAGGGCTGACTCTGAAAATCCTAGTGGGGAGGAATTTATAAAAGAGGTCTGGTGGGGTGGAAGATGTTTTTAAAAGTAAGTTAGGATTTTGTGCTTGCCAACCTTGATGTCTGCCTGAAGAAAGCCATGATTAAAGAGGTTTATAGCATACTTTAGATGGCAGCTAACCACATAGAGTACCGCATCATTTGAAACAACAGACTATTTTATAAAAGGAAAAAAATTGGTAGGTTGCTGGTGGTTTTTAAGGAGTTGGTGGTATGTTGTGAAGAAGGGAGGCTTTAGGGGTGTGGAAGGGGATCTTCAGAAGTCATGCAGCTTGTGTAGCTTTGTCTTGCAACTGGAGGGATAGTGCTTAGAAAATGGTATATATAGGTACTGTAATTGCTTTTCAGAGTAGTATGTCAGTGAACCTTAACAGAGAACAAGGACACTGATTCCACTAGTGTGATTGGCAGTATGTGAGGTGCCTAAGAAATGGTATATATCCATCAATTCTTTGTCAGGCTCTGGGGAAGAAGCAGGGAGATGCTGGTGAGAAATTGTAATATTATAGACAGTTATGACTTCAAATTCAATCAAGCTTTATTGCTTTGACTTTTGTTATAGCTGGCACATAAAAATACACCAAGTATGTGTGTATTTAAAATTACAATGTAAAAATGACATCACTAAATCAAAACTGTAAATGTGGTAAATTGGTAACATGCAGAAATTGCTGTTTAAGTATGTGTGGTTCTTGGAACAGTAGGACCCTAGATCTGCTTCTGGGACTCAAGGTACTTCTGTAATAAAAATATTAATGCAATCCATCATTGACATGCACTGCTGACATTCTTCGTAATGGCACAAACTTTTGAGTCATCCTGTAATACTTTTGTTACTGAGAGCAATACCAAAAAAGTAGAACTGTCAAACAGAAGTTTCTACTGTTTCCTGTTAAACAGTAGAAACTAACTAAAAAGTTCAAGCTGACTTCATATTTTCTTCTCCCCTTTGGCTGCCCAGTGCATACCCAGAACAGCTTCAGAACCCCAAAGGAATTGGCTTGAACTTTATAAAAATGACACCATGTGGTGGTGGGGTGAATGGGAAAAACACTTTTTCTTGCAGGAAATGATGGGTTTGAGGTTAAGATACTGCATCCAGATAGGAGTTCGATTTATGGCTTTTGTCACATGCAGCATTTTATAGTTCAGAAAAGTCACTTAGTCAACCTTTGCCTCAATCCCTGTCTTGTAAAATGGGAATAATACTTGTCTCGCACCATTTCTCTAACATTTTCTACAGAATTTAAGTGCTTGGGGCAAGGACTGTCTCCTTAATATGTAGCTACAATGCCTAGCACAATATAGATTTATGAGTTGGGGTCTCTAGGCATTTACACTTAATGATATATCTTGCTTGAATATAAAGAAATAGCATTTGGGCTGCATCCATTCAATACTAACATTTCAAGGAAAGTTAAACTCATGAGTGGGAAGAAAGGCGTTAAACTTGGTGATAACTAGAAGCCAGCAAAAATAAGGGCGCCTCTGAGCAGATCTAACAGCTTCAGTATACTTGTTTTTGCAGGATAAATGTATTGAACATGCCAGGGACTCTGAAGTGATCACTGATTGTACTTGGTATTCAGAAGTGATACTATTTCACCCAAACATATAATTGCCATGAAGATGAATGGAGGGCCCAACTGGGAGTGTTCTTTTCTGTGAAATGATATGGACCCCATCTAGATCTTCAGAAGTGTTTGGAACCAGTGGATCAGCAGCATAGACATGTACTGCTTCAACTAATGGAGTAACGATAGAAGTTCTTTCTTCTGTGTAGATTAGTTATTAGGGAGAAATAAGAAGCTGCTATTATGCAGGGAAGCCTAATGCTCTATTCTAGATTCTGAGGGAAATTTGTACTCTGGTTACAAATTCATCTCTTTCTGCCCAGTCTTTTGTGTTCTCTACAGTCTGCTTTCAGTTGCTTATACTCTTTCCTTATTCCCTTCCCCCATGGCTTTTTTGTATCTCCCCCTTTACTTCTCATTCCTTACACTTGTAAAACCATATGACCCCATGTAGAGGGGTTTGGAACCTGTAGTTGCTGCATGGACACCTACTGATGGACAAACTTGGACTAGGTTTTACAATGTCTGCCACATACAAGAATGTCACTGACCGATTGTGCTGAAGAAGTTGCATGGAGAAAAGCACTATGTCAAGGCATTGTTAATGGAAAGATGGGTGTCACAGATTTGTCTGAACTGCTGCTGTTATTGTCAAGGTGGATGAAATGAGCCTTGTCTTTTGAAGAAGGCCCAAATTGATCCTTGCATTCAAGCATGCCTGTTTATACTGGTAAGAAGTACATGGACGGCTTTATACTGCTTTTTACCTGCAATATGTCAGGCTCTGAAAAAAGAAACCCACGGATTTATTAAATGAGCAAAAGTCCATAATGCTTTCTTGATGTCAAGACTGTTACTTGTCTACAAAGCCAACAAACAGGGATAACAAGCTCAGTTTTCATGGAATTCCTAAACTGATTGGACCATAAACTTAATGGTAGAAAGATTTTGGTGCTGGACAGTTCTTCTTTGCATCTCTTATATGTGATATTACAGAAAGGCAAATTAATATTTATTCCTGATGACATGATCTCAATCCTGCAGTCTCTTGGCCAAGGCACTATTAAAAGCATGAAGACTACAATACCAAACTGAATGTGACAGGTTAATGATGGGAATTGAAACTCTAGCATCTGCTAGTTTCAGCTGACTCAGCCGTCTAGAGTCAGTCTTTCTCGTACTGAGTCATTCTTGGGACTCTAAAGCTGATACTAGAGCAGGGGTGGGCAAAATGTGGCCCATGGGCCAGGTGTGACCCACCAGGCCATTCTATCTGGCTTGCGGGGCTGCTAAAAAATGTAGAAAATTAATATTTAGCTGCCCCTGGCTGCCTGTTATGCGGCCCCCAATGACTTGCCAAAACTCAGTAAGTGGCCCTCTGCCTGAAGTAATTGCCCACCCCTGTGCTTGAGTAATTACAAATGGTAGAATTACGGCTGTCAACACAACTTGCATAGAAGCCAAGAAAGAAGATTCTCCTTTGGAAGTAATGCTACTTCAAACTTTTGAAGAATGGGTGGCTGTTTACAAGTTGCCTGTCACTTCAGAGTTGAGTGAACAAGATATCAAAGAGTCACCCAAGCTACAAAAACATGTTTAGCATGAAGACTGTAACAAAGTTGAAGCAAAATAATGGCCTATCTATACTGATACATGGGGCACCATTTAATTTTCTTTTTGACCTTCAGAACAAAGTGAGTGTGCAATAGATAGGGACCGCTGTAATTCAGGCTCCAGGTGGGGGAAACGTGGGCTCCTTGCAGGCTCACTGGAGTCAATTTCCGGTGTTTTTCAGGGCGGGCTCTCCCACACCTCTGGCTGAGGTAGCTGGCCATGGGGCTGATTACCACTGAACAGCAGCCACACAGGCTATTCTTTAGCTGTTTTAAGGAAGTGAAGCACACCACATCTTAAACAACAATGTATAAATAAAGCTCACCACTTAAAGTTTGTAATGAAACCATAATAAATAAACTTTATTAAACAACAACTTTTATTGAATGCTGACTTTTATGGAATGCTGGCCCTCCGGCAAAGTCCACTGCTGCAAAAGCCATGTTCATGATTGACAGCAAGCATGGAGCACCAGTGACATTTGCTGGCAACATAGACTGTTTTTATGGCGTGAACACTTGGACATAGAGTGAGGCAGTGTTTTGCCAGTGTATAGCTCTGGAAACAGCTCCCTGGCAGAGTCCCAGAATACAGTTATGTTCATGCACAGGTGGCACTCTTTGACACTGCTGACATAAGTGGGATATTCCCACTTGTACGTTTTCCCTCAACCAGGAATGGACTTGAGCAGCTGAATATCAAAGCTGGGTCAAAAATTTGCACTGCCCTTGGGAATGGGACAGCCAGTTGCCTGAACCTTGGTGGATTACTTTTGGCAGTAGTGGTGGGCTGTTCAGTTTGGGGGAAATTATTTTTGTGGTTTTTGATCATAATTTGGCAAGAACAAATTGTAAGCAGATTCTGCAACTGGAGTTGTCTTAAAATACTGATATGCAGGGGGAGAGTCTCATAAAACAAGTTTTTGGTTGGTGGTTTAAATGGTTTCCAGGCATGGAGCAAATTGCTTCAGTTTTAAGAAATAAAGCTAAAAGGAGAATGTTTTCTGTTGTAAACTTTTTTTTTTCTCTTTTCAGTGTTTTGTATCATACTTGCGTTCAATCTACCTAATGAAAAACAAAGAAATATTTGATGTTTTCATGTTGCCTCTAGCAGAATATGCACTGTAAGTATGATATGATATAATGTGTAGCACCTAATATGAAATGCTTATGAATAGAAAAGCCTTGTTTCTTGTATTTCTTTTAATTGTGTGGCAAATACCCATTTTATCTTGTTTACAAATGGAGTTTAAATTTCTTGTAACATTTATGTTTTTCCTGCTTTCCCAAGGAAAGCTTTTTTACATTTCCTCATTCTTCCTTAAAGAAAATTAGAAAAATTTGATGCTGCACCACAAAGAGTAGTAAAAATGTTAATGCTAGATGCAAAATCTTGAGGTTTATGAAGTGAAGTGTGTTTTAAGACAATGGAATATTATATTTATTTCTATTTTTCATCTGTTTACAACATCCTTGAGCCTACAAGCTGTTTTATAGTGACTGTCCTTTTTAGTTCTTCTGAAAAGGAGAGTATAATAAGGCAGAATAAAGATGATACATTACATCTTCATTTTGAATGTAATGGAGGCATTGTTCCTTGAAGGTAAATATTTTTAAATGAGATTTAGCGTAGCTGATGATTTGAAATGACTGTGTGATTAGTTTGTTTGAAATGCCAGTCTTTTGAATATTGTGTTGTCTGAGACAGCAGTGGCCACTGTTATCAAAATATTTATGCTCAAGTCAAGGCTGAGACTGGACCATGTGGTCCCTTTTCTGAAGCTGCTCTTGTGCTACAGAATCTCAACTTGGATTTGAAAGCAAAAATGTTCCTAGCTGTTGTGTCTGTGGAGCTGCACTTCATTTCTAGAATTTGTGTTTGCAAATAGATTGAAGGAAGCTTGTAGAACTCTTATCTACTCTTGCTTGTCTCAGAGGATGGTTTATGCATGTATACAGTGACAGTAATTTAAACGTAAACAGTGGTTACTGCAGCTCAAAGTATGGAAGGTGGAGAAGGACTGTTACATTCTAAAGGTATGTATGGCTTTCTGGAAATGACATCCTATTTCCGTGCTGTCACTGCATTTAGGATGTTTTTGCACCATTTCCCCCCTTGCATCTGATTGAAGCAGCCAAAAAATCAGACACAAAGAAGTGAATCTTAGAGAGCATTTCTGTCTTCTAAATCTCTGGGGCCTCAGGAGCACCCTTCCTTTAGTTAAAGTAGGTTGTCTGGGTGTGTGTTAATAAAACATGCACTAGAAATCAATTTAGAGAAATATAAAGTATATATTGAAAATAGAGAAATACAGAGACAATTTAGAGAAATATGTTGAAAAGATTCATGATTGGGGATCCATCCTCTTTCTTTTCTTTCTTGGTAGATGTTTCTGGTGATTTGCTAGAAGTTGCTACTTGGGGACTTCATGGATCTTAATGGTTTTGGGATTCTTTTTTGCCTTTGAGAAAACCCTGGTTTAAAAAGCATGTGTGCTCATATTTTCAAATGTATCCAATAATAAAATATTAATTTCTACTTTGTTTTCCTGCTTTGGAGGATGTGATCAATTTTTGTTAAGAAAGGGAAGAGAGCAACCACATAAGTTGCCTCAAAGAGCATCCTCTCCTTTTTCTTCCTCCTCACTCCCATAAGACCCTTTTTGTGATATAGAGGTTTATTGCCGTTAATATACTTAAGAAATAACAACTAGTGATTGTCTTCAGAGGTTGCTTCTATCTTTTGCAATAGGCCTGTATCCGGAGTGCTGGAGAGTCTGTATTCATATGGGGAATCTGTATTGCAGCGACAGTGTATTGGGTTCAGCAAGTCTGTGTTGTAAAAATCTGTTACTATTTTAGGAAGGCTTTTGTTTATTGCCTCAGCCTGTTCCTGTGTTGAGAGAGAAGCATAAACTAAATGTGCTTCTTGTTTCAGAAAATGTGCCTTTGAGTTTTCTTTCTCAAAGAAATGGTACAAATCACAGTTTTGGTATGAAAAAAAGGTTTTTACAGACATCACTGTGAAAGTTCCACATCCATTCCTAAATATTCGTATAGTTTAGCTCTTTATGTATAGCTCCTATGTTTGTGGCCTTCTAATTAACCATAGTATTTATCAGAATTACAGTTTGTACCATTCATTTTCATTTATATTGCTTCATTAGTGACCTGGATGAGGGTGTGGCGAGCATCCTGTTCCAGTTCGCTGATGACACCAAGCTGTGGGGTAAAGTGAATACACCGGCAGGCAGGGACCGCATCCAGGCAGACCTGGATAGAAGTGGGCGGATCTGAACAGGATGCGGTTCAACAAGGACAAGTGCAGGGTGCTGCACCTGGGGAGAGGGAACCAGCATTATGGTTATAGGTTAGGGGCTGACCCTCTCAATAGCACAGAGGCAGAGAGGGATCTTGGAGTCAGGATTAACTCCAGGATGAATAAGAGTCGCTAATGCAACGAAGCAATAGGCAGAGCCAACTGCACCCTGTTCTGCATCAACAGGGGCATTGCTAACAGGTCCGGAGAGGTCTTGTTCCCCCTCTATGTGGCGCTGGTCAGGCTGCAGCTGGAGTACTGTGTCCAGTTCTGGGCGCCGCACTTCAAGAGGGACATGGAGAACCTGGAGAGGGTCCAGAGGAGGCCACTCGTATGGTTGAGGGCCTCCGTGGCTAGCCCTATGAGGAGAGGCTAAGGGACCTGAATCTCTTCAGTCTCCGCAAGAAGAGACTGAGGGGGGATCTTTTGGCTGCCTACAACCTTATCAGGGGCCACCAGCATGGACTTGGGGAAAGTCTGTTCACCAGGGCCCCCCTTGGGGTCACCCAGAACAATGGCCACAAGCTGAGGGAGGATAGGTTTAGGTTAGATATTAGGAAGAACTACTTCACTGTAAGGGTGGCCAGAGCCTGGAATAGGCTTCCCAGAGAAGTGGTGCTCTCACCTTCCCTGGAAATCTTCAAGAGGAGACTGGATAGGCACCTGGCTGGGGTCTTATGACCCCTCCCACCCCCAGTACTCCTTTCTGCCCATGGCAGGGTGTCGAACTAGATGATCTGTCTAGGTCCCTTCCGACTCATTGATTCTATGAACCAATACTGCACTGTGTTATGTAACCTTAATAAATATGAATCACTGTGAACTTGTAAGGTGGATGTTATATAAAGTTTTAGTCTAAGTAAATTTTGCCAAACTTAAAATGAATGCTGTCAAACTTCACAGTATACCATGTATTTCATTGTTTTTTTTAAATTTTTTTTTATCAGATTTCGTAAAGTATTTTAGAATGTACTGGGAATATTTCCTCATATTTCTCTACCTGTAAAGTCAGTTGCCTTCATTAGGAGACCAAGTGAGAGAGGCTTATTAGAGAGCTGTAAAAATGATCTTAAATTACCTTTTTTTTTTTCTATATACAAATGTTAGCAGCTAAACCTGTCTCTAACATCTAGAACTAGAAGAGGTGGCTTGGCTAGTGATAGGGGGACTCTCCTCTTTCAATAATGTAGAGCTCCTCTTAGAAGTTGGGGTGAACCAATAAAGATTTTGTTGGCCGATACTGATAGCTGATTATTAACCACCCATATTGGCCAATGCCAATCCAATAACCAATTTACTTTAAAACGCCTTGCAATGGGCCTGACATAAATGCAATAAATGCCTGACATAAATCAATTTTTTTTCGCATGCTCTAGCAGCCTTCTGCGTCACATGTATCAATATCTTGGTGCTTAAAAATGGCAGCAGGGCTGTTTGAACTAAAGCTCGTTGAATGCTTGTGGGGATGCTTTTAAGCGGAGCAGGGCTGAGTGGGATGAGGACGTATGTGGACTGCTTGCTTTGGGCTTGGGGGTCTTTGCTTTGCTGCCTTCCCCTTGGGAGCCCTGTGCCAGCTGTGCACTCCCTCTTTGCCTGCAGTGGGAGGCACAATTCACTGCCCCCACTGCTCCTGGGTGGGCAGGGGGCGTGTGGCTGGCGTGGGGCTTCCAAGTGAAAGGCAGCAGAGCAGAGAGCCCTGAATCCACAGTAAGCAGCCCACGTCTGCCCCACACACAAATCTGGGGGTCTGCCTGACCACCCCATGCTTCCCCCAGGGGTGCACACAGTGGTGAGGAGCCTTCCCCCCGACAACTACTAGTTGAGCTGCTCGTGGCTCTATCCCATTCCCAGCCCTGGGTCCTGTGCAGTGCCTTGGCTAGGTAGTGTCTCTACCCTTGCTCCTTTCCCTCCCTCACCGTGAGACTTTCAATCTGCCCCCTCCACACCCCTTCCCTTCCATTCCCCCATGACCCTTCCCCTCCATAGACTTCCCTGCAGGGAGGTGCTCTCCATGCTGCCCAGCTGTATTCCTGGCCACATGCATGGGTGCAAGTGCACATGTGGACACACTGCCCCCTGCGTCTTGCTCCCAGCAGCCCCGAGGAGGACCCCTTGCAGGCTGGAATGCTGCCCATCTGCAAGGGAAAAACCACCATTTCCTGTGGGAACCCAGGCATCTGGGGGGGCTGGCCCCACAGGGGAGAACAAACCCAGGTGTCCAGGGTCCTGGCCAGAATGCCTGATTATCTCTAAACATTATTGGCTACAATGTACAAAGATAACCAATAGTCCACAATGTTATTTCCCCTTTTATCGATACTGATCTGATAGGCAACCAGTATATCGGGTGCACCTCAGCTTAGCAGTCCTGCAGAGCCATGTGAAATTGCACTCAGAGTAGTAACTGAGTAGTACCGTCCCATGACTGGCTATTAGCCATATGTCATTTTGTGTGTGGAAAAGAGGGTTCTCAGAGCTTGTGGGAGAAAAAAGCATTACCCTGCATCCAGTTTTGGGCCTCGCAACTCAAAAAGGATATGGAGAAGCTTGAGAAAGTCCAAAGAGCCATACACATGATCAGAGGCCAGGAAAACAGACCTTATGATGACAGGCTGAGAGCCATGAGGCTCTTCAGCCTGGAAAAGTGCAGGCTCAGGGGTGATCTGATGGCCACCTATAAGTTTATCAGGGGTGACCACCAGTTTCTGGGGGAATGTTTGTTCACCAGAGCGCCCCAAGGGATGACTAGGTCCAACGGTTATGAACTCCTGCACGACCATTTCAGGCTGGACATAAGGAAGAATTTCTTTACTGTCCGAGCCCCCAAGGTCTGGAACCAAGGTCTGCCACTGGAGGTGGTTCAAGCACCTACATTGAACATCTTCAAGAGTAAATTGGATGCTTATCTTGCGGATATCCTATGACCCCAGCTGACTTCCTGCCTTTTGGGTGAGGGGCTGGACTCGATCATCTTCCGAGGTTCCCTCCAGCCCTAATGTCTATGAAATCTATGAAACCCTAAATTGTTGCCTTTTTGTGAAACAAGGCAACCACTGGAAACTATTTGGAGGCTGGAAATATTAGATTACCATATTTACTCGAATAGAAGACAACCCTGATTATAAGATGACCCCCCCAATGACTGGATTCTATATAAGAAAAAATTATAAATTTGTTTTGATTTTCAAGGCATGCAAGCTAATTATGGGAAGTTTGCCTGGAATTTGTCTCCCTCCTACTGCTACAACAAGGAAAATAAATCTGGGGGTCAGATTTCCTCTGCCCCCTCCAACTGACTGCATATTTTTGACCAAAGATGATAGTAATTTTTTTTTTTTTTTTTTAATAAAAGTTTTTTCTGTAATTTTCTTGACAGGAATTTTTTTATTTTTTTTTCTACATATTTCCTAAGGGAAAAATTATGCTTTTTCTGTATGGTATTTGTATTGCATTGGGAATTTTTTTTTTTACAATTTAAGACTGATATTTGACTGGTCAATTGTCTGAACCTTATTTGACCAGTCAAATACCCAACCTCTTTAATGAGAGAGGGATTAGTTAGAAAAGAGCAGAAGGATGGTCAGGTGCTTTAGAGCTGTGCTTGCCTGGCTGCTATGCCAATGCAGACTGTTCCTGTCATGGCAAAGATTCCTTTGATTTGTAGAGGGGACAGTTTTGGTGTCCTCTTTGATGGCACCAAGGGCTGCTGACCTGTTCATCCCCCCAGGTCCATTACACTACTGCATGTTGGAGCTTGGCAGTGCAGAGCTGCACTGGACCTGGGCAGCTGGGAGCAGTGCCTGTGTAGCTAAACTCCCCTGGCCCAAATTGGACTGGAGCCTGGCTGTTCCAGCCCATGTCTTGGAAAGGCTGCTAGCTGCTGGATTATGAAACTAGTTGCTAGACAGCTGTAGGAAGTTGGAGCTGAGAAATTGCAAGGTCTCCTGGATCTGGAAGAGGATGTGGTTCTAGGGTTGGTTGTTCTAATGCTAAGCCTGTCATTTTGGCTAAACACCACTGCCTCAGAATGCACGTTGACCATGTTTGAGATTTGTACTCTACTTGTAACTCTGCTTTGTGCAGCCTGTCAATTACTAGAGTAAACTTACCAATGAAAGGGAGGGAGAGGCAGTATTTACACCCTTTCTAAGGTAAGAGTATGAGGCTTTCCTCAATATTGGCTGTGAAATACATGGAAATATGAACCAGAAGTCAATATATAGGAAGCTTCACTTGTGCTCCTGGCTTCCAGCTCATTGCACCTGCCTAGATGATGGAACCGGTGGCTGGATTTGTCCGAAATGCATTATGTCCTGCAAAATTTAGTATGTTTAAAAGCCTTGCACGTCTTTGTTCTACATACATTATTCAAAACAGAGGTTGGAATAAGAACACTATTGTATTTACTTGCATACTACATGCACCTTTCTCTCTAAAAGTTGGCCCTCCAAAACTGGGATGCATGTCTTAAGCAGGGAAGCTGATTTTTCCACACTGGCATTGAAGCTGCCATGGCTGTGCTTTTCCTAGTCCTGGAGAAAAGGGTAGAGTGCAACTTTCCGTGTCATAGTTACTTTTAACTCTGTTATAGCCGCTGAGCAGTAGAAGCTGCATCTAGAGAATTAGTGATTCTGAAAGTGGCGCTCTATTCCTCCTGCCTAGTGCTAGCCTTCAAATCCTTTTTTTTCCTTTATTCTTCCTTCCCAAAATAGGTTGTGTGCATTATTTGGGGGTATGTGGTGAGTAAATATGGTATTGACAACTTTTGCATAAATTCTTCCATCCAGGAAGAGCACACATCAAGTGCTGAAACTTCCTTAACCTGACGAAGGGTTTCTGAACCTGGAAGCTTGCTTAAAAATTGTTCTCCAACTATTTAAGTTGGCCTAATAAAAGATATCAGATTCACCCAAAGAACCTTTTCTGCCTAAAAATAATTAATTCTCTCTACAAAATCCTAGCACTTGCTCGGCAGATGGTAATTTACTGTTAATTCTGCAGGCAGTATGCAGATTACCTAATGTCCAGACAAATTTGGCATTTCCATTACATTTTCTGTTGCTCATTGCTGTGTAGTCATAGTGAACTAGCAATTTTTCTCTTCAGTTCCTCTGACAACTTCTGCAGGGATCCATACACTTCTCTAGACATGCTGGAGATTTGTCATCTTCAGAGCAGTTGTGTTCTCTGTGGTATTCTTTTATAATAAATAGCTATTGTTAGCTAGAGGAAGGCTATCACAAGCCATTTGGTGACAAAAACCAGCCTGTGTTTAAATAGAAATGTGAGTTTTTCTTTTCTTCATTGTAAAGACAGCTTTGAAAATATTGGCCGATATAAACAAATGGTAGGCTAGAAAGGAATAATGGGTTAGGATGTTTTGCAGGAGCTGACGAGGATGGGGTGGGTGAGGGGCAAAGGAAAGGTTCTTTTCCAGACATGGTCCAGGATGTCTGGGGTGTTGATTTTCAGCAGACAGCTTAAGCTGGACCTGAGTTTGGTGAAAAGTTATCAATTATTGCAAAGGCAAGTGGGAGGTGTGGCAAAAATATTTTTTTTTGGGGGGTGGGGTAGGCTTACTGAGAAATACTAAGGTTGTTATAGCTTATTAAAATGTTCATCAGTCTCTATAGTCACAACAAGTAGGCAGCTGCCACACTGAGTGTGGCTGGTGCTGCTACAGTAAGTGCTGCAAAGGGAACTAACTTTTACTATGTTTGCATACCTTGAGTCTGCCAGTACAACCAGCATGTACTGCTCACTGCCCAGCCCCACTGTGACATGTCCAGTGACACCTGTAAAGGACAGAGAGTGAGGCCAAATTCCTGCTGAAGCCTGCCTTTTTCTGCGGGTACCTGCCTGCCCAGTCCCAGGCAGATTTGAGCTGGGACTAGGAAAGGACCTGTTCTCCGCACATAAGATGGGGCTGACCTGTTCCTTGATGCCAGCTGTGGAAGGTGTGCCCACATGAAGAAGCAAAGCTGAATCTTTTTTCATGGCTTAAAACCCAGCTAACTACCAGCTGGGATCTATTACTGACTGCTGATGAAAATTTTGGTAGTGAATGCGTAGTGCTGCTTCAAGCCGGTCAGTACCATGGGAAGCAGATTTAAGTGGTGGCCCTGACAGTTCTGGCACACTGGTGGTTTTTTTTTAAATCCACGTGGGTTCATTGGATTTATCTGCTGTTGGTTATGCAGATCAACCGTCTAGCACAGTAAGTGTCTTTAGACAGTACTTTGTATGTGTTTGAGTGAGGAACTCCACTTTTTTCATTTCCTCACAGCTGTGCATCCTCAATATAGAGATTAATTTATTCAGCCGTAAAATTCTGCAGTTGTTAATTACTGGGTTAAAAGCAAGAGTACAGATTGTCATATATGTCTCAGTTGACTGAAAACCATATGATTTTAGGTACATTTTTTGTACCACATTGCAGTCATCTTCTGAGAAACTTTACCTTTTCCATTGGTTGAGTGTACTTGAACCTGAAATGCACTCTGGATTTGAGGGAGTTGACTTCCACTGTGGTCTAAGCACATATGACTAAATGGGAAATGAACAGCAGCACTGAAGTAGGAATGATGTATGAATTAGTGTGTGGAAATCACTGTGTATTATTATAATCAGGTAGAGTTTGCAACCCACATAGGACCCTTGTGTGGAGGCAGTGAAACATGTTTATCTAAGTAGCTACAGCAATATAAAAATACATGCCATACAAAGTAGCTGTTGTCTTACAAAAACAACAGCTACTTGGAAAACACCCTAAACCAAGTCCCTTCCCTCACCAGCACTCATCTTTCCATTCTTTCAGGCAAAATAGTGATGGAATAGGCGCACCCAAACTGTTGCCTAAAAGAGATGATGGGACTTGTCAGTTGTCATGATCAAAGACTGGTTCAAAATGAGATTGGATTAGTATTAAGAAAATATGACTACAGATTCTAAAGGAGCGGCCTTATCATAACTGATGGTTTTCTGCAGGAGTGTTGATGATCCTTCCCAAGATCATCTTGTTTCTAGTGTCTAAAGCAGTGGTTTTTAACCTTTTTAGATTCATGGTACCCCCTGGTAGACTCCAGGCACCTCTTGTGAGGTTTGTGGCACCCCATTAAAAGTGTCAACTCTTACTTTTTACTTGATTTTTGACAACAGAGAGTACTTTTTTTTGTTGCAAAGACCTCAGAAAGACCGCAACAGATTAGGATACTTTTTTAATACTTAAGGATTCCTATTTGAAATTTCTGGGTTTGTCTTGTGGATTATATTTGCACACTTAACAGTACTAACACTGAATGGCACCTCGTGGCACCTCTGAAAGGATCTCAAGGCACCCTGGGGTACTGCATCACCATGAGTGAGAATCACTGGTTTACAGTCTCTTTCTGAACTCACCCTTCCCAGAGAAAGTTGGTAGAAATTTTCTCTTACCATATACCTGACATTTCCATGGTAGGTTATACCAGCCATGAAAGGGCATGGTTCAACTAGAAACCTTTTCTTAGTGCCCCCAAAATACAGATTCCCCCACACTTTATCTGATTTTAGCTCAAATCTTGCACTCAGTAAATATCTTAAACTGTTGACTTTTGACTTCTTGAATCCTGTGGCCCACTCTAGCTTCCCCCCAGAGCCTCTTTCTGAGTGTTACCCCCAATTGCATACACAGTCCCATAGCACACCTTCCTTTTTGTCCTCTTGCCAGACCTGTTGCAAATAACCAAGCTGGGTCTGCATGTACTACCCGTGAAATGGAAGCAGCGCAACTCTGGTCATGTGTTGTGCTGTGCTGGGATTAATTCGCCCATCTACAGCACTTCATTAAGGTGGCTCAGCTGCTTCCCGTTTGGTAGGTAGTATGCCTAGAGCAGCCCCACCTGACCTGGGTGGCTTGGCTATCCTCATCTCTTAACTTTCTCTGTATCGGACCTTATGACATTGCTGCAGTCCATTTGTTGAAAAGCACTATCTTTAATGATTGCCTAGAGACCCTAAATAGGATAGTGCAAGTCTGATCAAAACTGGATGGAACTGAACTGGAGAAGAATTTGATCCGTCAGACTACAACCTAAGTAGGGTACACCAAAGTACACCAGAAACAATAAAGTCTGAGCACTTTTATCTCTACAATAGATACAATTCTCTCTTAGTGAAAAAAACTGGCTGTTCACAGGAAAGACAGATCATCCATCACTGCAAGCAGTTCTGTTCAGGGCAGTATAGATGCTACAGTGGGGAAGAAATATTTTTGTCTCACATTTCAGCCTCTGCAAAAGATTTCATAAGTTTTGTTACTAGTGAAACACTGTTGGCTTTTTCCTGAACTTAGCTCAGTCTCGTACTTGAGAAATCTCATAAACTGTTAGGGGCCTCAGATCATTTGAATACTTCTTAACCAAAAAGATACAGGTCTGGTTTCAGGTTCATGAAAATGTGCCTGTGATTTTTTTTTTTTTTGGTTTGTTTTTTTTTACAGGCCTCAGTCTTTCCTCATTTTTAGAGCATTTAGGAGCTATTTCAGCTCAACCCTTTCTTATCTGTGATGTAGATAACAGCAAGCAGTTTTCTTTAAGCATGTTAATTTGTGCATCTTGAATCTGTATTGGAGTAGACACAATTTCTTATTATGAATAAGATGCTCTTTTAATGCTGGCTAATAGATAATGTGACTAAGGCAGCTTCACAGTTGTTATTAATTAGAGCAGTCTGGTAAGTTGACTCATCACTAGGCCTGTTCTTATTTTTTCTATTTTCAATATTTTTTTTTTACCTAGCCGAGTTCCTAGACTGTAGAACAGGTGATTGACAAAGTGATGTGGAAGGATTTTATGTACTGTCAGCAAATACCTGTGCCTTAAACTGCTTCAGGAAATACTTTCATGTTGGCAGAATCTTTTTAACAATCCCTTGGTTTTATTTTAACCATAAAGAAATCAGTGTTAAATACAAAGGTATTTGGCTTTTACACTATTCACAGCATACTAATAAGACTTACCAACAGAATGTGTCTCAAACTTGGTAAACAGTACTTGTAGCTTAACATTGAAATAAGGGATTGAATAGGTATCAGATATATTATTAGGTAGCTGAGGGTTATTTACCTCCAGCTCACCATCCAGACTAGGGAGAGGAGTTCAGATGAAATAGAGATATTGCTATGACTTAATGTAAACTAAAGATATGTCCAACCCATCCTGGTTCTTGGGTAGACAATGACATTGTTTATTTGCCATGAGAATAGGTTTTATTTTGAAAGTTGGGCTGTTTGTAAGAACTCAGTTTTGTTTTGAAAGGGTTAGGACAGCTGCCTAATTTTAGTCGCTCATAATTTGGATTATACTGAACGACATCCTTCATTTTATATGTGCATAACCTGGACTGTTCCTAATAATCTGAATTCTAAGTCTTTTATTAAGCACAATTTAAGCCTGGTAGGCCATTCATTTCTGTTATACTTTTGACATGCTTGCCAGTAACTAGTTTTTGGCTTTAAAAAAAAAAAAAGTGTTATCATACTTTACACTCCAAAACTTATCCCCCTAGAAGTCTTTGTTCCCCATTCTTAAATCTTCCCTAAAATAGTCACTGAATTGGACAGGCTATGTCAGGATTGTAGCTATTTTATTCAGCTATGTATAGATGTTCACTGACCCAGTTCACTCCACAGGTGGCATCTTGCCATCCCTGTTATCTTTAGAGGCTAGACAAACTTTCACTGTGTCAAATCCAGTGTTATACATATGATACTGTAGAGATTTAATTTTGGTTTTAGTACTCGGATCAAAAACATTTACTCTTAGAAATTGGTTTAAAATATCCTGTCATTCTCCCAAAAAGTCACTTCTTGACTTCCAAACGTAAGATGAAATCCTTTATCCAATCGCATTCTGTGCTTTACTGAAATTCTGTTGTTATCAATTAGAGACTTGTAACAATTTGAAGACTGTTGGGGTTTTTTTTTTTTGGGTGGGGGGGGGGACATTATTCATAGGTCATTGTACGCATCAGTATGAGGAGCTTACCGATGATGAACTTGCCTGACTTTTCTCCTTCACCATGAAGGAACTTGAGTCCAAGATCCTGCTCATGGGAGTCATTTCATGGATGTTGCCTTGTTAAGACTGGAATGACGTAGAGGAAAGCTGGGAGCTGAGATCACTGTTCAGTGTCCTAGCATGTTCAGCTCCAGAGATGGCAAATTCTTTAGAAAGAAACAAAAGCAAAACAAAAAAACCTCATAAAGAAAATCTGAGAGAAAGGTATGGGGAATCCTTTGGGTACTCTGGCTGTTAATGTTTCAGGAAAGCTTTCCAGGTAGTTCCCAGCTTGGGAGAAATCTTAAAAAGGAAAATCTGCAAGTGAGCTAGCCACAAGTTTTCTGAGACATAGCAGCCTAACGGGAGGAGTTTTAGAGACTTCTCTTCCTAGGGATGGGCCCAATCTAGATGTGAAAAGATTGTGTGCAGGTCACAGATTTGAAGACCAAAATCTAACAACTTTTATAATGAAGACTGTAGGATTTCTCAGAGTAATTTCTGCATCAAGCCCATGTCTTGTACATAAGAATATAGGACTGGAATTGAATAGTCATCTTCAGAGTCCAGTCCCCCACTTATTACCATGTAACCAGGTAACAGAAATTTAGTTCACAAGAACATATGTTTCCTTACTTCTTGCACACCACAGGCATAAAAAGAACAGAGTTTCAAATAAATGTTTGGTGCCACTGGAACAGAGATAGAGACAAGGAGGCTGCCAGTGCATTGGCATCCTGCAGTAGCAGGAAATTTGTTTAGTTAAGCATCCTTAGGTGATATGTGCTACTGATAAGGGCAAGGAAAACGCAACTATCCTTGTGAATCTGACTGAGGGGAGGGGGAGACTTCCTGAGACCCCAAATCTGTTAGTTTAAGCATGTGAGCAAGGCATCATAACCTGATATCTGAAATGTTTGTCACTACTGTTTAAGGCTGTCAGTCTGCCTTAGTTGGTCTTTCATTTCTAGTTTTGGCCAATTAATCTGTGCTTGAGAGAAAGGTGAAGAAGTACAGAAGACAAATAAATAGTGCAGTCAGTGGGGAAATATTTCATCCTGTCCCCTACAGGGGACTGGCAGAAGCATGATATGGCACAGTATAATATAGTGCCATAAATAATGTAGGCGTGTATGTCCAATTTTGGGCCCACACTTTGGGAAAGATGTGGAAAGAATCCAGTGAAGAGTGTCAGAAATGGTTAGAGGCTGTGGAAACACGACCTATGAGGAAAGGCTGAAAGAGCTGATGCTGTTTTAGTCTGGAGAAGAGAAGATTGGGGGTGCAGTGGGGAGAATCTGATTAGCCTTCAGGTATCTGAAGGCAGTTATGAAGAAGGTGGAGATGGCTTGTTTCAGAGTTTAACTATACTTATAGTTAGAAAGTTCTTTCTAATCTCCAACCTAAATCTGGGGCTATTGCTTCTAGTTTTGTCCCTTACAGCTGCAGAGGAAAGACTATCTAGAGAGGCTGTGGAATCACCTCCCTGAAAATTTTCAAGAGCTGGTTGGAAAGGCACTTGACTAGGATCGATTTAGTGAGGGGTACTCATGCTTTGAGCAGGGGGCTGGACTAGGTGACCTCATGAGGTCCCCTCCAGCCCTACTTTCCTATAATCCTATTTTATAAATTCAAGAGGAAGGAATAGGCAAACTAAACCAATCCAGAAAGGATACCTGACCTAGCTCTGTTTCCCTGTGTGCATGTGCAATGTAGAATTCCTTGCAACCTCTAAACTAAGGTAACAAAGGAACCAGAGCATCCTTTCTGGAAACTGATAATCTTGATATCAAGACTTGGTAGTGATGGATAATCTCATATCCCTGAGTTTTTTTTTCTGATGGTTTCTTCATTGTTAGAAAGGTGAGCCTTATTTTTAGCCTGGTTTAGTCTTGGGTCAGCTTACAGCCTTTGGCTGTATATTGCTTTTGACTAGATTAAGGAATACTTCAGAGAATCATTTTCTTATGTATGTGCTATTTCATCTTCTCTTTGATAAGATCTAGCTTCCACGATGACTCACTGAAAAGCCAGCTTTTCCATATCCCAAGTAATTGCTGTAATTTTTTTTATGAATCTCTTCCAGTTTTCCAACATCCTTCTTGATATGTAGATCCTGGAGTGGGCATGGCATAGTAGGCATGGTTTTGCCAATACTTATACATAGGGACCTACTTGAATTGGGATTTTGCAGATTTTGGAGGAACCATGAAAAACAGCATTGTCCGTGATCACTGGGAAATCTGGCATTGGCTGCAATTTCCTATGAAAACAACCAAAAAAAAAAAGCAGTTGTGATGCAGACTGAGTAAGAGCACCCTCTGCCAATCAGCCATAAGCAACAGGGCTGGTAGGGCTATTCTGCCAATCAGCAATGAAGGGCAGGGCCTCTGGAAAATGCCTGTGAAATTGGCTCTGTGCTCCCTGAGCGGGCTGTGAAAAACCTGTTGTCTGTGACTTAGGTAGGTCTTTACTTGTACAGAATTAACACCATCTACCTACTCTTGCTTGGCACTGTTGTTTAGGTGATTATCTGCCACCTTTCTCAGAGTCCTTGCATTGCAGTTAGCTATATTACAATGCATGTTTGAATGAGCAGTTTACTAAGCAATCAAGATCATAATGTAGCAGTCTTGTCATTTTTCTCACCCTACCAGTTTTTGTATTAATAGGAATGTCACTTGCAAATTCGTGGGAAGTGATTCTTCCACTCTTCAGCACTAATGAGCTCTAAACTGGAATATTATGTCAATATAAGAAAAGTGGAAAAATTAGACAGAACTCAGCCCAGAGTAATAAAAATGCTTAGAGATCTGGGAAATATGATTTACAAGGAAAGGCTGAAAAGTGGGATTATTTGGTTTGGAGAAGAGAAGATTGGCTAATGAGGGTCATCTATGTGTTGAATCTGGTAAGTGTGTACATATTTGAATGGTGGCCTATAATGAGGATGGTGGTAGATTATTTTATGTGGCCACAGGGGACAGGAGAAGGACAGGTGGTCTTAAACTGCATGAAAGGAAATTTAGGTTGTTTGTTAGGAATAACTTTTTCCCCTAAAAGGACAATTAAATATTGGATGAGTCTACCTCAGTAATTTGTGGAATCTCCATCCTTAGAAGTTTGAAAGGGACCTGCCAAGATCCTTTTCAGTTCTGCTTTTTTATGATTTCATGATTTGCAATTGCATTGTGGTCTGATGAACAGATTTTAGTCCATTTAATGTGTGCCACATTGCTTTTTTGTTTTTTTCCCCTTGTAGAGCAGTTTTTAATCAGAATGTTTGGTAGTATGCCTCATAGTATTGCATTTATCAGCCAAATGTGTAATCACACTAACGAACAATATCAGTTATGTTTGACAAGATCTGTTTTCCATAAATCATCTTCATAGGCGTTAATTATGCTACTGTCCTTTAATCTTGATTATCTCGCACATCAGATTTTCCATTATTTCGACAGAGATTGATGTCAACAGAGGATTAGTGTTACAGGCCTACTGTTATTCTGGCCAGCCTTTACCTATTTAATTCTTTTGGTAAACTTAGTTTCCTTTTTTTCCCCCTTCAGTCCTGTAAAACTTCCTTGTGACTCAAGATTTTTCAGTGTGTTTAAGTTACCAGTCTTACAAATTTTACAAAAGGTGTAACAGATGCTGTTGTTTGATTGTATTTGGAGAGGATGTAGGAGTTCTGGAAAGTACATATTGACAGCAGTGATGATGCCATAGTGGTGGGAGCAACTTTTAAAAGTGGGGTGCCGTGCATCATCTCAGGGTCCACCTTTGTTGACAAATAAGGTAGGATTGTATGTGTGTGGGTTTATGTGTGTGCATACATATGAAAGAATATTACTATATATTGATTATCCTACAGTAAAAACTTAATGGAGATCAGTTGTTTTTAATGCTTTGTAAATTCAGAGAGGTCCATCAGAGCAGGATTCAGTGCTGGTGTCATTGAAGGACGTCATGGTAAACACTGGATGTGTGCTTCTTCTCCCCTAAGGTTTTTACAATGAAATAACTAAACCCGCATTTATCTCACTTTAAAACAAACATCTGCACGCTAGTCAAGGTAAAGTCTATGAAATTGTTTGACAATGGATGCAATATTTCTACAGGTGATTACTTAGAGATGGATGAGTACTGACAACTCTGTGGCCTTGTTTATATGCAACTTGTTCTGGTATAGATTATTTTAAAATTAATTTTAGGTGATGAAGCTTTCTTATGGAGACAAGCCCTGGGAGGTTGAGTGGTGGTAGAGAAAGAGAAAGCAGCATAATTTCAGTCTTTTATTTGGAGTTCCTAACATGCAGACTTACTTCTCATCTAACTATTAACTGCTATCTGAACAACTCCTTCAGAAGACTTATGCTTCCTTAATTATTTTAAGTTGTAATCCAATACTCCTACACTGCTTCAAGATTATAATAAACTCCAGACTTTACAACATATTGCAGCGGAGGAAAAGAACTGAAATTCATCACTGCTAATATGGTTCTGCTAAAACAGTATCTTGTCTACTTCAATTTTTACATTAACAAATTATTTGTAGTGTAGATCACTGGGGAAGAGCATAGGTCATGGGAATAACAATATTTGGGAATAACAAGGCAATTGTCATGGTAATTAAGTTTGAAAATCTAGTAGTAGATAGTTAAACTTATCAGGTGCTGGCTTAATTAGAGCTGGTTAAAGGAATAGTCAATTTATGGTTAAAGTTTAGGGCTTGCATTCAGTATATGGACATTTTAAAGTATTAACACTGAGCAACACCAATTGAATCTAGAATTATTTACATTCAGATACAGTGAGTATTTACATGCGTTTAAGTAAGTGAATAGCTTTGTTGAAACCAGCAGCTTCAGAGCTGGGGTTTATTTCTTGTCTCAATGTATGAATCTCTACACAAAATGTGATTAGTACAACAAGAAAGACCTCATTATTTCCATGAGTAACTTTTTAGATTTGTGTTTTGAACTTTTTGAAGCCTAAATTTACAAAGGGGATAATCTTCAACTCAAAGCCCTGTAATAAAAGAACTTTTGTTTCTCCTATTCATTTGAACGTTTTTGAACCTTCTACATATTTTTTGTTTTGAATTAGAAGAGTAGTATTGTTAACTAAAACATTGTGAAGAAAGATGCAACATTTTAGGGTTTTATTTTTTATTAGCCCTCTGCTTATTGAGCAGAGATACGTTTAATTCACGCTTTCATAGATTTCGTAGACATTAGGGCTGGAAGGGACCTCGGGAGATCTAGTTCAGCCTCCTGCCCCAAGGGCAGGAAGTCAGCTGGAGTCAAAGGATCCCAGCAAAATAAGCATCCAAACACTTCTAAAAGGAGTAAAGAGTAGGTGCTTGCACCACCTCTGGAGGGAGCCTATTCCAGGCCTTGGGGGCTCGGACAATAAAGAAGTTTTTCCTTATGTCCAGCCTAAAATGGTCTTGGAGGAGTTTGTGATGGTTGGTCCTTGTCATTCCCTGGAGCGCTCTGGTGGACAGATGTTCCCCTGGATTCTGAAGTGCACCCCTCATGTACTTATAGGCTGCTACCAGATCTCCCCTGAGCCTGTGCTTTTCCAGGCTGAAGAGTCCCATGCCTCTTGCCTCTCTTCATAAGGCCTATTGTCCTGCCCACTGATCATGTGCGTGGCTGTCCTCTGGACTCTCTCAAGCTTTTCCACATCCTTCCTGAATTGTGGAGCCCTGAATTGGATGCAGTACTCCAGCTGTGGCCTTACCAAGGCCGAGTACAGCGGGAGGATGACATCCTGGGATTTACTTGAGAACCATCTATGGATGCAAACCAGAGTTTGGTCTGCTTTAGCAGCTGCAGCATCACATTGGTGGCTCATGTTCATCTTGTGGTCAGTCATGACCCCCAAGTCCCTTTTGGCCTTGGTCCTAGCGAGCATAGCACTGCTGAGCATATAAGCATGCTGTGGGTTTTTTTTTTTCCAAGGTGGAGTACCTTACAGTGTCGGTATTGAAAGTCATCAGGTTTGTGTCCACCCACTTTTTCAGCCTATCCAAGTCAGCCTGGATCACCAGCCTGTCCTTGAGTGATCTCTCTACCCCAAAGTTTGGTGTCATTGGCAAACCTGGCCAGTCTGCTTCTGACACCTGTATCTACGTCGTTGATAAAGACGTTGAAAAGAACAGGTCCAAGGACGAAGCCTTGGGGGGACACGGGGAAATTAATCATCATGGCGCTCTGTCAACCACCACTCTTTGCGTCTGACCTTGGAGCCAATTCTCCAGCTATCAGACTCTGATGTAGCTGAGACCGCAGTTGGCCAATGATTCCAGGAAGAGATTGTGGGACACCAAATCAAAGGCTTTTTTGAAGTCCAGATATATGGCATCAATCTCTTCTTCCTTGTCCAAGTGATATGTCACCTGGCCGTAGAAGGAGATGAGCTTGGTCAGGCAAGACCTACTTGCAGTAAACCCACACTGGCTGTCCCTAAGGATGTTGCCATCAGCCAGCTTGTTAAGAATTGTCTCCTTGATTTTTTTCCAGAATCTTACCAGAGATTGATATCAAGCTGATTAGCCTGTATTTCCATGGATCTACTTTCGTCCCTTTCTTGTAGATTGGCACCACATTGACCTTCTTTTGATCTTCAGGTATTTCACCTGAGTGCCATGAGTTTTTGCAAATCTTGGCAGTGGTTGGGCTGTGACTCCTGCCAGCTCCTTACGTACTCTGGGGTGCAGTCTGTCAGGACCCGCTGACTTGAAGGTGTCCAGCCTCTCAAGGTGTTCCTTTACAAAGTCTACAATGATGCTGGGTATAATTTCACCCTCCCACTGGCCATCCTACATCTTGCTAGGCAAGGCAGGCCCTGGGGTTGATGAAAAACCGTTGTGAAATACTCATTAAGCAGGTTAGTTTTTTCCTGGCAGTCGGTTGTCAGTTGTCCCATTTGGTGTAGTAGGGGTCCAGTGTTACCCTTGCTTTCCTTCTGACTCCCCACATATCTAAAAAGGGGTTTTTTATTGTCCTTGATACATGTAGCCAGGTGGAGTTCGGTTGCAGCCTTGGCTTTCCTGGTTTGCTCCCTACAGGTATGGACCAGTGCTGAGTAATCCTCCTTTGTGGTGATTCCTATCTTCCATCCTTTACAAGCCTCTCTTTTTTGACGTAGGAGGTCCACGAGTTCCCTGCTGAGCCAAGGGGGTTGCTGTGCCCTTTTGCTACCGAGATGGGATGGACATCCCTTGTGCCTTCAGGATCGCTCCATTAAGGAATGACCACTCCTCTTGGACTCCTCTCCCTGCTGAGTCTTGGTCCCTTAGTGCCTCGACAGCAAGCCTCCTGAGTTTATCAAAGTCAGCTTTCCTAAAGTCAAGGACTTCTGCATTGCCAACTGACTTGCCAGCTTTGCGGTGGATAGTAAAAGTGATCAGCTTGTGGTCACTGTCTCTCAGCTTTCCTTCGATCTTTAGGTTGCTGACTACGTCACCTCCTAGTACCAGGTCCAGCAGCGCTTTACCTCTTGTGGGTCCATAGACTTCTTGGGTCAGGTAGAGTTTGTCCATGCACGTGAGGAAGCTTTGGAACCATTTGAATTTGGCTGAATGCTCTTCCCACGAGATGTCTTGAAGTCTCCCATGACAACCATGCACCAAGAGCACGTAGCCTCAGCCAGTTCCCTGGTGAATTCCTGATCAATCTCTAGTTACTGGTTAGGGGGTCTATAGTGGACTCCTACCATTGTGTGCCCTGTGCCATGTTCCCCATGTATTTTAACTCAGAGGGTCTCTAGTCACCCTCCCTGGGTGCCAGTGTCAGCTTGCACGGATGTGTAGCCATCCTTGACATAGAGAGCTACACTCCCACCCCCTTGATCTGCATGATCTCTCATATACATTGTATAGCCATCTATACCTGTGGCCCATTCATAGGTGGAGTCCCACCAGGTCTCTCTTATCTTTATGAGATCGTAGTCTTTCTTGTTTAGTAGGAGGACCAGTTCTTCCTGTTTGTTCCCCAAGCTTCTGGCATCAGTGTACAGACACATAAGTGTCCCATTGGGAGCCCTAGGCATCCTCACATTCCCAGGAGGACACAGTTCTAGGGCTGCATTTAGTCTTGGGGAAAGCAGGGATGGTAGCTGTTGATGGACCTCCCTTGCCTGCAGGAGCTGGCAGCTCTGTGGGCTCTACTGGTGCTCCAAGAGGTGCATACCTGTTGCAGATCTCCAGAGGGGAGGGGACCTTGGTGCAGCGGGCCCTGGGGCTGTTGCCACCTTGGTCCAACCTCCTGGCTGGACAGTGTGTTCTCAAATTCTCCCTTGTCCTGGGAGGTGACCCTGGTCGACCCCTTGGCCTTGATGGGGTGAAGGGCCTGGCAGTAGAAGCCAGTCTCCTGCTTGTCATCCTTGATGGCCCACAGTCCACGGTGGTGTGGAGCTCCTCAATCTGATGCTTCAGACTCCAAAGTGGAGCAGACCGTGCAAGGGGAGGTGGCCATGCTGCCGGTCCCATATGCCTGGAATCGTGCCAGGCAGACCCGCAGCCAAGAGCCAGAGGCTCCATCTTTGTGGAGTCTGGAACCATGGGTTCCGTCTGGGTGGAGACCTCAGAAGTGCCAGATGCAGACTCTGAGGGGACCCTAGGAGTGCAGCATGTGGCCATCTGCATTGTGTACTGTTGTGACTGCCTTCCCTAGGGCTCACTGGCAGGGCCTTGGGCTCTCCTGCACTAACTTGCACGCCAGGCCTAGAAGCAAGCCTGTTTGCGCATCCTGTTCCTGAGGCTCTGGTTGCATGGCTCCCTGGGGGGCTGGGTAAAGTAAGAGCTGTGTGAGAGGCGTGACACTCCTCAGCTCAACTCAGCTGCCTCCTCACAGCTGGGCTACGTCCCTTCCACCATAGGCCCCTGCTACCTCTGGGTAAGCTGGGGCTCATCGGGGGTCCTGGGGTCCCAGGGCTCACAGGAGGATCAACCTCTTTTCTGCATCCATAAGGCCTAGAAAACTGATATACTCAACCTTTTGATTCCAGCAGCATGGGACCATAAGAAAAATGCCAAATATCCCCAGTTTTATGGTAAAATCAGGAGTTCATAAGGCTGCAGTTGTTAAAATCAAATGCATACTAGTAGTAGAGTAACAGCTCTCATAGGGCAGGAGCTGCATCTGATGCCACACTTAGTATGGCAAAAAATTATTAGGAAAACGGGAAGAATACTTTTCATTTGTTTACCATGTGTGACTTTTATTCATCCTTTCTTAGAAGTCTGTTTGCTTTTTTGGACTTGAAGACCCTCTTCATACATATTATGTCTTGCCAGTACAGGGATCGTAATCCTGATATAGACCTGTAGTGATCGTTTCAGTAAAGTTAAATCTCCTTTGTTGCATCGTTGTGGCCCTGTTTTGTAGACTCAATAGCCGCATTTGTTTCTAAGAAAATTCTTTTTAATACTTAACTGCTTAAAATAATATTAAGGCTGATGATTGTTCTCTTTAATATCCCTCCTATGTTGTATACAAAGGAATTACTAGTGGGCCTTTAGTAGCTGGACACATGGTATGGTTTGTGAACTGCTTCCAAGTAATCATCTTTACCTTTTGCTCTTAAATGACCCACTCATGACTGTATGTTTTATTTTGTTTTTTTATAAATAGGTTCACTCTTCAACTAAATTTAATCTTCACCTAAGTGGTTCAGAGAGATGCAAAGTTTTGTAGGTGGCAAAAGAACTAGTTTGTATCTTAGATGCTGTGCTGCCCTGCGCTGCCTTCTACCTGAATTCAGACTACCAAGGCTTACTACTTACCTCCTAAATTTCTCTTGTTTTGAAGCTATTACTGACCACTTCTCTTTGTTTCTAATTTATAGCATTCCTCCATTCGCTTAAGTACCTGTTTCATTTTACATATGGAGCTGACATAAGTCATTATGCATTTGCTTCTAGCACAGACCTGAGGAAAGACACTTTGGGCGCGTCCACACATGCTAGCACGTACGCTTGCAGCAGCTCAAATAGAAGTGGTGCAGATTTAAGCTAGGGCTTTTTGCCTCAGTGCACGTGCCCGGACATGAACTTTGTTGTTGAGCAAGTGTCAGTTGGGGCAAAATAACCCTGCCTGGCTCCTCCCAGGTCTGGTGCCAGAGGGAGCTAGTGCTGGCCCCAGCAGTATAAAAACCTGCCCTGGCCAGCAGCTCAGGGTACTTGCCCTCAGGAGCTTCTGAGGCCCAGCCTCTTGGTATCTGGGGACACTAGCAGTATCCTAAATTCACTTTTTAAAATACTCCCAAATTCACGTTCTACAATTTGAACACAATTTGTGGGTAGGCATGGAGGGATGTGGGTAGGTGTGGGGAGACTGTGGGTGTTGGGGCTGCTTAGGAGGGGTGCGTCCCCTGTCCTCACATAGGGCAGAGTACCTCCTCCCCCCCTCCCCACAGCACATGGACTCCCTTGCCTGCAGGGTCCCAGCCCTCCAGCTTGCTGGTCTCCGGCCCCTTGCATGTTCTCTTGGTGCTCTCCAGCCCCCTGCTTGTTCCCCTGCTTGTCTCCTGCCTTGGGAGGCTGGAGATGAGCGGGAGGCTGGAGACAGTAGGGAAAGTCTCCAGGGGCTCATCTCCAGCCCTCTGCTCATACCCCTGTCCATCTCTAGCATCGGGGAATGTTTTTGTGTTCCCACATGTGCCTCTTGCAGCGTCTCACGTGGGGTTGAGATGCTGCAAGAGGCATGTGCACGTTCGTCTGGACACGCCCTTTGTGTCTGAAAGCTTGTCTAACTTCTCTCCCAGTTTTACAGTCAATTCAATAAAAGATACCAACAAAATTCCTTGCTTCTCACATATTTTCTGGACCATCCTGGCTACATCAACACTCCAACCTACTACATTATTAAATTCTCCTGAAAGAAAGTCTCTACCGTGAATGGACTTTATTTCTGAGAACAAAAATAAAATGAGTGAGCCTACTATCTTACTTAGGTGTGTAGAGAATTTAGATGTTGATAAATGACCTGAAAAGGAAGAGCACAAATTTGCTAAGAGGTGCTGAATGTGTACCCTAACTTCTATATGGCAAGGAATATTCAGAAAATTTCAGAGTTTGACAAAGCTTTGCTGTGATGTTGAGGGGAAACAGAAGGGACCTCTAGTATATGTCATGTACGTATTGGGGAAAAGTAAGTTTCTAAACAATTGGTTTGTAAATGACTGAGAGAAATGTGTTTGGAGAGGTATATCTCTGTGTTTGGGGTTGAGTTTCTGATGACCAAAGCTAAACTAAACTTCTGGAAAGCATGCTCGTGGTCAACCATTAATGCTACTTAATCTACCTAAGCATCTCCCTCTTTAAATGATAAAAGATTTTTGTCCTGTTTTCTCCTTTTTCATAAGGAGACCCAAGAAAGTTTTGTTTCAACCACTTTTAAAATGTATTCTTAAAAGTGGAGAGAGAGTTTAGACATCTGTTGTCATGGTGCCACAAGTATGGCACAGATAAATGGTCAGTTCATCCAGAATATGCAACAGGAGAAGGGTTGGAGAAGGGTCCTAGATTGGAGGAGTAAAACTGATATGAGTGGGGACGTGTATAGATAGAAAGTCATGTACAAAGCCTCGGTTGAATTTTAAGAACACGGCAGCTGAAATTTGGAGATGCTTGGTTAGCTATAAAATACAGCCTTCTTGATGAAGGGAGACTCAATTTTTAGTTTAAACAGCTGAAATAGCTTTCTAAACTACTGGCTTAGTTAATCTAGCTATTGAACATCTTAAATTTCACAAGTTCTGCCCTCACCATCAGAAAACCATTTGCCATTAGAAACAGCTGTAAAGAAATATGAACTCATACTAAAAACAGTGCTTTCTTCATTTTATATTTGGCCGTAGGTCAGAGAATGCTGTTTGTTACCTCTTTTCTTTTCTATTTTTGGTAACGAAATTGCCTCAATTAACTGAAAGGCTTCTACATTTGGGCTCAGGACAGAAATTGTACATGGTATGAGTGATTGGAAACCTGTTCATATCTGTAACACAGCAGAAGTTCTGTGCATGTAACCCACTTTCAAAATGGCCAAAACTGGTTTAAGATAAACCTGTATGGATGTAGTATCAGACTTAACTGATTTAGGTTAAATTGGTTTATTGAACTTCTGTCCCAGATCCCCTCCAGATTCAAGTTAACTCAGTCCCCCAGTACCCTAGGATGCTTTGTACCTCCCCACAAACTTTCCCTCAGAGGTTGGGTGGGTTAGCTTTGGCTCAAGCTGTCTGCTTCAGCCAAGCAGGGAGACAGACGTGCTTTAGCACTCCCTGGCTTCTGGCCTGGGCCACTGGAGTATCAAAAGTAAATGTCTGCTTGCTTATCGGTTCAAACTATGCAGCTTAGATTAACCCGAGAAGATTGAATTGATTCAGCCTCAGGCTTTTTGACTGCCTGTACTTACCCTTCATTACTCAAACTTTTTTGTTCATCTTTTTAAATAAGAATGATAAGGTTGTAGGTCAAGAGCCAACAACCATATACATAGCTGGAAAATTTTCTCATTATTTAACATTCAGAATTAAATCCTGTGAACAAAAGTTTGATTCTAGCAAATGAGTTGTTTGATTTTGTTTTCTCTTTACTTCTCCTGAGGTGTTCTTGTGTTGGTTTCCTTTTCTGTAATCTCTTGTTGGTCCTCTTGCGTCGAATCCTTCAAAGCTGAAGACAATAAAACCTGGCTACTTAGGTGTGTAGAGAATTTAATGTTGATAAATGACCTGAAAAGGAAGAGCACAAATTTGCTAATTGGTTTGTAAATGACTGAGAGAAATGTGTTTGGAGAGGTATATCTCTGTGTTTGGGGTTGAGTTCCTGATGACCAGACTGATGAACTAAACTTCTGGAAAGTGTGCTGGTGGTCAACCATTAATGCTACTTTATCTACCTACCATTCACAGGGGGCACAGCTACACATGTGCCTTAATGTGCAGTAGCCTATTTTACTGTGAATTAGAGCATCGTGGCAAAAAACATGAACTAATGAAGAGTAAAATTAGGCTACTGAGCATTGTGTCACTAAAAAAAAACTTGTGCTTTCACTACTGTGTATTAGGGCAGCCTAATGCACATTTAGTTAGTACCTCATATTATAGATACTATACTTAATGCTCAGTAGCAGAAGTGCATTAATGAATGTATAGATGCCACCCAGGTTTAGGTTCCTTAGCCTTTGGAAAGGTAAGGATCTGTGAATCAAGCAAGGGTATCAGCAGCTTCAGCAAACAGCTCTGTGGGACTGTTGCTGTCCTCCAGTTGAGTGGTGAAGTGGTGCCTTTGAAGTAAAGGCTGCAGCAAAACTGCACAGCTTGTCCCTTATTCAATAACGTATGGTGAAGATTTGGGAGCCATTCCCATATAAATTATCTGTGTTCTGACTGAGTTCATATTTCTGCATGCTTTTCTTTGAAATTGACTTGTTTCTGTGCCTATAAGAGCCAGAGATGGGAAAGAAAATGTTGTAATGTTGCCTATCACAGAACCTAATCATGGGAATGGTGTTTTTTAAGACTTCCTAGTTGGTGTGGCTGCATAAGTGTCAAAGTGGTATGGAAGTGTAGAGAAATGTTTGTTACTTGCTTAGATAAAGAGTTCTGAAACATTTTCATTGTATGACTTGTATCTTGAGTATTTGTCTCCTTTGTCACTTGCAAACTGCATAGGTTATTGACAATTAAATAATTTCTCTTAGCAGCTATCAACATTTTTGACATAGAAGAGTTATTTACATAGAAGACCTTAATGTATTTTTAAGTCTCTTAATACAATTTTGTAGCTGGAGCAAACAGGAGGAGCCAGCACCACATGTAAGAATACGGTGAAATATGTCCATACGAGGGTGCTACATGCTCAATTTGAACATGTAGAACTTGTGAGAATATGGTGAAATATGTCCACAAGTTACGTTTGGGCTACTAGTTGATGTCATTCTGTTGTCAGTTGAAAGCTCACATCTTCTCTGTTTCTCACATTCTGGCTCTTTGTTTCATTTTCTTATTAACATTTTAGTAAATTTAGCATTCTTAAATAGTTTCATTGCTGTTTGTAGAGAAACTTTCTCCATATGTTTAGAAGAGGTTTCCTTTGTAGATATGTTTCCTGGTTTATGGTATTTTTAAATTCAACAGGAGAAGCGAATGCTTTAAAAAAGAAAGAAAGAAAAAGTGCCCAGATGTTGACTGAGTTACCCTTGAGAAAAAGCTGACAGCCCATCTACATTTTCTAAATGCACCTCTAGAGCACCCCTGTACAAAGACAAATCATACAATCCCCCACGAAAATCCCCAAACAATACTCCAAGCAACCTTTAACCTCCAAAATGAAAAGCTGAAATCTGTTTCATGCTTTGCTTTTGATCCCAGTTTTGCATGAAAAGTGCCCATATACCATAGTGGTAGGAATCAGCATGACCCTGTAAGGCAGAGTATTCCCAAAGAGATTACAAACTAGCATTGTTTTACCTAATACATATTTATTCAGTGCACATATTTTAGAGCAGTTCCAGAGTGTAATATTTTCATAGGCTGACCGAAGTATAGTTAGCTCCTTATGGGCTTTTTGCCTAGTTTAGTATTTTATGTAGAATAATAATCTAACTCTGAATTATCATAGGTAATTTGTGTTAAATTACAAAATCATCAGGCTGATATGTGGGTTGCATGCAATTCAGGCTTTAATTTAAAAAGATACATGGAGTGAGGTTACCTCTAAGAGTTAAAGATCTCTTCTCCCCACCCTGTTTTTCCCAATTAATCATGTATCGAAATTCTCCATAATCTTTCCTCATAAATCAGGCCATTTTATCATTTATGCTGCATTTTTTTCTGAACTTTCCTCTTGTCTCATTGATGCACAGATATTGTGTGCAAAATTTTAGGTGCTATCTCTGTGATGATGCATAGGAAAGGATTTAATTCTCCTTCATCTAGGATATAATTCCTGTGTATCTGTAGTGCCAGTTTGCATTGTTGTATATTCCATTATATTCTCAGGCTCCTGGCACATGCTACAGTTCTGCTGAGATTAATGTGATAGGGGTGCATGCTTAGCTGGGTTTTTTTATGTGCCAGAAAGTGGCAAATCAGCCACAAAGTTATTCCACTTCTAAAAGCCATGTGTACAGCTGGACTGTCCTGATAATCAACCTGCCCCAAGAGCCCTGGGTCTCAAACCTACCTGGGACTGTTGGATCAACCCCAATGATCAGCTAATTGTCAGACCCAGCCCTGAGAGTCCCAGGTCCAGTCAAGACCTGGGGCTCTTGGCTCAGGTCCTAGAGCCAGCTGATTTTTAGATCTGACTCCGACAGTGCAGGGTTTTAAAGAGGGCTGCAGCTGTCAAGGCTGGGTGTGACAGTCTGCTGATGGTCGGACCTAGCCCTGGGTCTGGAACCTGTGGGATGCTGGGGGCAGCCCTGGGTATGGGACAGAGCTGTTCCTAGCCCAGTCTGCAGGATTAGGCAGGGAGCAGTTCAGCCATAGCTCAGCTGTGATTGGAGGCATTTTATATCCCATCCCAAACAATGTTCCTCCTGCTATCATCTGGCATGGCAAGAGGCTTGAGGTTTCAGATGTGGCCTAAAACTCCTTCTGTTTCAATTGCACCATTGTTTGAATGTGCCATGGGCCTGAGTAGCATTACATTTGCTCTTGCTTTTGCTGTTGGTTTGTTTGTGTTTTGTTTTTGGCAGTAGTGTTTCCCAGCCGTCTTCCTCCTGTTGGGAGCCTTCTGTTTCTAACAGTTTTTTTTCCTGAGTTATGTTTAGCTTTCATTTTTCAATTGGTTTGAATCTCCAGTTGTTACATGTCGAGAGCTTTTGTTTCTAGTTTGTAAATGTTAGTCAAGAAGCATTAAAACATGAAACATTATAAAAATTAAACAAACACAGAACATTTCTCATTTAGTGGAATTTAGTCTTGTTTCACTGTCTTTCAGGTTAACTATATATATATATATTTTTTTTTTAATTCCATGTTTTAGATCTCTTGGCCTTGCAGTCGCACCTCGTGTACGGTTTCTTCAAAAAGTTCAGAAGCAACTGTCTGTAAATGAGTCAACTGAAGGAAATGCCCCCCTAAAAGAGATGGAGAAATGTGAAGATGCCAGCTCTTTCATAAGCAATGAAGAGGTGGACAGCTTTAGAGCTTATTTTAGTAAAAAGATGTCTATTGTCCAAACAACAGAAGGGGAGGAAAAAAAGGAAGAAACGGAGAAGAAAACCCTCCCCAGTAAAGTCATTGACAAAGAGGTTGATGTGTCAGAGGTATCGGAGGAACAGTCAGAAGGGGAGGAAGAAATTCCTGTGATAAACAGAGTTCCAAAAGCAGAATCTATGCAGTTCTTTGAGGATGATGATGGCGATGATGATGATGTTCGAGATCTTGATTTGCTGACAGTGAAACGATGGAACATTTTTGGTTCAGAAGCTAATGATGGTTCAGCTTTGGTGAGTGCATCTGATGAAGCTTATGAATCTAATTCATTTGATGGTTGTAATAAGCTGTATAAAAGAATAGAGGAAAGGCAAAATTCCCTGGATATGGGGGCATGTTAAAATGAGTTCTGCTTAGGTATTGGGGAAGTGAATTGACCCTAATATGACTAACAATATGTTTGTATTATAATTTCATGTTCTACATGTTCTACTGATAAAACTAAGTAGCTTTATTTGTGTAACATTTTTAATTATTGTGGGTGATCTTTGTGATTCGTATTTGTAGCTTAAATACGTGAGAAATCTGAGCTGTAATTGTTTTTTATTTACTAGTTTTCTTTTACCTACTTAAAGCAGTCACAGTTATGGCATAATTTGATGAGGTCCCAACAGTCATGGTGTTAGGACCTCATTGTAGTTCATACTGCACAAGTTCTTAATACAAACCATTATAAATATTCTTTACAATAATGTATTTTTCAAATCATAAATTTTACATGGAACAAGACCTGTGCTATTGAGAGCTGAGCCAATAGCACAGTAAGTACTTCTTGTAAAATATGGTTGTAAAGGTTTATTAAAAGTATTTGTGTAGATTTTTTTACCTCTAGCCAGCATATATAGCTTCATATTTCAAGATCCCTTCTTACCCGTATTCTTACTCTTTATTTTATTCTTTAAATGTCTCCTATTAAGTATAGTTTTGGTGTATGTGAGGAATTTTAGGTAGTATGTATACGATAGTTTTGTAGGTACCCTTTCCTCAGTGCTTCATTAATTGTTATATTATAGAGTTAAATGACATCACGTTTGAATGAGACTTGGTGAGGTGTTCTTTCCTGAATTATGTATATAAAGAGAGTCCAGATAAGCAAACTAACTTATTTCTAATTTTGTACTTACCTTTGACTAAACATTCCTTTATCTTCACAAAGTAAAGAACATTTATCTTATACTTAGGCTCTCTAGTCTCTTAGTTATGTTTTTATGAAAAGAATATCAATCCCTTTCATAAAATATTATTTAGGATATGGGCATATAAACAAATTACTTCAAACTATAAGCAAGGGGGTGAATGTAGGGCTCTGTCAGATGTTATTTTTGTAGGGCTACAAAGTTTGTAACTGCACAAAAGAGAGCTATGGGCATGTACACATGCACAACCCCCTGCCTGGAGCCTGATAAAGTTGCCACAAAGTCATGCTCTCCAGCCAGAAAGTAATCGGGGACATAGTAGCTCCTATGCTCAGCTTTGTTTTCTATGCCCTAGAGGCAAAAGCCTGAGAGGGAGAGGTGGAACATGGAGTTTATAGGCTGAGGGTAATGTTCCCATCTTCCCCAACCCGGTTCAAGATTGCTGAGCGGGAAATGGCTTTACACTATTACCAGGATGTAGCTCATACTCAGAGATGGGGAACCTTCCAGCCCTGGCACACTCTTAACGAGCAATTTAGTCTTCTGCTTATTTGGTACTTATTTAGGACTTAAAATGTTTTGAGTTCTAGGGTAGACATGTGAGAAAAGAACCCTTGAACATGCTAAAACATTGGAAATAGTAATTTGGATATGAACTTCAGATAGATACAAATTGTCATCTTAAATAAGCAAACTGTATGTACTTAGAGTGAGAGGTCTCTGCTCATGTTAGCAGAGGATTGCTTTCTTCCATTTTTCCCAAATTGTTTCCATAGTAATAATGTATATAGAAATGAACAAACTATATAAATATTTGCAGTTTAGTAGCTTCTTTGGATCCTATGTTTTGCAAATGGTGGAGAGAAGGTTCCACTTTGAAAAGGAGCTAACAAGAGAAAGGTTATGAAAAATTCTAGTGATTTAAAAAAAAAAAATCTTGAAACTCAGCAGGTAACCTTTTAATAATCTTGCGTTAAACATTCATAGGTTAGTTTAAGCTCAAGCAAGATGGGAGTTATTTTCTGTGCCTTAAGCTGGTATCCATGTCACTTGCAAATAAGTGTTAATATTTGTCGATGATACTAGTGCTGAAAAGCTCACAGCAGTTTTAGTTGTGTATGCGTATACCACAAGATGCATTATGGTTGGGTCTTCAAGCTTTCTGGGTATCTGATTCTTAGTGATGTATTGCTTTAATGTCCAAATACATTGAAACAGCCATTAAAGTTTAAAATGCTGGGTTTTTTTATGAGGATGACTCATGTTCATTGGCTTATGAGTTCTGCCTGTAGGCAACTGAATGAAAAGTGAAACCAGGAAAAAGGGGGCAGGCCAAAAAGGCTTCTTAATACAGGACTCTTGAGAGGTCAGATATGCGAGAGGGGGCTTACACTTCTTGCAGTTCTTTATAACATACTCTATTTCAGAATTTTTAAAAACTGCTTCTGGATATAGAACCCTAAATATAGAGAAGTTGCATACTGTATTTTTACACCTTTACCCCCAATATCAGCCCTCCCTTCCTCCCCCAAATTGGGGTGTGTTTATTAATCGGGGAAGATGATTTTCTGCCTAGCATAGAAGCACCCTGCCTTGATTCCTGCTCCACAGTGCAGCAGCTGTTGCAGTACTATTCAGGCAGCTGAGAGAGTTTAGTTGACTTAATGACTCATTGCTCTTTGCTCCAAGAGGCTAACAATAATTTCTCTTTCTTAATGGTATTTAGGTTCCATTAATCAGGCTACCTTTCTTAGGACAGTTTTGCTATCTGCTAGCTGCTTCTGGTTTCTCTTATTTTACAACCTTGGAGACTCCTTAGGTCTTTTCAAAATGATAGATCCATCCATAGAAACCAGTCTTCAGCAGGATATAGGGTTTAAACTTTAGTTAAGGAGGAAATAAAAGGGTAAATCAGCTGAAATTAGGTTTTCCCTGCCCCATGCAGCCATACCTCTGGAAAAATCTTTTTTATCCTTCACTCTACCTTTCAAAATAGGATGTGTATAATGTTCTGGGGTGTGCTGTATGTGAGAAAATATTCCAGAAACCTATGAACTGCTGAGAGGAAAATGGTATAAAAAACAGTGATTGGCAGCCCTAATTGTAGTGATGATTGCTGTCATTACCACAATAATAAACAGATACCTACCTAAACTGTTGTTACATGATGAATATTTTTCCCTATCTGAAAAATGTATTTATTGTTGCTGGGGCAGAATGGTAGTTGACTATTCTCTGTATATAAACTCTGTAGGGAATTTTTGGACTCTGGATAGAAATAGAAAAAATGGGAAATATTTATTTATTATGGATAGACCAGTTAAGAAAATATTTCTAGACATGTAGAAGATGACATAATTTGGAGACTTGTCTGATTATAATCAGAGATGGGGAACTGTTGGTGAACATAACTGTAAACCCGAGTACTCAAAATTCCTGCTTATACATTTCCTTATGCAGACACATTACAGCACAGTAGCATGTTTAAACAAATAATTGCATTGGTGTACTGGTGCAAGCATGCCTGAAGCATCATTGAAATGTGTACTGTAAGTATTGTCCTATGTAAATTAAGTTCATGAAAAAAACGCATCCTCTAGCACAGTTGCAGCTATTGACTTCTACTGAATTAAGTATTGCATAGCTGAAAACTTTTTATAGTGAAAAGAACACCATTATTTTTGTGTGTGAGATGTTACTGTGCTAAATAGATATAGATACAGATATATTGCCAGTGAGAGGTTACCTGTTAAGAGACTCTTTTGTGCTTGAAGGAGCTAGATACCCTCAGCTTTCTTATTCCTCTCAGAAAAGTACATAATGAGACTGAGGCATCTAAGTAGCTGCAAGAAAGATGCTTTTTGTTTTTATAGTATTTAGGCTGCTTGGTGGTTCGAAACAAGTTGACCTCCAAACTGAAATTCTGATCCATCATGTCAGTCAAGATGAGTGATGTACCTTGAAAAAGATGATTATGTGGCGTGGTGTACCAGTGATTTCTAACTGTTGAAGGAGACATGAGCATTAGAGAGGACTATTTATCATTAGATGCAATACAATTGTGCATATAAATGGAGTATTGTAAAGTAAAAATTTAAATTTTAAAGGTTCTTAGCTTCAGGAACTTAACTGTTTGAATTTTAAAATTGTTTCCTACATGAGTATCTCCTAACAAAATACAGGTGAGATGCAGATTTGCCTAATTAGTATCAATTTCTGTATATAATAGGGCATCTAAAGTGAGTCCTTGTTGGTGAAAAGTACAACACTAATTTAATCGTTTCTTACAGTTTTGATAGAAGATTGAAGGGTTACTCAGTAACTGGATACTTATTTTGTTTTAGCTTTTTAACAAGAAAAGCATGCATAGTAGAAATTGTAGGATTCATATGCTGTATATTTTTATTTGCTTTGTGTGTGTAATCTAATGCACATTTCATAGACTGGGTACAGTCTGGGTAATAATTATTGTACTTAAAAATTTTGCCTTGAAAGTCTTTTGGTCAGGATTAAGGGAATGACCTCTTACTTAAAATAGAAGAAATCTAGGGATTCTGAAAGCATTTTTACATGTAGCAAGATTTGTGTGCATGTGGTAGCACAGATCTATGATACACACACATTCATAGTTATGAACAGAACTTGAGTAGTCCAGTTCTTTTGGCATTAAGTTAAAGCATAAAAATGACCAGAATTTAGGGTAACTATATCGTTATAAATATTACTGAAACGAGTGGTAATGTTTCTCATGTATTGCATAACAACAATTTTATTCGGATAGAAAACAAACTGTCTATATTAAATAAGGAGCAGTACACCAATCTCAAATGAGTTCTTATAGTAATCCATGTTGTTAAATCTCTCTTCTGTGCCCTACCTGTTATAGTAAAGAGATACTTTATTGTTGTTCTGACAGTCTGTGTTTCTTCAAGATAAATAATTGAAAGCAAAGTTTATAATGCTAAACAATATAGTGAAATAGTATCTGCTGAAAGTACATTAGTTCTAAGATGCAGTCATTCTTGAATTTCAGGATCACTCCTGGTGTTATCCACACCACAGGATCTCTGCCTCATTTAGTGAACAGCATGGGGCTCTGGGGATAATCAGGGTAATGTAGCAAACAAGAATGTTCACTGTGGGTGCAGACATCCAGCACCTTAGACTGTTTTAAATATGGTTTAAAATGCAAGTGTCCAGATGTACAAGTCAGTTTAGAATGGTTTAAACCACCTGAGCCATTTCAAAAGTATGCCTGGATAATTAGGCATTATTTTGAACCAGTTCTCTACAAACCATTTCAGTGTCATATGGGGAACACCAAGCTTTCCATGACTAGTGTCTTGCCTAGCATTCAGGCATCCCACACTGCAATTCCTGAATCCTGTGCCCCCCCTCCACTTCCTCTCCCTGTACTGGAGTTGACTGCTCTGGTAATGGTCATTGTTCTGGTGGGTGGGAGGATGCTGGTTCACATTGACCAAGCATGGAGTTGACAGCCATTCTGTGGCATTAAGTGCCTATTTTGCAGTGGCTCAGTTTTCCCTCACCCAGCCACTGATGGGTATTTACCTTTAAAAGCACACCTCCCAACCCAACTTCAGTGCATGGAGGGGTGAATTGAAATTAAGTGGCTTTCTAGGAAAGGTCTTTTCAAGCTAAGCTTGGGCAGACTCCAGAAATACTCAACCCCTTGAGACTGCAGCTGTCCAGGCACCCCCTACCTGGTTCAGTCAATCAGGGTCTTTCTCCCCTGCTAGGGAAATCCTGGGGAAACTGGAAAGTTGCCACTGAGAAGCATGCTGGGTTAGGTATTCACTCCCATCCCTGGTGGTGGTTCAAAAGCACTGTAGTGCCTGATCTACTTAGCCTTTTTGGCAGTGTACCTATGAACACTTCTGAACCACAACAGTTGCAAACTGTTCCTAATCAATGATATTCTTGGAATGGTTCAGTTGTGTATCTCCACATTGTGCGATCCCCTGTTGGGATCCCTGCTTTATTTACCGTGAAAGTTGGAAGCTATGTAGTGAGCAGAGCACAGTATTGTGGGGACTGGAAGGCTAGGGAGCTGTGCTTTTGAACATATATGAAGTGCTGTACAATCCTAAATACTCTAGAGCAGTGGTTCTCAACCTTTTTTGTACCAGGACACATTTGTAAACATCAATGGCCAGTCCCAACCCAGTGTCCCTCACTCCTGACTTGCTGACTCCCTGCCCACAATTTGGGAGTCCCAAGCAGCCCCTTGGAGGCTGGAACTCTGCCGGCCTGCAGGGGAAAAGCCACAGTTTCCTGCATTTTTCTCCTTCAAAAGAGAATCCATTTTTAAAGTTTGTTAAAATTTAAAGTCTGTTCATGACCCTTTCATATATTCGTGCGACCCACTTTTGGGTTGTGACTCGCAGGTTGAGAAACGCTGCTCTATAGAGTCTGTTCCCAATTGTCTCTGATCAGTCAACCAAAATGAGTAGATCCTTCTCAGCTTAATCTCCGATTCATTTTCTTGTTGTAAAAAACATAAAATACTTTCTGCCTCTCCAAACTGTTGTGAAGACAATTAACATATTACAACTAGATGGTTTAATAGTGGTGCCCAATTCATCTAGACCTACAGACTGGCCCTACGCTTTGGATTTGGCCAGGCCTGGAGTCTCGGGCCAGTCCACAGGCCAGATGGCACAGCCCCATGCTCCAGATCTAGCAGGGCTGGAATTTGGTGGCATCTTTGCGGGCCAGATGTTGTAACTCTGTGCTCTAGATTTGGCCTGCAGGGCTTTCCACAAAAGCAGTGACAGTTAATGCTGCCAAATTTCCAGGCCTGTAGGGAGCTCCGTGGGCCTACAGGCCCCATCTTGATTACCCTTGCTATAATGTATTGTTAAATAGAGGTGAGGCCCACACAGTTTGATGATGAGGAAAAAAAAATATGGATTCTGAAAACACATTCATCACCTCCAATATCTGCACTTCTCCCAGTAGTGCAGTAACCGACATAACATATCTTGCAGGTTGCTTATGTACACCTACTTGTTTGTGTTCTGTGCATGCCAGATGCTAAGAAAAAGGTCTTGTAGATTAGGGCTGTGTGAAATGGCACTGTTTCGTTTCTATGGAACAGTGTTTCATTTCAAAATTCCTTTGTATTCGAAACCGCTGTTCCATTCCATTTTGTTGGCACAGTTTTGCTGTTTCAGCGTTTCACCCAGAGGCTATAATGGGGAAGCTCAAAACAGCCTATAACTTGGTCATTTCTGGCCTGATTTGGATGAAATGTGCAAGAATGGTGGCCCCTTCTGAGGGCATGAAGCCTGCCAAGTTTCAAGGAGATTGAGGTGCAGTTTCCCTGAACCCCCTGCACCTAAGTCTTCAAAGCAAAACTCACGTCCCGTGTATGTGTTAAGCCACAGCATGGTCAAAACTGCAGGGGTGGTGGCCCCTGCTGCAGCCACAAAGCCTGCCAAGTTTCAAGAAGATTGGTGCAGGGGTTTGAGGAAAAACTGCACCTCAAGCTGCGGACAAGGAAAACTCATGACATGGGTGACACTGTGTGTGTTAAGGCACAGCAGAGTGAAGGCTGCAAGCTTCCTTGCTCCTGCTGATGCCATGAAGCCTGCCAGCTGTCGAGGAGAGAGGTGCAGGGGTTCTGGGGCCCTGCACCTCTAGCTGCTGACAGGCAAAAATTGTGACAAGGGTGGGTGACAGTGTGTGTGTGTGTGTGTGTGTGTGTGTGTGTGTTAAGGTACGCCATCACTCAACTGACACCAAGGCAGAAAGCGCAGCAGTTCAAACAATGCTGTCTTTTTTATGCGTTTTTCCAGCCCTCCCCCAGAGCACTGGGATTGGAAGGGACCTCAGCTACACTGTTAATAATGAGAGCACTTCTTCCCCCCCTTGTCCCCCTCCCTCTCCTTACTTGAGTTTCTGTTTTGCTGCAGGTAAGCCCAGCTTGAGCTTCAACACTCAAAATGTTTTGAAAATTTTGAAACATTTCGACTTGCCTTGTTTCATTTCGAGGCTGTTTCAAAGCTCTCTGTTTCATTTTGATTTCGCTGTTTCGAGCTTGAAACGAGTTGAAACAGTGTCGAAACGAAACTGCTGTTGAAATTTCGCACAGCCCTGTTGTACATGCTGCTAGTGTGGTGCTGGGCATACTATTATGCCCGCGATTAGCCTGTGTAGCTGCAGTGTTCTCTCTGCCATTTTCCAAAGTATTTCAGACTTTGTGCCCAGATATATTATGTAGGTGCTTTCCACCTGAGGAATGACAGAAGTGTGAATAAAAGAGGACAGGTCAATATTGCTGGGATGGAATAGAGTCTTGTAGCTCAGTGGTTGTCTGCCTTTTTTGTACCAGGGCCCATTTGTAAACCTTGCTGACCAGTCCTGACCCAGTGCCCCTCACTCCTGACCCATGGCTTGCAGGCCCCAGCCTCCCAGTGAGTGGGGCAGAAAGTGGGTGTGTGTGGGACATGGGGGGCCCCAAGCAGCCCCTTCCAGACTAGAACTCTGCCAGCCTGCAATGGAAAAGCCACCATTTCCTACATTTTTTTTCTCTTTTAAAGGAGAACCCATTTTTAAAGTTTGTTGATCCATTTTTAAAGTTTGTTTGCAACCCTTTTATATATTCATGTGACCCACTTTTGGGTTGTGACCCACAGGTTGAGAGTCACTGTTCTATTCAACTGGTTATGCTGAAAAATGTTACTGGTGGATACTGCTGAGACCTTCAGTGCCAGTGAGCAATCCTAAGAGTAGTTTGAACAACGTACTAAACTGATGAATTGTGGGTGTTCATCTTCCATTCAGCTCTTCAAAATGCTTTCTTCTGCTCCTTAGCATCACATCCGGCTTGTTCATGTTTAGCATTTTCCATAAGCTTATATAGTCCAAGTTCTGGGCTGCCTGGGTGGTACTGGTGAGGGGTTATATGGACACGTAGGACATGTAGGTTACTTCAGCTCTGCAGAGAGAACTGATTTTTGTGGAACTCCACAGATGAAAGATGTAAGCAGTAGATGTACAGTTCTTCATCACTGTTTGTTGGATGTGCCCATTCCAGGAAGACTCAAATCAATGTACTGCATTACACTGCATCCCTTCCACCTTTCTCTTAGCTGAGTAATTTATGGTCAACAGTATTAAGTGCCACAGAAGAGTCCAGCAGATTGAGACTAGATAGTGTCCATCTACTGTTAGACAATAGTCCATTGATGCCCCTAACGCTATTCCAGTTCCATGTGCTGGTCTGAGCATTGTCCATTCTCTGTCTTATTCAAAGCATGGGTCATATGGAAAAAATGTAGATGATGTAATTACAGGATTTGTTTCCTCATGGATCTGCATAAGGTTGCATGAGGGTGCTCTTAACTTACTGTTTCATAGTTTCAAAGTAGGTAGGGTTGGAAGGGACCTGAGCAGATCATAGATTTCATAGACATTAGGGCTGGAAGGGACCTCAGAAGATCATCAAGTCCAGCCCCCCGCCCAAAGGGCAGGAAGTCAGCTGGCATCATAGGATCCCAGCAGAATAAGCATCCAGTTTGCCCTTGAAGGTGTTCAATGTAGGTGCTTGAACCACCTCCGCTGGCAGGCTGTTCCAGACCTTGGGGGCTCAGATAGTAAAGAAATTCTTCCTTATGTCCAGCCTGAAACAGTCTTGCAGGAGTTTATAACCATTTGACCTCGTCATCCCTTGGGAGGCTCTGGTGAACAAATGTTCCCCCAGATCCTGGTGGACACCCCCGATAAACTTCTAGGTGGCCATCAGATCACCCCTGAGCCTGCATTTTTCCAGGCTGAAGAGTCCCATGGCTCTCAGCCTGTCATCGTAAGATCTGTTTTCCTGACCTCTGATCATGCGTGTGGCTCTCCTCTGGACTCTCTCAAGCTTCTCCACATCCTTCTTGAATTGTGGAGCCCAAAACTGGATGCAGTACTCCAACTGCGGCCTCACCAAGGCAGAGTACAGCGGGATAATGATGTCCTGGGATTTGCTTGAGAAGCATCTATGGATGCAAGCCAGTGTTTTGGTCACTTTACTAGCCGCAGCATCACGTTGAAGGCTCATGTTCATCTTGTGGTCAATCATGACCGCCACGTCCCTTTCATCCGTAGTGCTAGCCAGCATAGCACTGCTGAGCCTATAAGGAAGCTGCAGGTTTTTCTTCCCAAGGTGGAGAAACTTGTGTTTTTTCACTGTTAAACACCATCAGGTTCTCATCTGCCCATTTGCTGAGCCTGTTGAGGTCAGCCTGGATCACCCTCCTGTCCTCAGGTGTGGATGCTTTACCCCAAAGTTTGGTGTCGTTAGCGAACTTGGCCATTCTGACTCCAATGTGCACATCATTAATGAAGACGTTGAACAATATGGGTCCAAAGACAGAGCCTTGGGAGACCCCACTGGTCACAGGACACCATGATGAGTGACTTCCATTTATTACTACCCTCTGGGTCTGACCACGGAGCCAAGTTCGCAGCCAGGGGACAATTGGCAGTTTCACCAAGAGGTGATCATGGGATACCAGATCGAAGGCTTTTTTGAAGTCAAGATATATGACATCAATCTCTTCTCCCTTGTCCAGGTGATAGGTCACTTGGTCATAGAAGGAAATGAGATTGGTCATGCAAGACCTACCCCGCAAGAAACTCATGCTGGCTATCCCTTAGGATGTTGGCGTCGGCCAGTCCATTAAGGATGGCTTCTTTATTAAACTTATCTAAGATCTTCCCTGGGATAGAAGTGAGGCTGATGGGCCTATATTTAGCCGGATCCACTTTCCTCCCTTTCTTGAAAATAGGCAACACATTGGCCTTCTTCCAGTCTTCGGGCACTACACCAGAGTGCCAGGAGTTTTCAAAGATCCATGCCAGTGGCTGGACTATAATGCTCGCCAGCTCCTTGAATACCTTGGGGTGTAGATTGTCAGGGCCTACTGACTTGATGGTATCCAGCTTCTCAAGGTGTTCCTTCACGAGGTCAGTATTAATGGAGGGCAGGGGATCTCCCTGACCCGGACCTCCCTGTCCCGTAGTGGGCATGGGCATCCCATGGGACTGATGAAAGACTGACACAAAGTACCTATTTAATAGGTTGGCTTTTTCCTGGGCGTCAGTTGTCAGTTGCCCCATCTGGTTCAGCAGGGGTCCAACGTTGCCCTTGCTTTTCCTCTGGCTCCCCACATATCTGAAAAAGGACTTTTTGTTGTCCTTGATGCTTGAAGGTAGTTGGAGTTCAGCTGCAGCCTTGGCTTTCCTGGTTTGCTCTCTGCAGGACTGGACCAGTGCAGAATAATCCTCTTTGGAGGTGAATCCCATCCTCCATCCTTTGTAGGCCTTTCTGTTTAGCCTCAGGAGGTCTGCTAGGTCCCTGGAGAGCCAGGGGGGCTACTGTATCCTCTTGCTGCCTTTCTTCTGAGATGGAATTGACTTAGGTTGTGCATTGAGGATCACTCACTTTAGGAGCAACCACTCTTCTTGAAGTCCCCTCTCCCTGGGGTCATGGTCCCTCAGGGCCTCACTGACCAGCCTCCTGAGCTTGTTAAAGTCATTTTTTCTGAAGTCAAGGACTTCTGTTTTGCTGACTGACTTGCCAAATCTGACCCCCTGCCATGGACAGGAAAGAATGCTGGGGTCAAACAACCCTGGCTAGGTGATTATCTAACCTTCTTTTGAAGACCCCCAGGGTAGGAGCAAGCACCACTTCTCTTGTATTTTCTTACATACCACATTTCCCCAAATAAGACACGTGCCTTGTTTTGGGAAAGCAGAATAAAAAAAAAGAGGATTTTCCAAGCATGGCTGAAGGGGACTGACTGCAGGGGATCCTGATTGTAGTGCTTCCGGCTGTAATATGGTTAACACAGTAGCTCTGCCCCCAAAAAGATGAACTCTGTCCTTCCCTTCCTGAGGCTGGCAGAGGGAGAAGCACCAGGGTCATTTTGCAGCAGTGTGTTTTCTGCTTTTGTTTTTCCATGCGTCTGTTCCAACAAAGAAAAATCACTTTATCTACTTAAGACGTGATCCGTATTCTGGGAAAAATGTTCACATGGTGAATGAAAATGGTATAATAACCCAAATACTCACTTTTTTGTGTATATATAATAGTTTGCCACTGTACAATGGCAACATTCTGTAATGTAGAGTAAAAAATAATTATTAAACAGTGGTGAATGTCATACTGGTTACCCTCAAAAACTATAATACTTTCTACCAGTGAAACTGTGGAATCTTTGCTTTGGTTTACTTAACTGTGGCCTTCCTTTGAGATGCATAAATTATTTGTGTACCACTCTGTGCAATTTTCCGTAAGTTGCATAAGTTAGGCTTTCTTCAGACAGCTTCAGTGTATGCTAATAGGAACAAGCATATATTATAATTAAAAGAACTGGGAAAGAAGTATAAGAAGAATTACTCTAGTTTTGTGGTCCAGGGGTTTTTGGTAATTTTTGATGAAGACAGTGGATAAAGTACTTATCTTCATTGTTTCAGATGCTGCTTATTAGGTATTGGGATTCTCGCAAACAAGATTGGTTCATGCTTTGTAACAGTGATGCTAGTGGCTGATGATACGTACTAAAAATCTAACACACAGAAATCAAGAATTCCTTCTTTCCCTCTTTAGGTTTTTGATTATGTAATATAGGACTTGGATGTAATTGGAAATCATAGTCCAGAGAAAGTGAGACATGATTTCATCTCTAAATGTAATATATTGAAAACAGCACATTCTGCACAAATAATATTGAAGTTTATGTACATGGGATAAATAGAGACTACACTGAACTGAATGTTTAAAGAAAAAAACCCACCAAAATGCTAATGCCTCAAAGTTCTGTAATTTAGTTACTTTTTCTCAAGGCTTCTGCCACAGTATTTCAGAGGTGAATAACAGAAGAGATTTTAAGCATTAATTTTTTTTAAAGCAGTGTTACTAGTGAATTGAGGAAGTATTTTACTGGATATCCTGAAAGTCCAAGCCTGTGTTTGTCACTTAAATGATATATTTAGATGTTATAATTTATAAGGGCTTCAGTTTGAATATCTGAAATACTTGGATCAGCTTGTTGGTCTTTGCATGGCCTTATCTTACATTACTGACCAAACCTGTCCTAGACTACAGTATCTGCTACGGCAGGATTGTCCCAGTTTAAGGGGAAATCCTTTGGTTTAGTGGGTGGAGGGTAGGGTACTTGTAGGGAACCCTGCTCCATTCCCTTCTTGTGCATCGTTTCCATTCCCCACCAATGTAATTGATTGTTGATGTTATTTTTTGGGTTTTTTGGCCTTGCGTACAGATATAGAAATATATTGTGTTGCTGTTCTGTGAGGATATGTTTGGTATGGGTTGTGTGGTCTGATTTTGTGCTGTCTTGTGGTTCTTGTTCTGGGGCAAGGAGATGTTCACAATTTTTGAAACTTAAGAGGTATTAACAAAGATGTGGGGATGTCCTGTGTATACCAACCCTAGGCCAGCCAGTAACACAAAGATCAGTTGACACAAGTAAGGAAACAGTCCAGCTAATAGGGGACTTTGAATATGGAGGGGAAGTGAGTTCTCTTCCTCTCCCTCTGTTTCAGTGGGGGGTGGGGGGTGGGTGGTGCGAGCTGAGTTCTTAGGACGAATACAGATAGGGCAGAGCTGTGTTTTTTGTTTTTGTTTTTTTTTAGTGCTGCGATTTAAAATGATCATTTCTCCTATTTTGTGCTTGTTGGGTTTCCATATCCTGACCCTGACCAGTCTTTGCATTTAGATAATTTATCTTAATTTTGAAGCATCTTAGAACCACCTTTAGTTCTGCTGTCATTTCAGGAAAGAGACTTTTGACTTCTTGCACTTTTCTCCCAGCCCTGTTCTCAATCTGCTTGAGGGTAGTTCCTGCTTTGAGAACAACCTTCATTTAGGATTATTGGCCAGAATAGAAAGTCCTGCCCGCCCCTTTTTTTACTTACTGAACAGAGGTGGCTTGGGGGGAAAAATACTCTAATGTCCCATTTGAAGGTGCCTCCAAGGTCTCTTCTCTTCAAAACTCAGTGTCTTAGAATGTGATCTTCTGCCTATGTCATAAGAGTCTGCCTTGCTACACATTTTATTGATAAGTTGTACAGAAAAGCTTGTCTTTTATAATGCATTTTAATGCAGGTTTTGGCCCTGTCTAAAGAACGGTGTGATAGCACGATGGTGCTTATAGTATAAAATGGCACAGCACAGAATACTGTGCAAATACTAACCTTTCAGTATTTGGTGCAGTGTATCTCCTAATGAAGTAAGCCTCATTTCATGACTTGGTAGCTTAGAGACAATTAACTAAATGGATACAATTATGCATCTCAAAAATATGGGGATACTGTATGACTCAGAATGATTCATTAAAATATAAGTAGTTAAAATAGCTTATTAAAACTGGGAGTACTGCGTCAAGGATAAGGTTGTTGTGTTCACTAATTCGTTTTGTAGTTCTCCAATCTACTGCAGTATTTGTGTGGTTGAGAGTGAGTTGGTTAAATGCTCTTCATTGTAATTGACTTGTTTTTAATTTCTCTATTTCATGTAGTTGGGACTTTTATATCATAAAGTGAAGTGATTTTCTTTAAAGTGAGTAGTGCCTAAGTGCTGTGGTGATGGATGTTTTGAAATAGCTATTGCTGTAGCATAACTTTATCAATGAGTAACCTTCCAGGTGCTCAATGCTGAAATTGTGAAATGTTACTCGAAATTACATACTGCTAATCTTAAATTGAAATGCTGACTTTTGAAATAGTGGCAACATGCAGCAACCAACAAACAGCTGTGTCCAAAGCCCCTCAAATGCTGGCAGTCCTGTTCTGTAGTTACAAGCAGAAAACTTGAGCAAAATATTCTGTAAATGTATTTAAATGCATGCGTCTTAGGGAAAGCACCTGCTACTTTAGGGAGAATTGCATAAGAAACTATGCCCAAATGTATTTAAGCAGCAGTTTTAGGCAGGCTTATGGATTAACATTTGTGATATGTAATTTTTAGCTTGGATCATGTCATAGTTAAAGAAAAAATCATATCTTAGTGGTGGTTTATCAGCTGTTAGCCAAAATAAGTAATTGCTAATTTATTACAATGCCACTGTTAGTTTTCTTCGGAATGTCTTGGCAAATTGGCATTTAACTACTGCATTGAAAACCAGAAATGCAGGTAGTGCAGTGGTTCCCAAATTATAAACTGATAACTGACTGTAGAATATGCTGTTGGATCACAGAATTGTGGAAAAGCTGGAAGGGGCTTCCATAGGTGATCTAGTGCAACCCCTGCCTGAGGCAGGATTATCCCTATCCAAGCCATCCTATGCAAGTCTGTTTTTTAACCTACTAGCAAAGCTACATAGTCAGCCCTCAAAAAACCACAAGACATAATACTAACTTGCCACAGGTAAAGCAGGTATGTCATGGCAGCCAGTGTGTTGCATAGGGTTGGTGCTTCATTTCACAGACAGCAAGAGCCTTAAAACACGTGAAGCAGCTGGGACCAAGAAACCACCAAGCCTTTTACTTTAAGGCATTCCTTATAGGGAAAGGCGAAGCTATGGCTCACAAAAGCTGACTCATCTCTGATTTAGTTTGTCTATAAGGTGCACTTCTACCTGTCTTTGGGCATGTCTATCCATGCACTTTACTGCATATTAGACTAATCGAGTTTGCAGTAAAGCATCACCAGCTACACATGCACAACAATTATTAAAGCATTGTTTGCTAATACCAACAGATACAGGTACTGGGAAACAGCACTTTAATGTGCCAAAGTGCAGGTGTAGATGCTGACCAGTTAGCCCAGATAGCAGGGGCCCACAACTGCTGCCTGCTAAGCCCTGGGCTCCAGTGAGCAGTGAGGAGCTGTCCCCAGCTCCAGGAGCAACCCCCAGCCATGTGGAGCTTGGGGGGAACTGTCGTGGCAGCTCCCATCTGTCTGAGGGCAGCTCCCAGCTGTGCAGAGCTCAGGGTTAGCCCCAAGTCTGGGGCAGCTGTCATGACAGCACAGCTGGGAGCTGCCCCCAAAGCCATGGGCAGCTTCCCCCTTGCCCTGACCTCAAAATGACTGGGAGTTTTAATTCTTGGAGCCATGGCTTCTTTCTTCTCTGTCAGGCTTTAATTCCTGGATCCTCCTGCCAGCTAGGTGCTGCCACCTGGGTTAGCCTCTTGCTCCCCCTAGCTGCTTTGGGGGGCAGAGCAGGGCAGAAGCAGCCCTGGACTAGGCTGCTCCTGTTGGGTTCAATTTGCTCCTGAGCAGGGCACATGTGTAGATGTGTGCCTGGGAGCAGTTTAATGCACTTGAATTTACTGCACATTATTTGCACATGTAGATGTGTATATTTAGAAGTAACAAAAGCTGTGTATGTGACAGGTGTATGTGTGGGAGAAGTGAGGTGTTAATATGGTGTGGTAAGGGAAGAAAATGGCTAGCTGATTTGGGCAGCAGATTCAGCAATGACAGGTACTAATTTCCAGGAAAGCATGCGGAGAGGAGAGGTAATGAGAAAGCAAAGCAGTGTGAGCAGGAGAATCAATAGAGAAAGAACAGAACATAAAAAAGATAAAAACTGAAGTTGGCAAGCACAAAAAGGCAGTGTTACTTTCTTCCCCTTCTCTAAGTGGATGAGACGTGATGAATTAGAGTGTTAAATGCACACGTGCTTCAATGTTTTTCCACGTGTGCTTGTCACAGGTATGCAGTGTGGTTGAATGGGAGGGTGGTCGAGACCACAAGTCAAACTCAGTAGCATGGTAAAGCTGTTTATGTAACCCCAAACATAACATCTTTAAATGTGGCAAAAGCTGCCTCTACTATGAGGACCTTGGAAAGGAAGTGCAACCTTCTAAACCAAAATACAGAGCTAAGGATGCTGTCACAATCCATTTACAATCCAAAGCAAAGTCCAAGTAGAAATGTACATAAGTAGCAGACCTCTCCACTGGTATGATATTACTTTTATAATTTTCATATTTAGAATGTATGGGAAGGCTTATGTTCATGACTGACTCAGAAAGGGACAAACAAGGCTGTCCTGGGTTTCTTTTAGAAGAGCGATAATGAAAGAATTTAAGAGCTTTCTTGATTCCCATAATCTCTCATGCACTGAATAAAATGAATATTGGTTGGAATGTTGTTTATATTAGCGTTTCCTTATCTCAGAGACAAAGATGGTTAATGCAGAGCACCAGCTTTGCAGTGGCATCTTTCCAATAGTTTTCTCATAGGAGAGAGAAATGTTGCCTAGAATAAATGGAGAATATTTATTTCCGTCCTTGTCATAAGAAATAAAATTTTCCTTGGGGGACAGAAGAAGTAACTTTTACTCGCTTCAGAAATTTTGAGAAGCATTATCTTGTTAGTTGTCATTTTTACAAGTATGCAGCATTGGCATGACTTTTATATATACTGGAATGTCAAATATAGCCTGGGCATCAGGCTGGATCTAGCATATGGGGGCTCCTCCCAAGGCTGAACTGTAGAGTCAGCAGCAGGTGTGGGTTGGTGGGAGTGAATCAAGTGGGGCAAGTGAGGTATTTGCATGGCTGTTGCTCATCCCCTGGGTACTGACAGCAACATTCATTGGGGCTCAGGTCTCTCAATTCTGCTGAAGGCCCTTCCTCCACCCTCTGGTAGCTCGCTGCACTGTTGCTGGGCTGGGTCAAATGGTTCCACAGGCTGCATGTTTAATACACCTGGTCTGTGTGGTCTAGAACTGTGGTCTCCCAACTTTTTTGATCGCGCACCCCTATCAGTAAAAAATTTTTGAGCACGCACCCCCAATATATGTATATTTATATAAATATACATCTAAATAGAAGTTCTAATATTTTCTTCCCGCACCCCAATGGATCGTTTTGCAGTCAGGATTTGTTGCAAAAGACACTGCCAGTGACATAAGAATTTTCAGTTTCACCAAAATATAGCTACCCTATATTAATGATTTGGAAAGATCCAATTCAAGAATATCTCTAGACCAGTGGTCTCCAAAGTGCGTGTCTTTTGCAACAAATCCTGACTGCTGGCAAAAAGATCTACAGCCAGCAATTTGAAGGGAAACTGGTCCGTGGGATTGAGCAAGTAGCAACTCCCAGGATAAAAAGTTCTCAAAGACTGTAACTAAGAGACTGAGGGTGCTTGTTGGTTGGAAGGGGGGTTGTTCAGTACTTGAGGTGTTTAACAGTTGGGTTTGATAAAGCTTAGTTATTTTCATTTACCTCTAATAAACTGTTACATTCTGTTTGTTACCAAATTGCTTGAAAGTGGAGAAGTTCTTTTAGGATCTCCAGTAAGGTGGATTTTTCCCAGATTTTTGGGTGGGAGACCTGCCCCAAATTTGAACCTGGCCTAGTGGCAATACAAGGATTACACAAGTTTTTTTGGGTGATATCTTTTATTGAACCAGTTGCATAGTTGGGAGACATGACAGACAAGGTTTTGGGGACAAAAGTCTGGAGAAAGGGCACTGTGTGCTTGAAAACTGGTCTAACATCTTTCCTAACTACACATAATCCTGTAAAAGATATCACCAGGAAAATCTTGCTTCTCATATTTCCTGGACCATGTCAACCAGAACATTTCAACTCATGAAGGAAGTCATTTAACAACATTTTTTGAACTGGGTTTTCTACGCAGATCATTGACCCTGGAGCATGTGAATCTTGAAAGTTTTCTGTCCTTCAGTTCTTGAGAAGGTGGGGTGGATAATGCACCTTTATGGACTAAATAAGATGGAGCACACCTGTGCTATCTGCAGCAGCTCTGCCCGCCCTTCTCTTGCCTGCAGTGCAGACACCCCCCGCCCCCACTGGGAAGAGTCTTGTGCTCCTGGGAAATCATAACAGGAGCTACTGTCCCCTCACTGTTCCAGGGGCAGGGGCACGACCGGAGGCTGGCTGGACTGGCCTTCTTGGGCTATGGGGGCATGAAGGGGGATTATTTTCCCCCTCCCCCTGCTGTTTGGCAGAGAGGGCAAGGAAGGAGCTTATTCCACCACTTGCCCTGTGCAGGGAGTGATCGGCAAAGGTGGCAATTGGTGGTAGCACACCCTGGCTACAGTCCCCTGGGGGCACAGGAGGGAATTTCATAGATTTCATAGACATCAGGGCTGGAAGGGACCTCGAGAGATCGTTGAGTCCAGCCCCCTGCCCAAAGGGCAGGAAGTCAGCTGGGGTCATAGGATCCCAGCAAGATAAGCATCCAATTTACTCTTGAAGGTGTTCAATGTAGGTGCTTGAACCACCTCCGCTGGCAGACTGTTCCAGACCTTGGGAGCTCGGACAGTAAAGAAATTCTTCCTTATGTCCAGCCTGAAGCGGTCTTGCAGGAGTTTGTGACCGTTCGACCTTCGTCATCCCTTGGGGCGCTCTGGTGAACAAACGTTCCCCCAGATCCTGGTGGTCACCCCTGATAAACTTCTAGGTGGCCATCAGATCACCCCTGAGCCTACACTTTTCCAGGCTAAAGAGTCCCATGGCTCTCAGCCTGTCATCGTAAGCTCTGTTTTCCTGACCTCTGATCATGCGTGTGGCTCTCCTCTGGACTCTCTCAAGCTTCTCCACATCCTTTTTGAATTGTGGAGCCCAAAACTGGATGCAGTACTCCAGTTGCGGCCTCACCAAGGCCGAGTACAAGGGGAGAATGACGTCCCGGGATTTGCTCGAGAAACATCTATGGATGCAAGCCAGCGTTTTGGTCGCTTTATTAGCCGCAGCATCGCATTGGAGGCTCATGTTCATCTTGTGGTCAATGATGACCCCCAAGTCTCTTTCTTCTGTAGTGCTATCCAACGTAGCACTGCCGAGCCTATAAGGAAGCTGCAGGTTTTTCCTCCCGAGGTGGAGAACCTTGCATTTTGCGGTGTTAAATGCCATGAGGTTCTCGTCCGCCCATTTGCTGAGCTTGTCCAGGTCAGCCTGGATCACCCGCCTATCTTCTGGCGTGGACGCTTTGCCCCAAAGTTTGGTGTCATCGGCGAACTTGGCCAGTTCACTCCTGACTCCAGTGTCCACATCATTAATGAAGATGTTGAACAGGATGGGTCCCAGGACAGAATCTTGAGGGATCCCACTGGTCACAGGGCACCACGATAAGTCACTGCCATCGATTAAAACCCTCTGGGTCTGACCACGGAGCCAATTTCCCAGCCAGCGGATCGTGGTGGAGCCAAGGCCACAACCGGCCAGTTTGGCCAAGAGGTGATCATGGGATACCAGGTCAAAAGCTTTTTTGAAGTCAAGATATGTGACGTCAATCTCTTCTCCCTCATCCAGGTGATAGGTCACCTGGTCATAGAAGGAAATGAGATTGGTCGAACAAGACCTACCCGCAACAAACCCATGCTGGCTATCCCTTAGGATGTTAGCCTGGGCCAGTCCATCAAGGATAGCCTCCTTAATAAACTTTTCTAAGATCTTCCCCAGGATAGAAATCAGGCTAATGGGGCTGTAGTTAGCCGGATCCACTCTCCTCCCTTTCTTGAAGATCGGCACCACATTGGCCTTCTTCCAGTCTTCGGGCACTACACCAGAGCGCCAGGAGTTTTCAAAGATCCGTGCCAGGGGCTGGGCTATGACGCTCACCAGCTCCTTGAGTACCCTGGGGTGCAGATTGTCAGGGCCAGCTGACTTGAAGGTATCCAGCTTCTCAAGATGTTCCTTGACAAGGTCAGCATTTTGGGAGGGTAGGGGATCCCCAACACCTGGATCTCCCTGTCCCATAGCAGGCATGGGCATCCCGTGGGACTGATGAAAGACTGATGCAAAGTACCCATTTAATAGGTTGGCTTTTTCCTGGGCATCAGTTGTCAGTTGCCCCATCTGGTTTAGCAGGGGTCCAACGTTGCCCTTGCTTTTCCTCCGGCTGCCCACATATCTGAAAAAGGACTTTTTGTTTTCCTTGATGCTTGAAGCTAGTTGGAGTTCAGTTGCAGCCTTGGCTTTCCTGGTTTGCTCCCTCCAGGACCAGACCAGCGCAGAATAATTCTCCTTGGAGGTGAATCCCGTCCTCCATCCTTTGTAGGCTTTCCTTTTTAGCCGTAGGAGGTCCGCTAGGTCCCTGGAGAGCCAGGAGGGCTGCTGTGCCTTCTTGCTGCCTTTCCTCCGTGTTGGAATAGATTTGGCTTGTGCACTGAGGATCGCTTCCTTGAGAAGCAACCACTCTTCTTGAACTCCCATCTCCCTGGGGTCATGGTCCCTAAGGGCCTGACCGACAAGCCTCTTGAGTTTGTCAAAGTCGGCTTTTCTGAAGTCAAGGACTTCTGTGTTGCTGACTGACTTGCCAGCTTTACGGTGAAGGTGATCAGCTCGTGGTTGCTGTCACCCAGCTTCCCATCGATCACTAGGTCGCCGATTAGGTTGTGCCCTGTAGCCAGTACCAGGTCGAGCAGCGCTTTGCCTCTCGTTGGCCCATAGACTTCTCGAGTCAGGTAGAGGTCATCACTTGAATAAACCTCTTTCCTGCCCCCTTTGCCTTGGGGAGTCTGGTGTCTGGCCAGCCTGCTACCCCTGCCCACCTGTGCTCCACCTAGGGAGCAGAGGATTGGAGGCAGCCCTGGTCCACTGGAGCAGACAGCATAGCTCCATGCAAGGCTGCAGAGCATGCTGGGATTCTGGGGAACTCTGGTTTAACAGGAAGGGACAGAAGTTCCATAAACTGGTTTGATCTCAGTCAGTTAAGTCTGATGCTGCATTCAACCAGGTTTTTCTCAAACTGGTTTCAGCGAGTTTGAAATTGGTGTATGTCCACTGGATTAATGTTCTGTTACAGGTTTAAACCAGTTTCTGCTCACTTAACCCAGTTTATGTGTAATGTCTCTCCCTAGCCAGAAAGACCATGGCAAGTTAGAATGTTTTTAACACTGTGGATTCCTATTTGTAATCGTTGGGTGTATCTTGTGAATTATGTTTGCATACCTAACAGTACTAACCTTGCTTGGCACCCTTGAAAGGGTCTCAAGGCACCCCAGGATGCTATAGCATCCTGACCAAGAATCACTGGCTTGTATCCTCACAATAGCTGATAGAATGGTAAAAGTCAAGTTTTGTAATAAATAGTTGCTTTTTTTTCTTGAGTGGACCGAAAGTGCCTGGTGAATGCTGCCAGAGAAGTGTAACTTTTATTAATTTATCCAGTTATTAAGATGCACAAAAGCATTGTGTGCCTCTTCCAAAACCGAGCCCAGCATTTGCCTTGGAAGAGCTTCACAGTCGATACAGGTTTCCCTCGCCATCCGCTGGGGTTAGTTTCCTGAAAGTTCCTATGGTTGGCAAGACCAAAGGCTAATGGGGAAAAAAGACATGTGGCGGGTGATGCGCAGCCATAGAAAACTGTGGTTATTCAAAACTGTATACCGTGGTAGTCAAAATGGTATATAGAATATTAAGCATGGATATTCAAAATGTTGGTTGGCAAAACCATGGTTGGTGAGGGAAACCTGTATTATACATGATGTGATAAAGAAGTAATAAGAAAATAGAGCATGGTCTGCCATGCAGAGTCAAGTGCAAGAGCAATTAGAAATGGTGTTGACTTGATTTAGACTAGTGAAAAGATTTTTGTTAATTCAATAAAAGAAATGTAAATTTATTTCAGGTTTCTAGAAATAGGTTTTGAGGTGTCACTTCAGCAAAGAGAGCCAGACCAGCTTAGGAAGGGTCTTTCAAGGGTTGGAGCTGTGTGAAAGAAAGTCTAGAGGTATTTGGTAGAAGTGAATAAATAATAGTAAGGCTGACATCACTGAATATGTAATCATGGGATGGGTGATGCCCAAGGATTGCCTGATGAGAAGAATCTCAGGAATGCCAAATACCTGGCAGATATACTCTGTCTGATAACATCCTATATCATGATATTTTGTGCTGATTTTGAATTACTTGCTATTTTCTGCAAACAAGGAAATGATAGGTGCTTGGTGGGTTGTAAAGTTTTGTTGAATGTTTATAGTCTTTCAGTTGAGTTCTTTTGTGGCTCTATTTTTAAGAGCCACAAACTGGAGTGAACTGGAGTGAGAATGTACTCTGTTCATTTTCATTCTGCAGCCCCCTTGTACCAAAATAGATTAATAGATTTTATAGAGATTAAAGCCAGAAGGGACCATTAGATCCATCCAGTCTGACCTCCTTTATATACTAAATCATATAATTTCACTCAGTTATCTTATTTTGAGTTCAGTTGCTGTGTTTGACTAAAGCATACCTTTAAAACAGGTATCCAGTTCTGATTTGAAGATTTCAGGATGTGGTGAATCCATCTCTTATCTTGGTAGTTTGTTTCAATGGTTAATTATCAAGCACGGGAGTGGAGAGTGAGTTACGGGATCTGAGAATGGGGAAATGGATAGGAATACAACATAAAGAAAGGGATGCTTTTTTAGCCTGAAAGACATTGTTAAATACTCCTGGGCAAAAGTCTACAACATGGAACAGCAATAGGAAAGCAGCACGCAGGACACAAATTGAAAAGGTAAAGTGAAAATGCAAATGAAGACACAGCATTTAGATTAGCTAAACTTTTTAATTTATTACAAAATGTTATCACATGTTGGAAGTAATTTGGCAGGCATCCCACAGCTCTTTTAACATGGGGAGGCTGGCGGGGGAGTTGATGGTTGAATATTTTGACTGATGGAACTTGAGTCAAATTTCTACTCCCTGTTGGTGCCTGCTTTTTATAATTAGTTTAACACGACATGCCTTTTTAAAAAGCTACGTGCCACATCATCAGGATTTTTTCTTTAGCTTGGGTTTCAAACCCTCCATTGCTCCAATTCAGGTGAAACATTTCACCTTACCAGCATTGTTCTTGCAGCTTTAGACAAAAAAGTTTATAAGTGCTGGAAATTTAAAGCATAAATTTGTATGTGTTCACTGTTTTTTCAAGAAAGACTATTCTTTTGAGTATAGGTAGAATATTCAGAGGTCATCAAAGCCAGTCATTCTTAGCAACTTGTCATTCTCTGTTGCAGCTAATTTTTATTATGGGAGGGGAAAGTGGCATATCCTTGTTTAATTCTACCCGCGGGTACTTTTTCAAAGAGCCAGTGTTCTTTTTTAGAAGTTGTTTAGTCTTTAATGCTGCTGCTGGTAGTCAAAAGTAGGTTATTTACAGGTTATGCAAAAAAGGGATTAAGCTTTTATGGCATTAGAAAACTGTTAAGCTCAGATGGTACCAAACAGTTACAGAAATCTAATTCTTCTCGATCAAGAATGCTGGTATCCAGTGCATTTTGGAAAAATGATACAAGCTTTTGCAATTTGAAATGTAAGTATTTTACTTATTGGGAGACTGCATTGAAAGAGGCATGTTAAAAAAGAGCGGGCTGACCTCTTCATCATTAGGAAAGCTCTGAAATCATTGGCATGGTAGGGTGGGAGGTGGGGAAGGGATTTGATGGAGCCTAGCCTCTTGCGGGCGGGGGGGGGGGGGGGGAGGATGGGGTGTGGCCTGCCCCAATCCAGCTGTGGTGGGAGTGGAGATGGGGTGGAAGGAGACATAGGCCAGCTCTGTTCCAGCTGAGGGGCAGCAGGTGTGGCCTGGACCTGATCCAGCTGTTGGAGGGGCTGTGTGTGCATGCCTTGGCCCCACCCTGCTGTGCAGGTTTTTGGACTTTGGTAGTGGGGTGGGTAGCAGTGTTGATTGCCTGCTGCCAAATTTCCCAACCCATGGGCCAGTCCCGTGGGCTGGATTCCAAGGCTCCATGGGCCAGAGGTTGAGCATCCCTGTTCTACCAGATTGTAAAAACCAGCAGTTGCCCAAACTCTCCACACTTTAGGGACCCATCTTTGCCAAACATGTTGAAGAGAGCTTGTCAGAGCTGTATTTGGTGGCATAAAGCTTTCTACACATGGGGGTTCAGTTTTGCCAATTTTGACTTTTTTCACACTTCTGTGTGTGAGTTCTTTTGTCAACCTTTCTTTTCTGTAGCAGACTGGTTTTCATGGAGCCCAGTTTCTCAGTGTTTTTCTCACTTTACATGTTGCATTTCAGTTGACTTTGATGGGTGACACAGAAATTGTGAATGCTTTTGAAAATTACACTTTTAACAGGTCTGGCATGAAATATTTTCATGGGGCAACTGATGTACCCCTTTTTAATTATCTGGTCCTGCTGATTAATGTAAAGTCCATGCTACCTTGCCTGTCTTGCTGTCTAGGACAGTTGGACTGTTATTCACAAACATTTCCAAGATCCACAAATTTAAATTCCCATATCTTATAGAGCTTATACTAAGGAAGATATAACAGCCTATAAGATTAATATAGTGATTAGCTAGGTGAAGGTTTTCAGGGGGAAGGGTAAAGATAAAAAGCTAAGAGTGATAAGGTAAGGTATTTCAGTTTGCATTTTCTTTAAGTAGGACTTTTTTATTTAACTGTAAAACACTTGGAGAGTTAATAAACTATAACCTCATGATCTCAAAAACATTGCATCATTTGCCCATTTCCCTGAAATTGACAACATATTTTAATTCATAAACATTCCTTGTTCAATTAAAGACATTAAAAAAATATAGACACTAACATTAAGACAGACGTAGTAGCTCACCCAGCATACCTTCAGTGCAGGTGGAGCTTTATGTAGCCCAATGTTAATTCCTGGATTATGACTTCATATTTTATTTCAGGCAAGACTGATAGCTGTTTTCTAAGGTTGTTTGATGCTTCCTCTTATAAGTCTCTGCCTTTAGTTATAACCAGGAATCTTGGTTTTCTCTGTTTTTATAATTGCAAATTCTCTGAATTCTAACCCCCCCTGCAAAAAAAAAAACAAAAAAACCCCAAAAAACCAAAACCCAAGCCTTCGATTTGGTATCCCACAATCACCTCTTGGCAAAACAGGCCAACTGTGGCCTTGGGTCCACCACGATCCGCTGGCTGGAGAATGGGCTCCATGGTCGGACCCAGAGGGTGGTGGTTGATGGAAGTCAATTGTTGTGGTGCCCTGTGACCAGTGGGCTCTGTCCTTGGACCTGTATTGTTTAACATCTTCATTAATGCTATGGACATTGGAGTCAGAAGCAGACTGGCCAAGTTTGCTGATGACACTAAACTTTGGGGTAAAGCATCCACACCTGAGGACAGGAGGGTGATCCAGGCTGACCTCAACAGGCTCAGCAAATGGGCGGACGAGAACCTGATGGTGTTTAACAGTGAAAGAACACAAGTTTCTCCACCTTGGGAAGAAAAACCTGCAGCTTCCTTATAGGCTCAGCAGTGCTACGCTGGCTAGCACTACGGATGAAAAGGACATGGCAGTCATGATTGACCACAAGATGAACATGAGCCTTCAACGTGATGCTGCGGCTAGTAAAGCGACTAAAACACTGGCTTGCATCCATAGATGCTTCTCAAGCAAATCCCAGGACATCATTATCCTGCTGTACTCTGCCTTGGTGAGGCCGCAGTTGGAGTACTGCATCCAGTTTTGGGCTCCACAATTCAAGAAGGATGTGGAGAAGCCTGAGAGAGTCCAGAGGAGAGCCACACGCATGATCAGAGGTCAGGAAAACAGAGCTTACGATGACAGGCTGAGAGCCATGGGACTCTTCAGCCTGGAAAAATGCAGGCTCAGGGGTGATCTGATGGCCACCTAGAAGTTTATCGGGGGTGTCCACCAGGATCTGGGGGAACATTTGTTTACCAGGGCCCCCCAAGGGATGGCGAGGTCATAAGGAAGAATTTCTTTTCTATCCCTGTGAAAATCCACTCAAATTTGCCCACGTCATAAGGGCAGTAGTGATTGGTTTAAGTTTTCGCTGTTAATGCTTCTGAAGATTCTGTTTGCATTGAGTGTGCTTCAGCCTGGGCCTATGCAGGGACTAGATTCAGAAATGAAAGCAGGGATCTTGCTTCTCCTATGCTCCCAGCGACACTTCCCTTCCCTGCCTTTTTTGGGCCATGGTGGTGTGGAAATAGCATCTGCCGAAATATAGGAATAAATTTGTACAAGCATCCTGGTGTGAAAAACTGATTGGCAAGGAGAGGGGAAGTGGACCTGGATTTGGAGTGGGAAGCTAGGTGCAAGTAGCAGATATTAGACAGGTCAGGTGTGGGGCTGGGATGTGGGAGAACTGAGACTGGCTGAGCAAAGAGTGGGAAGAGGAACCATGTCTTCATACAACAGGGGACTGGCTGGGCAAAGGGATGGGATGCTTGGCTGAGTGTTCGGAGGGAGAAGATTGGTACTGGCTGGTCACAGGGACTTGGACTGGCATGAGTCTGGGGGGAGGGAGGGTAGTCATGCAACTGAACTTTCATAATGTATACATAACAAAGGGCCAAATTAATATTACACAGGCACCCTTTTTTCTTGTTAGGACTATTCTGTTAGACTGTGCTTGCTGTGAATGTGTATTCAAATTTGTCAAGGTTGCCATAGAAACTTTTAAATGGTAAGATCAAAGACTTAACTTAGATGCCTTTTACTAAGGTGTTCCTCTATTTAGAAAAATTTGGGTTATTATTCATACGTTTATCCTTAATTATGTATACTGTTAAATTGTTCTTTTAATGTATGAATAGCATAGACACCATTCTTCCTTTAACCTTTCAGTATACTCAGCAAGCAAATGTTTTTGCAGTGCTTATGCTTTCTTGTAATTTAATTTTGAAAACATTTCTTTTAAAATGAACCTGGTTATAGTATAGTACCAGATGAAAGAAAAGTCAAGAGTTGCAAACATATATTATGCAAAGGGATTTCTCTTTTGGCATATTTTTCCTGAACTTTTTAAAACATGAATTACAGATATGTAAGAAGATTTTGTAAGAGATGGCCATTTGATTCAGAAGTGTAGTTGGGGGAAGGGACAGGAGGGAAGAGGTGGCAAGTAGGGCACCAGCCCCAGTGCTGACTATGAGGGGGCACGCGAATCCCCCTGGAGAATGTACCGTGGGAGGGACAGCCCTGTGCTGTTCAGCTATAGAATCCAGGCAGCCTCCGGCCAGCAGTGTATTGGACATCTGTATCAGAATAATTGTACTGATTTAATCATAGATCTAAAAATTAGACTAGTCAGGTGAATGAAGATCTATAATAGAAACATTTTAAATTTGGTTTAACTCAGCTAAATCAGTATAACCAACTGAAAGGGCAGGTGTGCATTACATTTCTAACAGATGGTTCCATGACACCTTGGCTTATCTTTTGGCATGTTATTCTCTTCTCTTCTTCCTCAACCCCCTTACTTTCCTCTTGCACACAACTTATGTCAGCCTAATTTCCATCTTTCCTCAAAACGCCAGCCTTGCTAAAGTGCCTTTACTGCCAGGCAAGTTGTCCTGCATCTGACCGCAAGGCAGTGGATAGAAAATGCTTTCAAATATACATGATAAGTACATTTAAGCTCGTAGAGTTAAACACTTCCTAGTTGGCTTGGGAAATTCTACAGGATTTTATCTTGATAATAGGTGACATGTCTAGCTCAATATTACACCTGGCTTTTTTTTTTTTTTTTTTTTTTAAGGGAACACATGTATAATAGGACAAAGTCATAATTTGGTTTGTACTTAGTGTAGCATGTAAAATTATTGGTATAAAGTTCTTGTGCATGTTGAGCAAAAAACCTTTGCATGGAAACTATGGCATATCCTGTTTCAGTCTGGCTTCCCTTCAGATGATTCTAATGGGCAGGCAGATGTAGTTTTCAAGGTGGGTGGTTGCTTATGAGCTGCAGAATGGGAATTCCACGTAAATTGTTTCAGAAGCAAAATTCATTATTAGATGCAATTACTTTTCAACAATGTTACATTGGCTGGATCGCTAGTAACCATTCTGGTGTTAGAATTATGACAAGTGAAGTTTTTTTTGCCCCCTTTCTCTGTTTTTTTTAGAAGCAATTCTATTTTCAGTAAATACAGTCATGTAGATGCAATTATGTTGACATAAAATTGCTTTCAGTATAGTTATCCTGGGTTTAGCCAAAACTTCCTGGCTGGGCCAACAGGAAATTGAGTTTATTCAACTTAAAATTCATTTATCTGAAAACATGTGTGGGAGAGGGAGCTATATAACAGCCTTATGGAGTTGATATAGTTATTGTATTATGAACTAAAATTACAAGTGGGTTACTACTTGCAACTCATCCCAATTAATACTTGCTCTTATAATCAAGTTATGTTTTCTTTAGGGTCGTGTTGTTCAATCTTTTTGCTTTGTGGACTGGTTAATAGCTGTGGGGTGTCTGTGGGCCAGATCCTCTCCATGGGCCTGATTTGCTGTGCATGGAACTGGAGTTCAGTCTGGTGTATGCTGGATCGAGCCATGCTCCTGGACACTAGGTGTTGGCTGTGGCCCTGTGTAGGATAGGGCTTCCTGTTCCAGCCCCATGCACATAGCGTTGGGCCCTGTCGCTTGACCTGCACCCACAGGATCTGTGTGCCTGACGTGGCCCCATTGCCAACCTCTGTTGGTGGGACCTTACACACAGGACCATACCATCTGACTCGCAGGGCTTTGAAATTTGGCAGTGGAGGAGTGGTAGTAGAGTTAATTGCCACTGTCCCCATCTTCCTTACTCTCGAACTTCTGGACACTTGGGGAGTCCCAGGAGCTGGATCACACAGCATTAAGGACCATATTTGGCCTGTGGCCTAGGGATTATGCATGTTACCCCTGTTTTAAATTCTTCTCACTGATGCTCGTGTCAGGCATTAGAAAATTTGCATAGGCGTTCTAATGAGACAACTCAGTTAGCTGAGGCTGTGACGGTTTAGTCAGGGATTATCCTGTCTTAAGCAGGGAGCTAGACTAGATGACCTTGTGAGGTCCCTTCCAGCTCTTCTTTCCCATGATTCCTATAGTAATGTGACTTACAGTCACTACTGGTGATGTGGAATAAAAAGAACCTGACCCAAAGCATAAGTACAGCAATGTATCAACCTTTGGGGTGGAGAGAAGAATCTTTGTGAGCTGAGCTAATTTTGCTGTGTTCAGAGAGGTGCAAAGAATGTGGGAACCCATAATGCTGTTTTTTTGAAGCCCATGTTAATGATTGAATCAAACTTCTTATTTGTCATTCACCCAGTCACTTTTTTGTTCCATTTTAAAAGCTTTCATATTTGTCTAAATGTTAATCATAAATGCCAGACAAAAATGCCATATGTTGCTGAAAACTGCAAACGATAGTCTGGCATCTCTTTGGGAACATGCTCAGAAACTTTGGAAGCATCTTTGCTGACTGTAGTAAAGAAAGGTCATCTCAAAAAGACTTAATGAGATGGTTTATCATAATCATCCTCCAGTTATTTTGACATCTCAAAATTTACATTGGTGTAGCTATTTGTTTTTAAATCTATTTTCAGTAATTGAAGGTTGTTACAGCAAGACACTTGTGTTTCAAGAGAACAGCCATTTGACTCCTGGTTTTGCAGGTGATGTGCTGACTCATATTGGCTCTTGTAATCTTTGTACCTGTTTTCTTTTCTTTTGTTTTTTTGTCTCTCTAGTAGAAATTCTTACCTTTGTTACATAGATGTTGGTTAAACTTCCGTAGGATCTTCCACTACTTTATAAACAGTAAAGGCCTGCATTCAAGAATTGCTTAGTATCTGCAGCTCCCATCTTGTTGCATCTTTAAGGAATGTGTTAGCATTCAAAGCTTATTTATGGCGTGATATCAAGTCAGTGGTGATGTTCGAAACAGAATCCTTAAGCTTAAGGGCAACTCTGTTTATTTTTTTTTAATGTTTGTGTGTCTCTATATATTTCAGCAAATAAGAACAGTCACCTGTGATCTCTGGCACAAGCTCAAATGCAGTACAGGAAACCCTTGCTATTTGCCAATCCATTATTTGCAGATTCAAATATTCGCAGTGCGCTGCGCCAATGGGGTGGGTCAAGGTGAGCGGCACTGCAGCTCCCTCTGGTACTGCACCGAGCTCCTGCCCCTGTGGAAGCAGGCACAGAGTGCTGCGTGGGACGGGGGAGGGCAGAGCTAGGTGGGCAGAGAGCGAGTGCTGGGGACGGGGAGGGAGGCGGTGGTGGTCAGTCCCCAGGCGCTGCAAGGGAGCCCGGCTCTTCCAGCTTTTTGCAGGGGGTGGTTGTGGGGTCTGACGGGGAGCCCTTTTAGTATTCGTGGATTTCACCCTTTGCGGGGATCTCCAGAATGGATCCCCCACGAATAGCAAGGGTCTCCTGTACTTCCTGTTTCACTGAATACAAGAGTATTGTCATGGTTTTGTCAAACCTCTATAATTCTCACATCATGTTCTCTTTGTTAAAGGCCCTTTTAAAAAAGGCCCTTGTGTATTTGGGTAGAGCTTATACTACTAATGTAAAAATGAACAGATTCAGCTATTACATTTATCCAGTTTTTGTTGTCTAAAAACCGTATTAGCAGACTGAACTTACGCACAGTTGTTTCATTTGACATTCAAGAGAATATCTTCATTGGTCTTTAGCATTGTTTTGAAAGTCAGGTGTAGTGCTTTATTGCAGATTTGTAGAATTTATCAGTCTTGGATTCTACTGATACTTATCCTACATGAGATGCTGGTCTTATGGAGGAACCCATGGACACGTGAACAGGTTAACCCTGGGCAAGTCAAATTGCCCTAGTTTAAAAATAAATAAATAAATAAACTTGCAAATACATATGGCAACCCCTAAAAGCAGTTTAGTCCCATACCAACAGTAGTGGATCTACTTCTGGATAAATCAGGGCTATGTTTGTCATGCTTTCCAATACCCATCTTTCAAGGGAAAACCTTGCTGGTTTTATCTCCACCAGATTCACAGCTGCTGCTTGCTAGGCAGTTGCCACAGTGCTGAAAGGGTTAAGTTGGACATGTGGCAGCCAGGTGCAGCTGGAGCTGGCTCCCATGGGGCCCCAAGAATACCAGTGCTCTTCAAAGGGAGGAGCTGGGCTTACCTGTATCCCTACAGAGGAGAGAGCAAGGGAGACCAGAAACCTCGGATGCTCATGTGGAGGCATGAGCTGAGATTGAGAGAAGAATCTGGCCGAGGAAGGAAAGAAAGAGAGGGATCCAGGTGGATACATTACTCAACCTTGCCCTAATAGAAAGAAATGCCTATCTGGGAGGGTGAGAGAAAGCCCTGGTTGCTCAGAAGGTGAGTGTGCCCTGATTAAATATAAAGGGACACGATCAATCAAGAAATTGGAGTTAATTGATAACAAGTGGGGACAAGACCAATTAAGAAGCTAATTGATGACCAATGGGGGAAGAATCAGTTGAGAAGAGAGGGTCAATTGATTATTGAGTCATGTCAAATTGATAAAGACGTGAATTAATCAATGACTTTGTACATCTTGGCCAGCTAAGGGACCAAAAAACAAGCCAAGGTTAAGTTGCTGGGGCATGTTTAAGGGGAATGAGTTGTGGGCCTTAAATGAAAACTACTTTAGGGTAGTTAAGGATCCGGGATTCACAGTCCCACCGGTTAATACAACTTAGAAGAGTACCCTCTCAGATATAAGGAGAGAGGGAGAACTTTGCTTGAAGCAATCCCTGCTGCAACCAGACTTCCTAGGAGACTATGGGTTTGGTACTAGCCAAATAATCATGGCTTCAGCAGTCAGGGTGACCCATGGAAGTGGCAAGAAGTGACAGACCTGTTAGGATCAAACAGATTGGAATTGGAAGGTGTGGGTTACAGAAGATACCAGACAAGACCTTTTGACTTAAGTTCTGAGGACTAAAATCTAAATGGGTATGTGATAGAACAGGGTGTAGGGGAGGAGGAGCCCTGCATATCAAGAACTTTGACTGTTTGACCCACTGCCAAGGGCATCTGCCTCCCTGTACTTTGTCATCTTAGCAACTGATGACATCTTAGCATGGCAGGTGAAAAGAAATAGCTCAGAGGCTATTTCCACCACAGGATAGTGAAAGCCTGTTGAGGACTCACAGTAAACGATGGAGTTGATGAACCCCGTAAAAGAGGGACCACTTACATCCTGCCTTACTACAAGTGCATATTCTGATTTGTGGCTCCAGCTAAATACCTGGTGGGACCAGTTCTTTAAGTTGTGTTTGTGATGGTGACTACTATAACAGTAAATCTTGACATGATCATCACATGCAAGACCAAGATCAGCACAGTTCCTGTGTCTAAGGAACTTGCACCTTTTACAGAGGTAGGGAAGAAAATGTGGTAGGAACTTAAATTTCTTTTCAGCTTCAGCTGGAGTATCAGTGTCATTATAAATATGTGGGTTAGCATTTGTGGGTTTTGATAGAAATAAAGGTTTTCCAGCAGGTCTTTGGCTAGCTGAAAGAATGATCCTTCCCTTGGCAGATAGATGCTTCAGAAATATACAGGTACAAAAGGTTGCCAAAGAAACCCAAGCTGTATTCTTGCTTTCTTAGCGTTTTTGTAATACACTTAAAAGCCTAATCTGTAGATTTCAGTTTTTGAATGGTGAAAAAAGGGCAGGTAAAATGCAGGCATTCTTATCTAGACTTGTATGGATTTTGAGTCCTATTAATGGTAATGATCAATCAATGTGCAGACATTTTTCATGCTATGAAGGTGTTATGCTACTCAAATCTTTCCAGGGTGCAGGCATTTGCATTGTTGGGACATAACCATATAATATTAAAATAACTTCAGTTCCTACAGAGATGGTTGCATGCAACTGATAGATCCTTATTTTATTTTTTTTTGACCAGCAAGAGAAAGCAAAAATTTGTGCGCTATAATTAAGAAAAAAATGTGCTTTGCCGCTTTTCTTTGGCCCTTGGTCAGAGTGGTGGGGGTGGGGAGATGCAAATCATTCTGAAATCTTAAACATGGAGCTGAATTCAATTAATGTGAGTAATTTATGGTGGCATATCGATCTTCCTTTCCCAATTGTACTTCATGAAATTCTGCTGAAATATATAGCTGCTCTACTTGCATGTTAAGTCTCAAATGGCACTAGTACAAAATAGAAATTCAGTACTTGTGCTATGAGACCTGAGGCATCTGAATGTCAAACTCCATCTGATGAAATTGCATTCTTCTTCCACTTTAATAAGATTGTAGGGATAATATAGTTTAAATTTATAGTTGTCATAAGGATAAGGTCAGTAAGTAGATCAGAAATGTATTGGAACTGACCCTGTTTTCTCTTCACTTGAGTTAATTTATTGACTTCCTAGGCTACTTAGCCTTTCAAATTTCTGCATATGGGTAGATTCTCTGATATATTTGGGACATTTTAGACAGTGCTGGCCCAAGTCATTTTGTTTCTAACATCAGGTTTTTTGAGTAGCAGCATCTTTATACTGCTGGACTAGGGGTGTAAATATCATTTAAAAAATTATTTAATCTCCCCAAATTGTATTGGTTAAAAGATTAACTGATAATACAGCAGCTTAGGTCCAGCTGTTGCTGGGAGTCACTCCTGGAGCCCTTTGGGGTGGGGGAAGGAAAATCCAGCCAGACAACACAGCCCATGTGTAGCCCTGCCCTGGGAAGGAGGGAGCATCTGAACCAGCAGGTAATTGCGTAATTGATGAGTCATTGGCAGGGATTCAGGTTTTCTATTTCCTGTGGAAAAACATGGATTTTCCCCCTTAAAGGAGAAAGCCACAGATTTTGCCCCTTGAAGCAGGGGAAAATGCAAGTTTCCCCTTTTCCAAACAGCTCTCTGCAGGCTGGCAGAGTTCCAGCCTACAACTAGCTGCTTCAAAAGTCCTGTCTGGAGGGGGCAGGAGGTGGGGGTGGGGCCTGAGACTAGCCAGGACTGGCTCAGACTCACTCAGCCTTTGGGATGAGTAGGTCCTGGAGGTAGGGGTGGCAGCGGGAGGCCCTCTCTGGTGGGGCTGCAGTTTGGGAATGAGGGGTATGAGCAGGGTTTGGGATGGGTGGCCCTGTGGGTCAGGTATGGGTCAGGCTGCCAGGGCTGGAGTAATGGCCAGAAAATGGTATTTAGAGGTTTGCTTTTTGGAAACTGACTTGTAGGTAAAATAGATATGTATTAGAAAAATGGTCCAGGGCAGCAGCAAGGGTTAATTGATTTCCAAAAGCCTGTTTGTGACAGTTTCTTCAAGGCCCACTGTGTCTTGACAGGCAAGCAGCAAGCAGATGCACAGGCTGGGAAATTGAAGGCATGTACCACACTGTTCCATAACAGAGATAAGAGACTCTGCTGCACTGGCTGGGTCACAGTGCCCAGCTGAAGAGCCTTTGGGATTTCTGGTTTTGGGGAACAGACCAAATAAGAGAAGATTGGGAAAGCCCAATTTAGGGATGCGTGCATGTGGTGCGTTTGTGAAACAAAGGAATAAGCTGTCAGGACAGAATGTGGACAGTGTGATGACCACAGACACACCAATCAGCAATGCCGTAAGATGAAGAGTCATCATCAGAGGGAAAAAGATGAAAAAAGGAGGGGTATCAGAGCAGCAAGAGGAGAACCTGAGGCCCCTATGGACTGTCAGCCCCCATCACCCATACCACTGCGGGGGTTGGGCCTTTGCCTCCAACCTCCAGGTTGCTGACATTTGAGAGGGAACCTCAAAGTGAAGCTTGCGTACTGGTCAGATGTACCTTGACTTTGGATATAGAATTGTTTGCATTATTCTTATCTGCTGTTACTGTGTATCAATAAAATTAACCTATTATTGAATGGAAAGGTTGTAGACGGTCTGAGGGTTTGGGTCCACCAAGGTATCTGGATCTTAAATCCAGTGCCAACAGGGTGGGAGGGAGGTGCTGCAGGCAGAGGTGCTAGAACATGTGGGGGCAGGGCAGGGGGATGTCGGTGACTCTGCCAGGGCTGGAGGGGGCCTGCAGGGAGAGCTGGCAAGGGACAGGGCAAGGGTGTGTTGGTGGGGGCTGGAAGAGTGGGGAGAAGGGTCTGTGGGTATTTTTAGGCTGGCATAAGGGAATTTGGGTAGCATAGCATCCCTGCATCTGGACCCAGCCCCACTGTGCTTCACTGGGGATAGGGATGGCCAGGCAGGCAAGCTGTGCCTGGTTCTGTCTGGGGAATAAGGCACCATCAGGACAGAAGTCTTACGACAGAGCTGTGGTGAGATGAGGGCACTGTGATTGCTGCTCACTTGTGCTTCCTCCCCTCTCCACCTGCTGCTCCCTGTGGAGAGGAGGAGCCAGGTTTCCCTGTGCCTGGCGGTGGTGAAGAGCTGGGGCACCTGCCCTCCCGCTTGCTCCCGTGAGGATGGGGCAGTGGTGATGGTGGCCATGGTGGAGGGCTGCAGCTCGCGGGACGCTGTGGTGTGCAGGGTGCTGCCAGTGTAGTGATGGGTGGGTGTGGGTTGCTGTCCGTGATCACCTACAAGAGGAGATCAAAGCATGACCTGCTCTCCATGCCTGACACCTGCATCTCCTGGCTCCTGCCACTGCCCATGACCCCTGGTGGTTGTGGAGCTGAAGTGAGCGGCAGGAAGAAGATGACAGGCAACATGTGGCACCTCTTGCCCCCTTGCATCTCTCCGGGTCTGGGAGGGGATAGAGAGAGTGCAGGGTGCTGAGCTCTGTCCCATGCCTGTCTCTGGTTCTCTGCTTATGCTGGGGCCAGGAGGACTGTCCCTGGGCTGGGATGCTGCACACCGTGTGGTGCTGGCTGCCCCAAGGGCTCGGCACTCTGCTCCTTGCTGGCTCCTGGAGCCAGTTGTGTACTGCTTCCCGCCTCGCACAGGAAACCTGCCAGTGCCAGCCCCTCTCTGCTCGCGGAGGGGAGAGGGAGCTTGGCTGCTGTGATTGACTGGCCCCACTGCACTTCCCCACCCACCAAGGCAGTCTGGTGGCCACCACATTATACCTCCAAGCCCAGCTTGCTCCCTCTGGGTCACGATTATAGACAGGGATGAGGGGAAGGGGATTAGGCAAGCAGTGCTCATGACTAACCAGGGCTTTGTTGGGAATTGGATTTGTTTGGCTTCCCCCTCCCCAGCCCCCTCATGTTGTTTCTCCTGAGGTTTGATTCATTAAGGGGAATCCGCCCAAGTGTTCACTTGGAGCTGGACACCACTCACTAAGGGAGGGAGAGGAACCATCCCAGGACTGGTTTTTTAAAGCTAGGAAGCCCCACACCCCTTCTTGCCTCTTTGATGCCTGGCACCCAAGCCTTGGAGTCCCAGAGCTGCTCAAGGTAGGCAAGCGCTGGCTGACAGGCAGGAGACCTGCCTGCAGGTCCTGGCTGGGGTTTTGTGGAGGGGTATAATGGCAGGCGTGTGCTGCAGGCACAGACACAACGCAGAGCTGGACACACATGGACACACACACAAACACACACCCTCCCTTCCAGCCCCCCCTCCCCAGCCACATGGAGATGGTTCTCTTTCCCAGGCTCCCCTTCATCTACTATGTGCGGCGCATTGCTGGAGCACAGGTTTATTGCTCACTCATTTGGCTAAGGGACTTCTAAGAGATTTTTGGACCTTCTCTTTTTTTCGCTTTCTTTTTGTTAAGTTTGCCCTGTTTTAGGGAGACTGTCATAGGTACAGGCTTTCTAACTTGGTTTTTCAAGTCGAGAGCACCCGCCACTACACTTGGGTTAGCGCGTTATCTGTGGCCACAATCTTTCTGGAGCAAACCTCAGCAAAGGGGCCGAGGGGTGTTTCAGTAGCAGGAGTCTTTGGGATGGCTTTTTGTAAAGGGCAGTTTCAAAGGCAGACAACCCCCCTCAATTGCAGCGGGCTGGGCACAGAAGTAAATACCCCTCTCAAGCAAGCTATTCCAAGCAGAGTGAGCAGTTAGGTTGGGAGCGGGGAGAGGAAGTCCCTTATTAGTCCAATTTCTGTTTACGTCTGTTGCAACTTCTCTGTGTTAGCAAAGTCAGTGAGTGATTCTGCCTCCCCCCCAGTTTTAAGATGTCCAGTCCTTCCCCAGCGCCTGTTGTAGCTGATTAGCTCTGGGTATGCATTAGGAATGGATTTAGCCTCTCCAGTGCTGCCAAGTGCAAATCAAGTGGTAGCAAAGCCCAGCAAAATTAAATGAATGAATAAAGACAGTGGTCTCCAACCTTTTTAAGGTGGTCTCCAACCTTTTTAAGGTGAAGTATAGGACAATCCAGAATCTACTGTGCACCTGTCTGCCTCACCCCCATCCTGCCACACCCAGCAGGTCAGTCGGGGGGGGGGGGTAGATCGAGGCCCCCGTAGTGAGGGAGGGAGTGGGGCAGGGGTGAGTGGGGCCCCATCCAGAGAGGGCTGGAGTCTGGATGGCTCGTCCAGATACGCAGGGGAGCTCCTGCCACTGCACGTACCCCGGCAGAGGCCTGGGGGGCATGTGCTCCCCTGATCTGTGCGTGGAGCAATGTGGCTGCTGTAGCATGCTGGGCTTTGCACCCCGAGCCCTGCTGCAATTTGGGGTTTGGGGTGCAAAGCCCAACGTGCAGCAGTAGCCATCTAGAGCCCCCAGACTGAGATGGACTGTCAGGGGCTCCCTGATTGACCAGTTGATTGGGATCCACCGGTTGGTGACCACTGAATAAAGACATGCCCCCTCCCCCCAGCTGCTATGTTTAAGGTGCTGCTTTCAGAGCTGCAGCAGCCTAAACTTTTATATACATAGTCTCTAAACAGATAAGGAGCAGTGAGCTTGCCTTGGAGTAAAGTCAGATCTGTTTCAGTCCTGGTCTACAAGACTTTCTTTCCTTGAGCAGGAGGCTCAAGGACCCTGCAAGGCTCTGGGACCCTGCCAGACTGTACCCACCCTGAGCTAAAGGATAATCAGTAAGCTAACTGGTTATCACTGCACTTACTGGTTAAACGATTAATTGTTTAACCTTTCACATCCCTATTCTGGACTTTGCCATTTGAAATCTGTTAATGTACAGAGCAAGGAGGTCACTGCTTTGCTTGGTGCCTTGGCAGCAAAAGCTAGCTTCCTGTTGCCAGAACAAGAAACATCAGTGTCAATGTAGTTTTATGGATTTTTTTCTGTTTGCCCATTTCCCTGTTTCAGTGCAGATATTAGTGACAGCTGTCTTGAACTTAGATTCAGAAATCTATGCTTTATGCCATTAGAATGTCTTTGCAAATTTCAAACAGCATAAAGCATTAACTTAACCTCTGATACTTGCCATTTAAAATATTAGATTGGCAGACCAGTTTGGCACAAGTGAAGAAGTTTTAAGGTTTTTGAAGTCTCTCAATTTATCGTATCTAGTAGTGTTTTGATGGGATAATAAAAATGCATGGAGAGCTGGACCAGTGATCAGAAACTGAGTGTTTTCATCTCTAGGGTAAGAATGAGAGGCCCCGGAGGCATTTGTGAAACTTTAAAAAAAACAAAAACCGAGAAAACAAAAACTCCCTTTTGGGACTCATACTGAAATGTACTGGTAGTCTCAGTTGTGCATTCAGTATAATATAACAGCTGTTCCAAACTTGAATTTGACAGCTCACTGCTGTAGGCTTGTCTGAAGAGTGCTAGACAACAGCAAAATCACTTTTGATACTCACTGCAGATAAAATACCATAGGAATGTCATTTTTAAGGTTGCTCAGCACAGAATGAGACTAGTAAGGGGATGATATGCCTTACCATGAATATATACATTGTCAAATAGGATGTATAGGAAAATTTGCTATAAGTCAGTATTTCAGTAGTTGAAACAATATGTAATAATCTTTGCCTTTCTTATTTGTAAAAGTTTAGAGGTGCTTGGTCTCTATGGTCATGGGGGCTACATAAATGCTAGTAAAGGTTGACAGAGGGAAAGAATAGCTTCAAGGCTCATGTAGAAACTTAGAGAGGTAGCTTTATTTTCAGGCTGTGCCCCAGACTTTGTGGTCTTGGGCAAATCACTTAATTTCTCTGGCCTTACCCTTAATGAGTTGCTTACAGATGTTTGCCTCAGTGGGAATACAGGTTTCCCTCACCAGCAACCGGGGTTAGGTTTCTGAAAGTTCCTGTGGTTGGCAAAGCCATCAGGCTGTTGGGGGGGTGAGGGGCACCAGGAAGAAGGGGAGGATTGGGCCCAGGCTCAACGCAGGCGGGGAACAGACCTGATGATGTGGGGAGTGAGCAGTGGGCACAGCCCAACGTGGCCCAATGCAGCAGCGGCTGGGGAAGGGAAGGAGCAGACCTTCTCCCTTGCTCGGGGCGCAGGACCACTCTTCCTCCACCCTACCTCCCCCATGCCGGCTCTGAACCTACTCCTCCTGTACCGCTGCCATCATGGCCTGGGCCCGCTGCTTGCTCCCCCTCTCACCCCCCACTGTGGCGGTCCAGCTTCTCCCCACCTTTGGGCCTGGTCCTCCCCCGCATGGGGTCCGGACCCACTCCTCCCCTCCCCCTGCTGCTGAGGCAGGGAGGGGGAAGAACAGGCCTGGACCCCAAGCAGGAGGAGGATGGTGGGGGCATAGGGCTCCATCCCCCACCCCCCAGCATTCTTGATGGGCAGTTGGCGCGCGCGCACGTGTGTGTGTGTGTAATAAAAAGCTTTGTTGAAAAAGCAGTGGCTATGGGAATTGACACATTTCAATTTTCATTTACCAGAGGAGCTACTATAAAGGTACCTACTGAACTTATTTCCTCTTGAACAAAAGGTCCATTACAGGATCTACAGCAATTAAAAAAGAAATAGTTATATATTGGTTCTGATACTAGCCCTCTTAAACCAGTGTAAAGCAACACTTTTCACCTATGTTTTTTAATTTAAAAATAAGAATAGTTGAGTTCTGAGTGATTTGTTTAAAGTGAAGTTCATTTAATTCAGTGGTCCCTGAAGCTAAGCCATGATTTTATTATGACTGTGGTATGAATATTAAAGGCCCTACATCAGTAGGTGTTTAAATAACCATATTTATTTGCTATAAACATCTTGGAGACAAGGTGAAGCTATTAACACCAGTGAACAGTGAATATGGTACAAGTAATAAACCAAATGGAGTTAGGGATAAGGAAAAAGCAAAAACAGCATTCCTCCTGGCTCCATATTTAACATGAGACTTTTTTTTCTCTCTCATAGTGTTTGTTCAGAGGTCCATGCCAGCCTTATTTTAGCAACATACTCTCATTCTATATAAGCGTGTTTGACCAATTGGCATTTTCTCTATCATGAGATCTGTTTACAGTTTCCTTTTAAACAGTGCTTATTTTAAACAATTATTTGGGGAATCAAAGCATAGATAATATTGTATGTCACTAATCCTTGATACCTTTGTGGTGGTTCTCTTTTTCTCTGTTCTCATTCATGCTGAACCTAGAAAGACTGAAAGAGACATAGCCAGTCAAGAATAACTTCTGCAATGTTTTAAATAATATTTCAACCCACTTACTACATGTACAGATGTACCCTGCCCAAGGCTGTTGGGACACCTATACACGTGAAGGATCTGTACTCTGACGTGCTAATTAATCAAGTCTGCTGAAGCATGCTAATTACCACATTCTAGCAGCCTCCATCACACGTGTTCACTGTTCCTTTCATTTAAAAATGGTGGTGGGGTGTTTTAAAGCTTGTTGAATGATCCTTAATTAAAGTGCTCCCTCGTCATTTTGAAGTGCAGGATGCTGAATATATGTATTCGGGCACTCTAGTTAGAATGGCTCTCAGCTCCGGAGCATGTGTATAGACACCCTTAGACATTTTAAAATATTCAGAAAAACTATACATGGGCAAAACAAGCAAGGCAAAGGCAAAAACATGCAACAGCTGTGAGATGATTGTTTTTACTTTGAGAAGACCTTCATGGAGCCAAAGACGAATAGAAGAGCCCTTCAGCTGGTGTACGGCATTCTCCACAGGTGGCTCTTGGGATGACCCAAGTGCTTCAGGCTTGATTTGGCACAGTAAACCATATTGCATGTGAATCTGTTAATCTGGCTTAATAGGTGGTGTGGGAAGGGCCTGTCAGTTGGCTAATGAGGAAATTCTGATAATAACAGAGCCTTTGCCATTGTCACTGAGCTGGTGGCATGTTTGATGAGTTGGTTATATTGTCTGGATAGGATTTCTGCTATGCAGGCAGTTGGGTGGGTTGAGGCAAGCATGGCATTTATTATACTTTGATCATCAGTTTTTTGGCTGCAGTCTGAAACTTGATTTCAGGTGCAGGAGTTGGCTGGGACTGGTAACTGTTGGCTTTAACATCCTTGTAATAATGATAAGTCACTTGTCTGCCAATGTGCTGCGGGGAGTCTTTAACTGGACTGGGGCATACCCTTTGCCAACTGTGTAGCAAATAGTGAGGTCAGACCTCCAGTAGTTTGTGTATTGGTCCCCAGGGGGGACCTTACCAGAGTTATCAGGAGATCAGTTTCTGCTGTTACTTTTCAGAGCTGCTTTGAGGTGATGTTTGTAGGCGTGGACACAGGAAAGCTTGGAGTCCTTCTAAAATGAGACTTTCAGAAGGGCTGTAGCTGGTATGTTCCAAGTGTTGTGTGTGAACAAATGGAGAAGGATTCAAATGCAGCATCCCCTCTGCAACTTGAACCAGGGATGAAGCAGTGTTAAATGTTGAAGTGGGTTTGCTGTTGCATTTGAATCATTCTCAGCTCATTCACGTATAAAAGTTAGAATTTACTAGCAGTTGCCCTTCTGCAAGTTTCCCTTTTGAAAGCATTCTGTGTTGACACTCTGTGTTATGTGAGAGTACAGCCTTGGGTAACCCCTAGCATACTGGCTGTGGATCATGTGCCAACAGCTGAGCATTTAAACAGATATGAAGTTCAGGTTGCCTCTGAGCATGGTGTGTTGCATGTTAATGAACCGTCTTAATACACCTTTAAATGCTATTCTAGGTGAAGCATGAGAGAAGATAGCAATTACAAACCCATTAAATATTTTTAATGGTATTTCTTTCAGTTATGAAACATTCCAGCCTAAGGTTTCTAACCATATATTATTTAACTATATTGAAATGCTTTGGAGTTTTTTTTTTTCATTTGTGTGAATTCCTTTAGCATAGTATTATTTGAAAAAGCTGTTTAGGAAAAAGAAAAATACTTAGAAAAAGGTTCAAGTAACAGTGGGTTCCAGGGATTATTTTGATTTCCTTTTGTGTTTGGATTGTTACTTTTAAATGGATGACAAGAAAGTATTTAGAGAAGATATTATTTTGTCTGTGTTGCCCCAAAAGAGCATGTGCAGATTTTCACTCCAAAATATAGAAAGGAAATAAAATCGTTAAATACTTAGACTTCCAAATGGGCATGCCTCATTTCAAAGCTGGCAGTTTTGAAATAAATTTAATGAATTACTAAGTCTGAAAGACATTAACTTCTTTACCAAATGTTTGTAACTAGTGGAGGATTATATTTGCAATTTTGTTTTTCATCTTTAAAAAAAAATCCCAAAATATTTCACTCTTTGCTTCAAAATACCCAAGCCAAAAACAAAGTATAGATGCCATCTCAAGAAGAGTTATGACATACAGTGGCCTATAGTTTTTTTAATATAAATCAGATGACATGCTGATGCATAGTTATTTCAAGGTTTGTTTTTTTTTCAGACAAGTAGAGTGAAATTAGGTGACTATAGTTGCTTTTTTTTGTATTTACTATAGGTTTCTTTTTCTGGTATTCTGGAAGGTAGTTTTAGCTGCTAAAATACCATACATATTTAAATATTTCCTACTTAATAAACTGTTTAATTGGCTTAACTTAGAATTCTAAGTGCCTTGCAGTCAAGGTGCTGCTTAGATTTTTACTAGTTAAATTATTTCAGATGTTTTGCTCTCTGTTGATAACTTAAATACCATATTTAATCAAATACTGTATAAGTTTAATTCTCCCCCTTCCCCCTCAGCATGGGGGGAACTCCTTGTCTTACAATCATATACAAGGAAACATCATGCATACATTGCATCATGTATACATCATGCATCATTACATATATTGTCTATCATTAAAATGTGGCCAAAAGCAGCTTGTGCTCAATAACAGAAATAAACTATGTTGTTGTCTAAATTCAGCCAGCACTGAGCATGACTGTAAAAGACATAGCCCATAGTAGGCAAACATACTGATGGGAACCTACCATAAGGGTAGGTTAGTGCAGGCTATCTGAATAAGATGTACAGTAGTGCCCATTGTGCTCGGTCACTCTCTGCACTGACTTTTTGGCATGGTCATGGTGAGCCTCTACACTGAATAACATTTGACTTCCTCTTCACTCTCACAGCTGAGCTGTGCCTTTCTTTCCAATTTCCAATGATTTCTGTTTCGTCACCAGCTTTAAATGTTTGGCAGAAATCACTAAATGGGGCCCCAGGTTTTACTCAGAACCCCTCTGTCACTCCCTTGCTTAGTCTGTCACATATGATTAGTGTGGCCCCACTATCCAGTAGGTGGAACTGGTCCAGGTTGCCCTGCATTTCATCTGCATATAAATGTTTGGAGGATCCCATGACTTATGGCAAGAACATCTGGTTGCAGTCATGAATGTGGGGCTAATTAGCACGTAGGAGATTAGAATCTCTCAGCCCCTAGAGTGGGGGTTTGGAGCTCCCTGCTGCCAGGGCAGGGGGACATTGTCCCTGCCCAGGCTCCAGTGGCAGAGCTCACCCTGGCAGGCAGCTCCTGGGGCCAGGGAGCACTCTCCTGCCCCCTGCTGCCTGCTTGACCGGGAGCACATTTGCTTCCTGTCGGTCAACTACAAGTGCTGTACTGCACAGTAATTACTCCCCAGGACATTTCCTACTTGTTTTTACAGGTAGCAAATTTACTCATGATTAGAGCAAATTACTATACATTAAGCATCAGCACGTGTAGATGGTGATGCTTACTCTGTACTAATTTCCTCTAATCTTGAGTAAAGTGTTTTGTGTAAACGTGCTCAGTGTTTCAAATTTGTTCTTCACTTCAATGTATTCAGAACAGAGTAGAAATCTGCAGAGAACAAGATGGGGGTGGGGGAAGGGCTGCAAAGAGAAGTAGTTTCGGGCAGGGCAGAGGGTAAGGGGCCATCTGATGCCCCCAGGTTTATTTTCCCTGTTGTAGCAGTGGGAGGGGGACAAAATCAAAGCAAACCTCCAATTATGAAATTCTGTACCTAGAAAACTGTAACAAGCTTACGAATTTTCCATATATAGGATCTGTTTGTGGGGGGGGAGGGAAATCATCTTATGATCAGGTTGATCTTATATTCAAGTAAATATGGTAGATTTAATTCATGCAGAGGTATTCTTTAGCTAGTCATGTACTGAAAATAATGCATACAAAGCTCAATATGTGAAGTTTTAAAATTTTATTGTTGAATGACATCCTGTCATAGTACTGCATGGCCTAGTATTTAGTAAAGTGCAAGTGGTTGTTTAGTGATGATGACAACATCACTCATTTCCACACAAATATATTTTTGTCAAAGGCAGTTTAGGTTTTGCATAGCCAATTTTTCAAGGGGAAGCTAGGTTGTTCATTTTTTTACAGAAGTAGTTCCTGTTTCTGACGTAGCAGGATGGAGAAAAAATTGTCACTTCACAAATTCACATAGGGTATAAAAGTGAGCACCCGCCGCCTTTTTTCTTTCCTCCATCCCTCAATTTCTACTTCCTGGATCCTGTTTTCCATTTATTAGAGACTGCTAATTTCCAGTGTGTTACTGGTTATTGCTGCAGGATGTAGACCAGCATTCAGTTTGATTGCCAAAGATTTCAGCATCACAAAGTGGCAAGAAGAAGGCCATACCGATGTTCCAGCCCCTTGCCTGGAGAGCAGCAATCTTGAGCTTACCAGCCAGGGGCTGATAGATGGCCACCCCTTGGTTACTCCTGCCCCCAGGGGAGCTGGATCATTGACAGCGTGCTCTTCCCCTTGCTGGGGAGAAAAACAGCAGCTGCAGGGATGAGGAGGACTCCTCTCCTTGCTCCCCTGGGTATGCGCCCCACCCCTTCATAGTCTTGGGGAGACCAAGTCTTAACTTGTGACTTCAAGATGGATGCTTTATATACCTTGCTTACATGTAATCATACTCGTAAACCCTTGATCATAAACCTGATATTCATATTTCACTTTTCAAAGTTCTCCAGAAGCTTATTAGCTGGCTTTAATTATTAGATCATTATCATCTGCATTAGCTGTTTCTATGACATTTTTACCATTTTGTTGTGGCCATCTTGCTTTATAGAAAAGAGCAGCATCATTTCTCCTGTTTTACAGGTAGGGAAATCAAGGCACAGAGGCAGAGTGAATCACCTTATGTGCACGCGTGTGTTTTGTCACATCTGGCCCTAGTCTGCGAAACTTTTATATATGTACTCTTTCTATTTATGAATACTTCTCTTGAAGACAATAGAACTTCTCATATACAGAAATCTAGGCATGTGTAAATATTTTATTCTGAAAATATTTTCTGTAATATCCAGTTTTTTCAACTGTTTATTAAAACATTATTGTATGCTGAGTAGAGACAAGTGTATCAAAATTAAGAATCTGTCTGAAAGATTGGTACCTAATGGACAAGTTTAACGTACAGTGTACTTTTAAGACAACTTCTAGATTTGATGGGGTGAAAAACTAACAACCATTTTTGAGGTCACTCTGCATTAGTGACAGTTAAGTGACAATTAAGGGCCTTATTCAGAAGTTGCAGAATAAAATCAGATCATTTTAAAGAACTGAACTGCACCTTGGGTTTTGCTGCTGTGTTGTAAAAGCAGCAAACATTTCAAGTAGAAATCAGAATTTTATGTCAATTGCATGGGGGATTTCTTAATTTTCAAGGCTTCTAACAAGCTCTAATAGTGACTTTAGCGCTGTGTGTTTAATGAACATTGATTGTTAAGATTAGGTTCAGTAAGTGCATCACCTTTTTTACACACTGCATTTAAAAACAGTATGCTTGTTTTTGTGCAGTGGTCCTGTTAGTCTGCCAGCGTTGATATGCATGTAAATCTCTGAACACCATGACGTCATGTGAAAGCTTTATGAGCTTTCTGTTAAGTACATACAAACAAAACACATTTACTGCAAGAATACCTTTTTATGGGAGATTTATGAAAATGTTGGATTAAAATGCTATTCATAAATTAGTCCTGTTTGTGAGGCAGTTTAAAGCGTGGAGAATTATGCTGGCAAAATAAAATGAAACCTCAATCTCAGCAAATAGTATGTCAGTTTAGTGTCATAAAAAAGCTAGCCAGTCTGATGTAAATGTTATCTAAAATGCTAATGAGGAGTCCTGGAAATAGATTGGAAATAAGTGTTACAGCATTACAGCCTGTGCCAGTTTGAGTTAATCCAAGTTTTAGAAACCCACAGGAATTTTCCTGGGTCCTGCAAGTTACTTTCTGAGGACCCAGTACCTTCTCTGAAGGCTGACTGTGAGAAACAAATGCAATTTTGATATGTAGTTGAGTTGCACAGAAACCAGATCCCCTTTTTTATCCCTGCTACACAAACTGAAGAGCCTTTGCATCAGGGTTGACTTGTCTGACTTGTGCAAAGTGCTGTTAAATGTTACTGGCACTTATATTTCTTAAAGAGAACCTTTGCAGCAAATTAGTATGATGATTAGATAGCAAATGCATTTGTCTTCTCATTTTGAGTGTTTACCTGTATAGTGTGCGCACACACATTTTTAAGTGCTGGCCTGTGTTTTTGTTTTTATTTACTCAGACACCTTAAAAATACCGTGGGTTTGTTTTTTATTTAAAGGAGAAAAGAAGCCACATAACCAAGCCAAAAATGGTTTGTATAGAGCAGTGAGGGCCAGCTGTTTTGGCAATTATACTACAAGCTATCCCCCACTCCCCCTGAGTGCCAACTCCCGTCCCCTTCCTCTGCCTGCTCTGCTGCCCTGCTCCCTGCCCTATCCATAGCTGCACTGCCTGTCCCCTCCCCAGTCTGCTGTGTGCCACACGTGTGTCACCTGTGCGTGCTTGCCACTGGTTGGCTATCCCTGATATAGAGGATTCTACCATGTCTGTCAGAGAAAATTTGAGACTGGAAATACTTCTGACTTTGTACTTGGGTTTAAGACAAGGAGTTAAGATATTGCTCCATGGGGAAATCCATTTGTGGCAGACTTATTATTTCCTTACTGGAAATGGTTCTTTTTTGCTAGTAGGCCAAGCAGCTTGCAATGATTCTGAGAACATTTCTTTGTTTTCTTTGTCTTAAGATGTACTTCAAATAAACCAAAAATTTTAAAGAGCTTTGCCTGGGCAGGTTGTTTTCAACTAATTGAATGTGTAATTTCTGAGTCTACTGTCTTAGCTGTATGCCCCAAGAGACGCTCTTATTACACATTGAAAGAACATAATCTTCGCATTGCATTCAGCCACTTTAATGATGGGGTGGAACGTGTTATTGCTGTTATTGACAACTTGTTCTGTTTAGGTTTGGTTAGGGCAGTAAATAAAAGATACTTAATTTACATAAGTCTGTTAAATAGTATTCTCAAGGGGAGTGCAAGTAATTTCAAATGCAGTTTGCAATGTTGTGACAGCTGATCCTGTTACAAATTAGATTATTGAGAAGGGTTACAATGGAGGGATGGTTTGATTTGTTCCCGACATGCAGCAGTTCCTCTTATCACATAATTTATCAGCATTTCTAGCTTGTAGGAAAGCAGCCCCATCTCTATAAAAACAGATTTGTTATGAATGAAGAGAATTTTAGCCATCTAGAAGTGAGAAGAGAGGGATTTCTGTGCATCAAGCATTTGCCAGTGATCTTTGATGAAATACTGAACAAGTCCTTAGATGCCTTATCATTGGGCAGCTTGCAAACTTGGCCATTTATTACTGCTATCTGTGTACTATTGTATTCTAGTCTGTGTACCACCATCTTCTGATTTGGCCTTCCTTTGGTGTTCAGTGAAATTCTATTAAAAATAGTGTAGACCAGGCGTGGGCAAATATTTGGGCTAGAGGGCCACTTAAGGAATGTAGGTCAGCTGTTGCAGGAGGAAGGGGTTGCTGACCTGATGCAGCCAGGGAGGGAGGACAGGGGCAATTGATCACATCTTGGCCTGGTCATCCCACTTCTTTTGCTGGGGGTGCCAGAAGGGTTGGGCAGGCAGGGTCTCCATGGAGACTGGCCTTGGCTGGGCACGCTCCGCTAGGCCGATGGGATGGGGCTGCGGATGGGTGGAGAGTGGTGTCCAAGAGCGGGATGGGTAGGTGGGTGGTGGGGCTGGGTTCATGGGGCAGTGACAGCACAGGATCAGGGTCTGTAACAGCTGTGAGCCTGCATGTCTTTGCGACGGGCACCAGTTCTTTGGGTAGGGACATTCAGGGAGCAGATTGTGACTGGCTTGGGCCCCGGCCCCACACTGTCACAATCCTGTGATCCTGGCCCCTGTCTGCACTCCCTACTCCCAGACTCTGCTCCCTTCCTGGCCACAGCCCCATTCCATCTGCCCGGCTGTGGGGGTCCCAGGCCAGTTTTCATGGAAACCCTGCCATCTCTGTCTGGCAGCCCTGGCAGTGGGTGTGATTTCATAGATTTCATAGACATTAGGGCTGGAAGGGACCTTGGGAGATCATCGAGTCCAGTCCTCTGCCCAAAGGGCAGGAAGTCAGCTGGGGTCATAGGATCCCAGCAAGATAAGCATCCAATTTACTCTTGAAGGTGTTCAATGTAGGTGCTTGAACCACCTCCGCTGGCAGACTGTTCCAGACCTTGGGGGCTCGGACAGTAAAGAAATTCTTCCTTATGTCCAGCCTGAAACAGTCTTGCAGGAGTTTGTGACCTTTCGACCTCGTCATCCCTTGGGGCGCTCTGGTGAACAAACGTTCCCCCAGATCTTGGTGGTCACCCTTGATAAATTTATAGGTGGCCATCAGATCACCCCTGAGCCTACGCTTTTCCAGGCTAAAGAGTCCCGTGGCTCTCAGCCTGTCATCGTAAGTTCTGTTTTCCTGACCTCTGATCATCCACGTGGCTCTCCTCTGGACTCTCTCAAGCTTCTCCACATCTTTTTTGAATTGTGGAGCCCAAAACTGGATGCAGTACTCCAGCTGCGGCCTCACCAAGGCCGAGTACAAGGGGAGAATGACGTCCCGGGATTTGCTCGAGAAGCATCTATGGATGCAAGCCAGCATTTTGGTCGCTTTACTAGCCGCAGCATCACATTGCAGGCTCATGTTCATCTTGTGGTCAATGATAGTTTCATAGTAGCTAGAGTCGGAAGGGACCTAGGTAGATCATCTAGTCCGACCCCCTGCCTTGGCAGGAAAGAGCACCAGGGTCAGATGACCCCAGCAAGGTGCTCATCTAACTTCCTTTTAAAAATCCCCAGGCTAGGAGCCTGCACCACTTCCCCTGGAAGCTGGTTCCAGGCCCTAGCCGCCCTGACTGTGAAGTAGCGCCTCCTAATATCTAATCTAAACTTACCCTCCGCCAGCTTGTGACCGTTATTCCTGGTCACTCCTGGCAGCACACGGGGGAACAGGGACTCCCCCAATACCTGCTGATCCCCCCTGACCAGTTTGTAGCAGGCCACAAGGTCCCCCCTTAACCTTCTCTTGTGGAGGCTAAACAGGTTCAGGTCCCGTAGCCTCTCCTCATAAGGCCTGCCCTGCTGACCCCTGATCATACGAGTGGCCCTCCTCTGAACTCTTTCCATATTGTCCACGTCCCTCTTGAAGTGTGGCGCCCAGAACTGGATGCAGTACTCCAGCTGCGGCCTGACCAGTGCCGCATAGAGGGGGAGGATCACCTCCCTGGACCTGCTCGAGATGCATCTGTGGATGCATGACAGGGTACGGTTGGCCTTCTTGACTGCCTCCCCACACTGCCGGCCCATGTTCATCGTGGAGTCAATGACGACTCCAAGATCCTTTTCCGTCTCCGTGCTGGCAAGAGGGGAGTTCCCCAACCTGTAAGTGTGGTGCCGGTTCTTCCTCCCCATGTGCAACACCTTGCACTTATCAGTGTTAAACCCCATCCTATTCTCATCTGCCCACCGTTGCAACCTGTCAAGGTCAGCTTGTAGCCTATTGCACCCTTCTAGTGCACCCACATCCCCCCACATCTTAGTGTCATCAGCAAACTTGAACAGGGTGCTTTCTACCAGCTCATCCAAGTCACTGATGAAGATGTTGAACAGTGCGGGCCCGAGGACCGAGCCCTGCGGAACCCCACTGCCCACGTCCTTCCAGGTCGAGAAGAACCCATCCACCACCACCCTCTGGGTGCGGCCCTCCAACCAGTTGGCGACCCATTTGACCGTGTGGGCATCGACACCACAGTCTCCCAGCTTTTTGATGAGGACAGGGTGAGAGACAGTGTCGAAAGCCTTCCGGAAGTCCAGAAAGACTACATCCACAGCAACCCCTGCGTCTAATGATTTGGTGACCTGATCGTAAAAGGCCACCAGGTTGGTCTGACAAGACCTGCCACTGATGAACCCATGTTGGTTGCCCCTGAGCATGCATTCCCCCGCAAGGCCCTCCCGGATGTGTGCCAGGATAATTTTTTCAAAGAGCTTACCCGGGATTGAGGTAAGACTAACTGGCCTGTAATTTCCCGGGTCCTCTTTTTTTCCCTTTTTGAAGATAGGGACCACATTGGCCCTCTTCCAGTCCTCCGGCACCTCGCCAGAGCACCACGAGTGCTCATAGAGCCGCGCCAGGGGTCCCGCAATGACCTCGGCCAGTTCCTGTAGAACCCTAGGGTGAAGATCGTCCGTACCAGCGGACTTGAACACGTCCAGCCTCTCCAGAAGTACCCTAACTAACTCCTCGCTAACCCCTGGCCCAGGCGTGTCCCTCCCGGGGCCCGAGGGGGGCCCAGCAGGGAGGTGGCTGAACTGGTCCCTACTTAGGAAGACAGAGGCAAAGAAATCGTTAAATATGTTAGCTTTATCATCTGGCGTGATGACTAAGTTGCCCATCGTGTCCTGCAGGGGCCCCACATTACCCGGGACCCTCTTTTTACCCCCTGTGTATTTGAAGAAGGACTTCTTATTGTCCTTAATCCGGGAAGCTAGTCCTATCTCCATCTCTGCCTTGGCCCTCCTGACTGCCCCCCTACATCCTCGGGCGACTGTAACATAGTCCTTCTTGGTGATGACCCCATCCCTCCATTGGGTATATGCCTCCCTTTTAGCAAGGAGACATTCCCGGATGCTCTTAGTGAGCCATGGGGGTTTATGTGCCCTCCTGCTCCCTTTGATCCTTGTTGGGATTACCTCCCTTTGGGCATGGAGGATCGTCTCCTTAAGGAGCAACCACTCCCCTTCGACATCTGATTCCCTTCCCCTCTGGGTCCTCAGCGCTTCCCCAACGATCCTCCTTAGCTTGTTGAAGTCAGCCCTCCTAAAGTCTAGGGCTGTTGCCTTGCTGCAGCCCTTTGCCACCTTACGCTGGATGGTGAATTCCAGCAAGCGATGATCACTGTCTCCCAGGTGGCCCATCACCCGCAGCCCCCTCACCGGGTCATCACCCATGGCCAGCACCAGGTCCAACAAGGCGTCTCCCCTGGTGGGACTGTGCACCTCCTGGGTTAGATGGAGGTCCTGCACTCTGGCTAAGAACCGACGTGAGCGATCAGACTTGGCTGACTGCTCCTCCCAGCAGATGTCTGGGAAGTTCAGGTCCCCCATGATGACCACATCCTTAGCCCTCACTGCCTCTGTGAGCTGACCTAAGAATTCCTGGTCGAGCTCTTCTCCCTGGTTGGGAGGTCTATAGTAGACTCCCACCGTTAAGTCTCTCTCCCCTGGACTGCCTTTTACTCTAACCCAGAGCACCTCAGAGTGCCCCCCCTCTACCCCCTTGCTAATTAACGAGGAAGTATATTCCTCCTTGATGTAGAGTGCTACTCCTCCACCTTTCCTTCCTATCCTGTCCCTCCTGTATAGCCTATAGCCCTTGACACTCACCGCCCAGTCATGCGATGAGTCCCACCACGTTTCTGTGATCCCTACTATGTCAGGGCTGGTGACAGCTAGGAGGAGGGCGAGTTCCTCCTGCTTCTTCCCCAAACTTCGAGCATTCGTGTAGAGGCAATTGAGGCCTCCAACGGTTGTGCCCACTGACCCCCTAGTCTCAGCAATGCCCCGTCCCCCATCACTTACCTGTTTCCCCCAAGTCTCTTTCTTCTGTAGTGCTATCCAACGTAGCACTGCTGAACCTATAAGGAAGCTGCAGGTTTTTCCTCCCGAGGTGGAGAACCTTGCATTTATTGGTGTTAAACACCATGAGGTTCTTGTCTGCCCATTTGCTGAGCTTGTCCAGCTGGCGTGGATACTTTGCCCCAAAGTTTGGTGTCATCGGCGAACTTGGCCAGTCCACTCCTGACTCCAATGTCCACATCATTAATGAAGATGTTGAACAGTATGGGTCCCAGGACAGAGCCTTGAGGGACCCCACTGGTCACAGGGCACCACGATGGGTGACTGCCATCAATCACAACCCTCTGGGTCCGACCACGGAGCCAATTTCCCAGCCAGCGGATCGTGGTGGAGCCAAGGCCACAACTGGGATGCCAGATCAAAAGCTTTTTTGAAGTCAAGATATATGACATCAACCTCTTCTCCCTTGTCCAGGTGATAGGTCACCTGGTCATAGAAGGAAATGAGATTGGTCAAACAAGACCTACCCGCAACAAACCCGTGCTGGCTATCCCTCAGGATGTTAGCCTGGGCCAGTCCATCAAGGATAGCCTCCTTAATAAACTTTTCTAAGATCTTCCCCAGGATAGAAGTCAGGCTAATGGGCCTGTAATTAGCCGGATCCACTCTCCTCCCTTTCTTGAAGATCGGCACCACATTGGCCTTCTTCCAGTCTTCGGGCACTACACCAGAGCGCCAGGAGTTTTCAAAGATCCGTGCCAGGGGCTGGACTATGACGCTCGCCAGCTCCTTGAGTACCCTGGGGTGCAGGGTGTGAGGCAGATTGACAGTGACAGCCTAGCAGAACGAGCCACTGCCGCTGGGGCTGGTGGGAAACTGAGTTGGCCGCTGCTGTGCTGCCCCATCCCATAGTGTGTCTGGGGGTGGTGGGACTACTTCAGCTCTGGACCATGCTGTTACCACTGCATGATCCCAGCACTGCCCTGGAGCAGCTCCCTGCCCAGCTGCATGTCCTGCTAGTGCTGCTGGGTCCAGTTTCCATGGAAACCCGGCCCTGCACTGTCACAGTGTCACCATTACTAGGTCCCCATGGAAACTGACCACAGTGACATGGGTAGGGGCTGCTGGGAAATGGAGTCTGGCTGCCTGCTGGATCTGCAGTTTTGCCTACCCCTCCCCTACATGGTGTCTCCCAGAAACAGAGACATGTGCAGGACAACAGGAAGTGTCCTGCATGTCTGCTTCCAAGAAAAGCATGGGTTGGGCTGGACTGGGAAAGGGCTGCATCACAAGTTGACTTCCTGCCTGATTTGGGATTCTTAGAGAACCTTAATGAGGCGGGAGAGCAGCAGCACCAGCCAGGCTCTGAAGCCTAGGACGGAGCTGCCAACGCCACTGCTACTACTGCAGTGGAGCAGGGCTGGAGATGGGTGGTAAGCTGGGGAGATGGGAGGCTTTATAAGTTTTGCATGTATAGAATCCAGTTACTCGGGATTGTGTTAAATTCACAGTTGCCTTTAATTTGGGTAAATACGGTATTTTGGTTTTAGATTTTTAAGGTCTCCCAGGATCAGGGATCAGTAACAAAAAGTCCTCCCGCGTCATTATTAAGAAATGTGAAGCTTCATTGAAGTGTTTTGTTAATATCCGTCTGAAGCATCTGAATGCCCGTGTGGTATCAAAATGGATTTTTAATGTGCAGATTGGAGATATTGAAATCAAATGCAATACATATTTATTAAATCTAACAAATATGTACAGGAGGTTGCAAATGTCTTTTTTGGGATATACCATTTTAAAAACTGGAGAAGAGTGGCAAAAGTAAGCAAAAGGAAAAATACTATAGACTATTTTTAAATATTAAAATATGTTACAAAAATAATATCTGGTGTTTAAAATTACAGAACTGTAATTTGAGCCAATATATTTATTTGACAGAATGTCAAACAGTGGTCTGGTGAATTAAAATGAGCATGTAATTCTTCAAAACATTATATGTAATTAGAAAGAATGGCAAGTGGAAAATAGGGGGACATTGTTTAGGAATATTTCAAGAGATTTATTTCATGTTGTTGTGTCAGCTCATAAGTAGTCATATCTAACTTATTATATTACTGACCACTTTACATTTTAAACTAATAAACACTTGAAAAATATTGCAGGTATCAAATGGCTTTGGACTTTACTTGATAATGATTTATAATCATATTTATCTAGGTTCTCTCAGCTTCTGTTTGTAGCTCATATTTTATGAACTATTTTCATAACTCTTATACAGCTGTTGCAACATGGATCAAATTTTTTTGAATGCTTTTCGGTTTGAAAACGTACAGCGTAATTGTACCCAGCATTAACAAGTCATGAACAAAATGAAGACTGAGGATAATGATTCGTTTTTCAGTTTCATGATGGAAAGTAAACTGCTTTGATTGATTTGCTGTAATGAAGTCAGCAGGATTGCAGCTTTCTGAATTAGACTGCCTTAAAAGCTGTTTATTTGCTTTTTGAGTAGTTCACAGTTTGTGCTTACACTTCTCACTAAAGGGCCTGAAAAGAAAAAATATATGTCTTGGTCTCTGTATCACTTGTGTCTTGTCTGATTTTCTGAATAGCACCTAGCTGGTTTTGATCCATAACTAGAACTCCTTGGAGCTATCCCAGTTTCATAATTGTTATTTATTGTGAGCATGAGTGAATACAGCATGTTGATACACTCATGTGGTGGTAGTAGCCTTCATAGACAGGTCTAAACTGAGATGCAGAAGGCTGGGATCTGCCCAAGATGATATCTAACATCAAACTGCATCCACTTGAGTCTCCTTGATTGATGCCGGGAGAGTATGAAGCAAGGGAAATTATATTACCTGAAACCCAATTCTGGAGGTTACTTCTGATTTCAATGGGTCTCGTATGGTGCAAGGGTCTGGACCTGACGATAGGATTAACTTCTAGGATGGTTTACTTCTCTGTTCGTTAAAAGACTAGGTTTCTATGGAAATGGAAACTGATGCAAATGCAGTCATTCTTGATTCACAGTTCACATACAAGTGATGGAGATAAGTCTGTGGCTTTAACAGTGAAGGTGAGAGTTCTGCTTATCTTCAGGTTGGTACTTTCCCACAAGGTTTAGGTATCATGAGAGCTTCTGGAAGTGAAGAAAAGCTATTTCAGTTCTTCAGTCTTATCAGAATTTAACGGATCACTGAACAAGGCAAAATAAAAAAGGTGTTGTCTTCCCTTTGTGTTGTCCAGTAAACAAACTACAAAAAGAATGCTTTCTGACCTCTTTCAAAATAGAAAATTGATTAACTATATCAATACAGACTGTTTGGGTTTTTCAGGATGTATAGTTGGATATAGAAGAGAAAATATTTTACTATATATGTCCATGAATTACAGAAGAGCTAAAATGTAAAATTTGTAGTGTTCACAGGTTATTCCATTGAAAGACTGGGAAAATGTGAAGAAGTCATAAATTAATCTGATATACCTTTTTTTGTAAAAGGATTTTGTGATATAAGTAGAGGTGCACCAATATATTGGTTGCGTATGGGATCAGCACTGTTGAAAATTTACATTATTGGCAGTTGGCGTTTTTTGGCCGATAATGTCACCAATAAATGCTGAGTGCATGTGCACAGCTGCAGCATGCACGCAGCCAGAAATGCAGCCCAGCAGCTTGGAGAGCAGCATCCTGCTGGTATGTCTGTGGGAGGGGAAGGGGCATGGGGGAGGGATGGGGTGTGGGGAAGGGACAGGGCATTGACGGGGCAGGTCAAGGCTCTCACAGTGAGAGAAGGAGTGGGGCAGGAGCAGGCACTGCCCAGCTGTGGCAGTGAATGAGACCTTGGAGTGGGGCATGGGACAGAGCTGTGGGCGGCCCATGCAGGGGTTATAGGGTGGTAGGGTGGCTCCCTGCTGCCTCCCCCATGGGAGGCATGTGTCCCCTTGGGTTTGTGCATGCGGTGAGGGCAGGCTGCCTACTGAGGGTGAGGAACCGGGGCTGCACCGGCCTTTTCCTGGTGAGAGGGTGCTGGCCTGGAGCTGCACATGTCCCCCATGCCTCCCCCAGGGTCACATTCACCACCCTGGATGGGCAGCCCATGCCCCAGCCCCACTCCCTCCCTCACTGTGGGGGCCTTGATCTGCACCCCCCAGGTCCATTGCCTTCCCCTGCACAGACTTTATTGGCAGGAGGCTACTTTACAAGCTGCCAGGTTGCATTCCTATAAATCAGTTATTGTCTGATATTTCTGGTTAATAAATGGCTATCAGCATCAGCCAAGAAAATCTTTATTGGTGCATCGCTAGATCTGAGCATAAGATATGAGAGCTAATTCTAATTCTGTCTTGGTCTTCTGTGGCTTCACGTAGGTCACTTACCTCTCTATTTCTCTTAAAGCTCATGAGAAAGTAGGGCTACCTTATCTCTCTTGTAGTGGTGGCATGAAGGTCAATGTTTGTAAAGTCCTTTGAAAGTGAAAATTGCTATACAAGTACTACAAATCTTGGTTTTGACTGTTTGGGAGTATTCATAGAGCCATTCTGTGGAACCAAACAACTGGAATATTTCGAGAGCACAGAGCTATCTGTATTCAATGTATTTTTGGCTGAAGCAGTAATTATTCTTATTAGAGCTGCTTTAGTATGTCTAATGTGAGTAATGCTGTATTTGGGGTTTCAGTGTGCCATTCTCCAGATCTTGTATGAGGTGGAATGCTCTTTCAAGTATTCATCTGCGGCAAAAAACCAGTAGCCATTTTGCTGTCAAACATCTGAGACCTAATGGAGCTGACGTTAGGCTAGGGGTTGGCAAAATACAGCCTGCAGGATGGACATGGCCTACAAAGGGATTTTTGTCCAGCCTGGGGTGGGTCCCTCAGCCCTGCTTACTGCAAGCATTGGGGACAGCTTGGGGTATGGTGTATATGGCTGGTCCTGCCACCCCTGGGCGGGCAGCTGGGCTGGGACAGCTGGACTTGCTTTCTAGCAGCCCCCTCAGTATTGACTCCTTCCAGCTGTTCCTTCCAGTCTCTGTTGCTGCTGCTGGCTCTGGCCCCACTGTCCAGGCACCCTGGACTGTCCACCCCACACCCACCTCCAGGGGTGCCAGGCAAAGCAGGTGGGCAGGCGCAGTCTCTGTGGAGACCAGCCTGGGACCCCTATGGGCAGGGTGTGTGGCCAGGCAGATGAGATGGGGTTGCAGGCGGGGCTGAGGTTGGGACCAGGATCTTAGGACAATGACAGTGTGGGGCCAAGGCCTGGGGCAGAGCGTCCTGGTCTTACCCTTCTGTTCTGATCCTGAATGCCACTCCCTGCACCCATACCATCTGCCTCGCTGTGTGCCCTGCCCACATGAGTCCCGGGATCGTTGGGCAGTGATAGTGCAGGGCCCGGGGTAGAACCATGATTTGCTTTCTGTATACCCCTACCCAGAGAACTGGCTCCCATTGCAGGGTACCTGTCTCACTCCTAGATGCTGCTCCCCACCTGCCCATGGCTTAATCCCAGCTGCCCAGGCCAGACTGTGCTAGGCAGTTAGGGGGGTGGGGGGATAATCCAGCCTGCGACAGCTCACCAAAACCTCCTAACTGGTCCTCAAGTCCAAATAATTACCCACCCCTGAATTAGGCTGTTTAAAATTATCATCATGATCTCATATAACAATAGCAAGTGCATTTAACAAGCAACGGAAATAATCTGTGTAAAAATATAGCAATTTGTAGCTCTATCTCTGATCATTTTACCATAAATTAATTGCTTTTTTGAAATGAAAAAAGTGTTTTCTTTAATTTAATGTCTTTCAGTTCAATATCAATTAGTATTGATATATATCTTATTTTGCTGCATGCTTAACAATATCATAAAAGAACAGAAAAACTTCAGTTAAAGAAAAAATAGTATGTACTTTATTTGATGGCGAAAAATATCCACAATATCAGTGACTGCTTTCCAAATCAGTTATCAGAGTAGTTTTAGGTTTTGAAAGATCCTGATTTCACAATTAAATTAATCCTGGATATCCAAAATTACGCATCCTGTCATGCCACATACACATGGCAGGACTTGTGATTTTTGGGATTAGGGGTAAAATTTGTCAGCTCTCAGCTGTACAACAAACAGGTGGGGAGCCCAGTTTCAGGGACTTGATCCCTGCTGGCAGGCTCCCCACCCATATGGATGTTCAAAGGGTGCTGCAGGAAGCATGTTTTTGGGATTGGTCCCTAATGCTCTGCTGCTGGGGGCACCCTTCCAGTTCACCAGCACCTGGGGAGTACTTCAGCTGCCATCAGGGCACCTTTATAGACTACTTGCTAATCAAGATGTAATAATAAAGCTCAATATATGTAGGCCAACAAAATGCTTGCTTTTTAAAAAAAAAATGTTTTCTTTTCCAAAGTCTTGTATACTGATTTCAATGACAATTAAATTGAGAATTGAAATAGTGGTAAGTATTTATTATATCACTGGTTCCCAGCCTGTTTAGATTCAAGGCACGCTTGAGAAAATTCCAGTTTTTAGCTTTCACTCATTTTTAGACTACACAAAGACTAATTCTTCTCTTGCAGAGAACTCGGAAAGACCACAGCAGGTCAGAATGTCTTTGACATTGTGCATTTTGTCTGTATTTATCTTGTGAATAATGTGCAAGTGTTTTCACATTTACCGGAGCAAATACTGTGCGTCACCCAATATCCATCAAAGGATCCTTCAGAAGATCTCAAAGTACCCTGTGATGCTGTGGCATCTTGGTTGAGAATCACTGCATTATACTTTCTGTTTTAAATACACTGAAGCATCTTTTAATTGGGGCAAATGCTTGAATCTCTGCATGGATATGCAGTTCTATTAGGCCTCTTTATAAACTTAAGCAGAAGTACATTTAATGCATGCGGTAGTGAATTACTGATTACGATTAGAGTTTAGAGGTCGCCACCAAGCAAGCCATCTCATATTGCAGCATTATTCTTTGCCGTTGCTGACCTTTTGAACATAATTTAAAATGCATGCTGAAAGACCTTGTCTGATTGAAAATATGGGAAGCATTTTAAATAGACAAAATTAGAATTCGGCAAGTATAAATTTGATTGAGCCCAATTATACTATGGACTTTTGGTAATGACTAAAATTGGTCAGAACCTCTGTGTGATGGATGGGAAAAATTCCAGCCTTAGATGTCTAGTTCCCTAGCACCTTTTATAGAGACTTTAGAGATTTAGCTATGATGCATCATATATTACACCAGTGCCATTTTCCTACTTCCTACATCATTTACATTTTTCTCAAAGTGATGAGTATGTCATGGCTGGCATAATTGACATCTTGATATAGATTTGTTTAATTATAAATACATTGTTATATTTGTTCCTGGCAAGAAAGTTTGATAACACAAACCCATGTATGTATAAATATCATTTCTAGTGTATTGCCTTTGTTTTTCAAAATCCTCCAATCCTGTTTTATTTAGGTGTCTGCTGTTAGAAAGCTCAGAAGACCTAATTTCTGTACATGACGGTAGATTTTATGAATGGTTTATAAATTCTAAATTCGGTTATAAATTCTTTTGCAACTTGTACAGGCATGGTAAGGCAGAAGATTTCACTTCACTGTGCTCTCTCTCACTGCATGTATGAGTACTGGCGTAGTAGGTAAATCATTAAAAGAAAAAAACCTCAAAAGAAGACGTAATTTAAATTTCTGGTTCTGGGTAGACAGGCAACCTTAAGCATTTGTAGCTATCAGAGGCTGCCTAATAAGCAGTGCAGGCTATGTCTTAAATGTCATTTATATGAAAAGCCTTTCTTCAGAATACTACTAGAGAGGAGGAAGATTCTAATATTGTCTCTATGTAATATTAGTCTGTAGCGTAAAGAGTATATCAAGTCTGTGTCCTTATCTCTTATGCTATTATTGGTGGATGTAGCCACTATTTCTAATTTCCCAGGCCCTGTGGAATCATGTAGAACAGAATAAATTAATGTAATCCCTAAAAACAAATGAACTGCATTTATCTGAATCCAAGCCAACCCCCCCAGTAATTTGATTGTGTAAATGGAAAATATATAACATTAGTTTTCGTGTATAGGGTCTAATTATTGGAGGGTTATCTTAAATTCATCTCCTCTCTCTGCTGCAGTGGAGAAACTAGTGTCAGAGCAGCAGGGAGTGGGGGAGACTAAAGGGGAATGGGGTGTGGGGAGAAGGTGGAGAGGTTAAGCAGCCTGACCTCCCCCTCTAACCCCTCCCTACACTTTGCCCCTTTCTGCCTGTCCTTCCACTGCTTTCTCCCCTGTTGCCTGCTCCCCTGTGCCTTCTCTCCCATTGCCTCTGCCCCACCATCTCCTTCCCCTGCAGCCTCTGCCACCCTGTTTTGAGTTTAACCCTTTCAATTTGAGCAGTTGTGATAGAGCAGGGGTGTCAAACTCAAGCTAGGCCTATGCATCATGCCCTTCTCCTTCCTCATTCATGCCAAATCCTATGTACCTGGCACCTGTTCCGAGGTCTACATCTTACATGGAACAAAACATGGGTTGACCAGCCAATGTGATGTGGATTCCAGAGTGGTCAGAACCAGTACTGGATGTGGCATGTGTCCTGGGCCCTGCCTAGTCCATTGTACAGTGCATGAGTCAACTCAGATCCAGAAGCAGCACTGGGAGCCATATATTTGACACTTCTGGGATGGAGCATCTCTTAGGCTACTAGGGCCTCTAAAGAGTTTTTAGCCTTGTGAAGTAAAAACTATTTCTATAAGAACTTTTTTTCTTCCTGTATGGAAGGCTGTTCCAGAGCCTTACTGATTCAGTGGTTTGATATCTCATCTTATTTTCCAGCTTAAATTTGTGTCCTATTCAATGTATGCCTGTTTGCTCTTGTGCCCAAACTGTCCTTCAGTTTAGAGTTGTTCTTCCATCTTGGTGTTTATTTTCTTCATTTTGCCATCCAAATTCTTTTAGACTCCTCTAGCATGCTGGGCGCTCTACCCCTCATCCCTCTCATTAGCCCTTTTCTGCCTCTGTTTCAGTTTAAACATCTTTCTTGATCATAGTCTACTAATGAGGAGGTTATTTCTTGTCCTTGTGGATTTGCATTCACTAAATAAACAAATAATAATCATAGCATTAGAGAAGTAGGGCTGGAAGGGACCTCCAGATATCATCTAATCCTACCTTTGGCCTGAGACGGAGCATCATATGTTATCCAATGGCTTTTTTCAGTATTCCCGTTGAGATTGCACTTTGCTTTACACAAGTACATTAATACTTTATTATCCTGACTGGAAATGCCTCTCTTGATATATTCTAGGATCACATTTACCTTTTCTATGGCTATACCATAGTCACAAGTCTCTCCTTTACTCTGTTTCTATTTGAGAAGTACTTTCTCGAGAGTAAAAAAAAATAAATCTTAATTTTACCTACGTGCATAGCCTTGAATTTTATGCTATTGAATTTGAGCCCATTTCTATTCCTGTAATCCTCAAGGTCATCCAGGTTTTCCTGTATGCTGTTCCAGTCTTTCTATGTATTAATGGCACCTCCCAGCTTTGTTTTCCTAAAACAGCTTCATTAGCTCAAACCTAATTTTTGTGCCAGGGTCAACAAGGAAAATATTGAATAAGATTAGCCTTGTACCTTTTTTTTTGTTCATTTTAAGGAACTCCTCTGGTAACCTCCTTTCAGTCCTATACTTTACTTTGTCATCTCCCTTTTAACCATTTTCTTATTCCCTTGCTCCGCCTCCCACCTCGTTCCCAAAATGTTTGTACCAATACTCATGTCTTCAGTTAAACTCAGAACTTCTCATGTGGCACTGTATCCAAAACTGTCCTTAGGTCCAGGTTAATCTTCTGCATTTCTTGGTCTTTTTAAGTTGTTAAATCGCCAATATCAAGGTAGTCTGGCCTGATATGGCTCTACAGCCGTGTTGCGTTTGATTTCATTTTCCATTTTTTTCCATGGCTTTACTTATGCTTCAGGATCTGATTTGCAGATCTTCCTGCATATAGAAACAGCCCCAATTCTGATGCATCTTGCTGCTGGGCTTCTCATTTCAAGTGTCAGTTCTTTCCAGATTCTGGGATAGAATTGTTTTGGAAGCCCTGACTTGAGAACTTTCTTTCCTTTGGGTGTTGTTTCCATCTTGGGGATGGCTGTTTCCGTTTTCATTAGCAAGTGAGTCTTTGCCTAAAAAATAAAGTAATTTTTAAATGTAAACTTTAAACTATATATTTTAGTTTTTTGTAAGATACTGAGATTAATTTTAATCTTGATCCCATTCTTGCTGCATATCAGCTGCACTTCTTCTTTTCTTGTTCTGTTTATTATTTAGGTTGCTGAAGAACTTACATTTTTCTGTATATATCTGACTCCAATTTACTTTTGGTTATTTTCACTTTATCTGACTAGTTCCTGATCTCCAAAGACTTCTCTTTTTGGTGGTGAATTTTTTTCCCATTCCTTGAGGGGTTTCTCCTTAATAAATAAGGAGACGTAACTCCTTTCTGGAGGTGCTTATTTATCCAGTTAAATCTGGAATCCTTTCATCTTGTTTCCTCCCCCTCCCCCCCTTCCTTAGGAAGCAGATTCCCGATGTTGTGTTCCTTTGTCTTAGAGATTTGGACCTTATATTGAGGCTTATTCTACTTCAGCTCTTGTCTCGAGCCCCAATAACTTTCTGCTTCTTTTAGGGTACCTGTCTTTCTTTGTCTTAACATTAAAAAGAGGTGATGTACTTATTTAATCAATTTGAATGTTATGGATCAAATCCTATTAATCCATTTGAACAGTTTAAATTGAGCAGAGTCATTTCAATAGGACCGCTTTATGAATCAGAGTTTTAATTTGGTGACTCCTTGTAAGTGGTAAAAAGTATCTAGCTATGATGTTAACCTTTTATACTCACAAACACTTTTCCTGAAGATATTGTTGGAATTCTAGTAACAATACAAAGAAATTATTTTGCTTGTCCTTCTTTTCCTTGTCAAGAATCAGGATTTTTTAAAGTTATTATTCCTAATGCTCCATGAAGATTTTTAAGGATTTGGGCTAATTCTTAAATTTAAAATAAAAAATTTAGGGGTGCATCGATATAGATTTCTTGGGCCAATACTGATGGCCGATTTTTAAATGAACCATATTGGCTGATACAGAGCCGATCCTGATATGCAGTTGGGCAGTATGGAGAGTGACGTCTGGCTGGTAAATGTGTTGTTGGGAAAGGGTTGAGGGGGGAGCAGATTGAGGCCCCTGTGGTGAGGGAGGGAGTGGGGCAGGGGTGGGGCACAGGATGGAGCTGTGGCTTGTCCGGGGATGGAGGGTTATGTGCCCCTGGATCTGTGCATGGGGTGAGGGCAGACTGCTGCTGCAGGCTGGGGCTAGGGCAGCACACAGCTCTTCATGATGGGGACCTGGGCCAGGCTGTGCTTGGGGTGGGCAGAGGCAGTGCTGGGAGCGGGGCTATGGAGGAAGGGGGGACTGCAGGCCACCACAAAATTCGTCATAGCCCCCTTAATAGTAGTTCCCCTCCAGGTGTCACTGCTGCCTGCCCCTGCCAGGAAGAGCCTGGCCCCAGCCTGCAGCAGCAGCCCACCCTCACCCCGCAAGCAGATCTGGGGGCACACGCCCCCTGTGCCCTCCTGGGGTGCTCATAGTGGTGGGAGCTGCCCCCCAAGGCCCTCTTGACAAGCCATGGCTCCGTTCCGTGTCCTGCCCCAGCTGTGCAGCTCCAGCCCCACTCTCTCCCTCACTGCTGGGGCTTCAATCTTCCCCTCTTCCGTCACAACAGACTTACCACCTGGACCTGGCTACTCTCTACTTTGCTGGGCTGTGCTCCTGGCTGTCTGCTTGCTGCACTGTGGCTGTGCATGCATGGGGTATTTATCGGCCACATCAGCCAAAAAAAGCTCGTTGCCAATACAGTCAATTTTCCTTATATCGGTGCTGATCTGATATGGGACCAATGTATCGTTGCACCTCTACAAAAATAATTTTGATGGTATTTCCATTTTTCTGCTGTTCATATTCCTTCTTAATTTCAGCACTGTATATTGGGTTTGGAGCATTCTTTTTTGTATATGAGACTGAAAAGCTTGTCACTCCTGTTTGATTTTTTTAAAGCTTTTATATTTAACTTGTAAAATTATATACAAAGTATTTTCAAAACAGATTCCTGTAGGAAAATGAATGGATTGTAAAACAGTGAGACATGATGAAGGATGTGTTAGGAATGAAATATTTTCCTTTTTCTTTCTGCTTTGTACACGTACATACTTTATCAGGAGAATGTGATAAAGTTCTCCTATGAGCAGAACTAGGGAGGCTGCTTGCACATCATTCTGGGAGGTAGCTTATTTCACCCATGAATTCTGTTAATAGTCATTGTTTTAGTAGCAATGAAATGTATTATGCACAAAGATGAGTATCTCAGGATCTTTCTAAAACTCCATATTTAATTATTCCTTGTTAGCATTGCTGTATAGTTGTGGTGTTCAGCCTTGGTCTTGTGGATCAGATGAATGGCATAGGACCCATCTGTGGCTAGATGGGGCCCTAAGACCTAGCACTACATACTTCTTGCTCTGTGTGCTTGGATTGGTCCCTGTGGTCTTGGCATCATCCCTTCCCACACCTTACGTGCCAGGATTGGGTCCTGGGGGCCTAGCACCATCCCCTGCATACCGGGATTAGATATCAGACACCTGGGAATGTTCCCTCCTTCCCCTGAGCTCTGGCATTGGCTCCCAGGCACCTGGCAACATCCCTGTTTGCCAAGATTTGTTCTGGGGTCCTGGCACCACCTCTGCCCCCCATGCACTGGGATTTGGTCTTGGCAGCACCCCACCCTCCTTCCCCAGTTGGGCCCTGGGGCCTGGCACCATCCTTTACTGTTTCTGTGTGCAGGGATCAGGTGCCAGATCCAGTGTGCCAGCCCTGGGGCTCCCGATGGGTTCAGAAGTTTGACAGTAGTGGAGGATGCTCCCATGCCACCAAATTTCCAGTCCTGTGGGGAGCTACACGGGCTGAATGATATGGTACGGACTGCAGTTTGAGTACCCCTGCTATATAGGAAGCTAACCTTTGTTTTCCTTTGATAACCTATAATGTTGACCTTTTAATCTGTTGTTCCCAATTCATTATCTTGATGCAGCTGACCTTGTATCTTCCCTTTTGTTATGGGACTTTACTGTGCCGAAAGCCTTTTTGGTTTTTTTTCTTCAGAAGGCAAGATTTCTTTGTGATCTCTTTTATTGGATCAACTGTATAGTTGGGAGAGCTGCTGGACAAACTTTCAGCCATCAGGTGCTCTTTCTCAGGTCTGAAGGAGAAGCAGATTTAGGCTGAGCTAAATATCAGAGAAAAAACCTGTGCTTGGAGGGATAGATAAAGGCTCTGAACTAGGAACAAAGAAGTGTGAACAGGAGCCATTATAAGACAAAAGTAGTACAGTAGGATAGGTAATCTATTGGCAGAGGAAGGCCATTTCAATTGGGGTGCTTATTACCCATAAAGTGCAAGGATATAATTGGAGGTATCTGTAAGGTTGAACCATAAAGCCAATGTCTATATCAAGACCAGATTTTTTTACTGTCCAGTAGAGGTATGAATTTCTGTTCCCAGGCTCATCTTCTGAAGGCAGTTTGTAAATTCCCTTTGAGCATGAGGATTGTGAGGCCAAAGGGAGTGGTTATTCTGTGAAAAATGTACTTGTACTCGCGTTTGTGTCCTCTGTCCTTTTGTATTTTTCCTGTGCGAGTTGTGATGTACAGTTCTTGTCCAGTTTGACCCACACTGTTTTCATAAGGGTATCTAGCACACCAGATGAAGTGCGGTGTTCTGTGATGTCCGTATACAGGGTGTGCGTATTCTGATGGTTTTGTTGAGAGGAATGTTCACTGTTGTGGTGCTAGAGATGTGTTGTTGACAGGTTTTTCGTTTATTGTTGAGTCAGGGTTGTCACATTTTCCTCCAACCTTCAGTTGATCTCAAACAAAGATATGTTGACAGTCGCAATAAAATTAGGTATACAAGAACTGAGATACTTAAAAACTACAAATCTTTGTAAAATAGATTTTATGTACGAAGCTTAAAATTGAGCATATAGAACATAAGTGTAAAGGCTTTTTAAGTTTTGGGGGGGCAGTTGATCCGCAGGATTCTTTTGTGTCAGTACTCACAAATAGTGATGCTATCCCAAATCTATATCAACACCACTTGTAGTAGCATCATGCTATGCATTTTTTTTATTCTTCTGATTTTCTTGACACATTAATAATCTATCTTGGATTCTTTGGGGTGAAGTGATAAAGAAATAAGTTGTTTGATACTTACTGGTGAACATGATCATGACACCCATATATCATAGAGATGGTTCCAATATAAAAAAAAAATCTCAAATATCATAGTCTTGTTTCTCTTCTGTCATTTGTTTCTGGACTTCACAGTCCTGTGTGTGTGTATGCATGTGTCCTGCCCTTTTAATCAGAACTGTAAGCCCAGCACTTTACCAGTTACAAATAAAATTTTATTTTTTTGATTGTAGGTAAAGCTAGTCAATCTCTTTATATTCAAGGTGCATGTTATACTGCAATCAGCCAGGGCCATGTGCACCAAGATAGGAATGGTTCTGCAATGAGTAATATCTGTTGAGAAAATGTTGTTCTGGTTTTGCTCATTTTCATAATTTCTTTAATTGTGTAACCTTTTTGTCTTCTGTTGTCATGAATAGAAATAGCTGTAGAGATGGGCGATGAAAAGCTTTTAATGTCTTCATGTTGGTGTTTGCAAACATTGTCTTTGAACCTATTCTGAAAAGCAACCAAAAATGCTCGAGGCTTCTGTCATGACTACAGGGCTAGCTGTATCCAAGTTTCCTATGGTGTCTAAGTGTCTTGCCTCCCCCCAGGTTTCTTTACCTATCTGAGAACAGAGTTCTGAAGTTCTGCCACTCTTAGATTAGGTGCAGTACCCTGTGTATCAGCTGTTATTACTCAGCAGGATTTGGGCAATTGCAGTTCTTCCCTTTGGGAGTCTGACAGTGGTAAATATAACATTTTTTAACAATAAGGGGGGAAAAGTTGGACAAATGATTTTAAACATGTGTTTCCTAAGGGTTTCCAGTTGTCTCCCTCTTTGTGCAGAGTCCATTTTTCTTGGAGAAACTTTCTCTCCTCTTCTTTTTAAACCTGTCTCGCTGATTTAGTTCTGTGTCCAAGGCTTTGTCTCTTCTGTTGCAAAACAGCCCTGTCTGCTCAGGAGGAGATCAAGCCGGACCTGTTGTTCCTTAATAATTTAAGTACTTGCTGATTAAAGACTTATCTGGAACTATTTTTTGACCTTCCTGCTTGCTTTTCCTTAAAGCTCCCTTTAAAATAAACTAGTGTATTTCTACAGAAAACATATTAATAACCAGGTCAGCATAACCAATCTTCATAAATTTCTGTAGGATGGATCCAAATCTGTTACAATTCAAGTTTCATATTCAGTTACAGAGTGAAGTAGGGTGGAATTATTTAATAGATAGTAAGCTCCTTTAAAAAGTTTATTTAAAATATGTTTTGGGGACATTGAAATACTTTGAATACATTTATATTTTTGTCAGATATGAGGAAGTAAAGATACTTATTTAGAAGAACAATTGTTGAAACACCTAGTCTGCACCTCTTGAAGTTTTAGGCAGCTTTATTTCTTTGAACTTCTTTTTGTTCTATATGCATTTTTAAAGCATTATATAACTTTTATGCACTGAATATCCAATTCTTGAATATCCAACTTCTTATTGATATTCCTCTAAGCTTATTTAGGGAGTATATTATAGAGGCAGCTGAACAAACAATATGCAATAGTGTGATGGTTTTGAAGTATTGTTTTAAAACATTTATTTACAAAAGTAGAGCACAATGTGAGATATCAGGTCTGCATCTAGAATAAATAAAACCCGCTTGGTTTATGTAAACCACTTTAAAAAAATTCAAGTGATTAGAGTAAACAACAACTTCCTCATTAAACAGTACTGTAAATAAACTGTTTGGGGAAGTATAGTGATCTATTTTTAAGTTTAAAAACTTTCTTTAGTTAGAGGTTAATATATTTGCATAAGAGGTCACTATATAATTTAAGAAATACAGTCTTTTTTGTCATTGTTTTATTAAATGCTTATTAAACAATCAAATGCTTTTTATCAGTTTATTACTTTGCTTTCTTCTTTTCTTAGTTACGTATTCCATTGATGCTGAATGTTATTTAGAAAACATTTTGGTTGCTTAGAATAAAGTGTACATTTGATAATGTATGTAAAGGTTCAGGATTAGTTATGTTTCTTACATAATACAGCATCCATGCCACAAACAATGTGGACAGTTAAGTATAAAGATGAGGATGGAAAGAATATGAGAGGTGATTAGGGAAGAGTTAACTGATTCCCAGTTCAGAAAACTCATCTGGTGGCATTATAAATGAGCTTCCTCTGTAAACTATAGCTGCTAATAAATAACGTTTAAAAAATAGTGAGCGAGGAGTGTTAGCTGCAGTTGTCACGTTGATGGACAATGGGGAAATAGTTGAATCAAAATAAATGCATCATACTGTAGCTTTCATTACTGTAGTAATGGAAGCGTTACATGTGTTATGAGCAATGGGAATCTGATATCTATGAATAGGTTCAACTAAGGCCAATAAAACTCTTATGAGAGCTCTGATTTATTATTTATACCTAAATCAGTGGTCTGTAGCTTGTCGGATGTGGGCTATTAGCAATAGTTATGAAGCACGTAGTGAAATGGTTCAGAAAAAAGTGTTAGAGGGGGTTGAGGGACAAAATGGTAAATGAAAAGATTTATTTTTTACAATATGATTGTAGAATTAAAAAGAAAAAACAATTTATGAATTTTTCAGTGAAAAACCAAAAAAAACCATGACACAAACAGCTTCCAAGTATAACAGTGGATGTACCAAATACCGCAAAGAAAACCTGGATAAAGCTTCTATTCATAATTGTGCTATAAAAGTGTCTAAAAGCTTTAGTTAGAGATTGGGACATGATTGTACGGAGTGCTTTACATATTTTGTAGACTCTCTGACAGAATTAACAATTTAAGAATATGACAAGACAACAGGTGGATTCAACAAGCAGATGGGGGAACACAAGGTAATAGAGACAATTACGACTGGTGTAATAAGCAGCAGTCACAGCACACCATCTGCCTAGGCGTTAATGGAAACTGTAGAATATTGGTGGAGTTTTTTTAACTGTTGTGAATAATTTTCTGATTGTGCCTGAAGATGCAGCTGAATATCTGCTATTTAATGTACCTCAGCTGAGGCATAACAGTGCAGCTGGGTGTTTGGGCCAGGGACTACTTAGAGTGGCCGCTGCTGCTGATGTGATTGTGTGGCTGGGATGTTGGGGGAGGGAGGGGGTTCTCCGTCTTCTGCCCCTGCACCACCAAGTCAACACTCAAGGTGGCTGCTCCAGTTGCCATGCCCTAGTTACTCCAGTGCACTTCACTGCTGTTGGCTTAGTTGGTTGGTTTTGTTAGGAGTTGGTCCTGAATTTGTCATTGAACAGTCCATAAACATGTTAAAATGTTATGTTGCGTGAAAGCTGGACTACAAGAATTACATTTGGGAAGATATTGGTGACTTGATACAAATAATAGCCTTTGCACAAAGAGTTATTCAGTACTGAACTGTTGTTTTGGGGAATCTGTATTGACAAGCTTAGTTTAAACCTTAGCTAAGTCCTCTCCATAGAGTATACATTAGGAAAAATGCTATTGACATAAATTTAACTGATTTTGTGTATTGTGAGGAGCTCCAGGTTGTCATGTTAAGTTGAGGGAGTTCATGTTACATTTCTAATATTAATCACAGTACTTCATTTTCCTTATAAATATTCTTCAGAATCTGAAGTGCATTGGCTCTCAGCAAGTCATTAAGTGTTTTTCTTCAGCCAAGTGATGGAAACTGCCCATGTTGAGGGTTCTAATAAGTTAAGCTATGATTGCTGTATCATGTGTCATTGTTCTCTCAAGAGCACTTCCCATCACATTTTGAAAGTGGCTGACCAAATTACTATTAGGCATGGTGCCCATCCTGGCCGACTGTGGTGAAGGTGATTAATATAATTGTAAGGTCTCATTCTCTGGATTGGAACTGGATGTATGAAAGGTTCCTGACAGCCCATCTGAAACAAAAAAAAAAAAAGCAAGAGGAGAACAGCTAATTAACTGTAAATCGTTCTTCAATTTCAAGAGACTAGCCCTTCACATTTGACAGGGAAGCCTGTTAAAATCTTAAGTACAAAGCAAAGAATGGATGTAGATCATTTACTAATGAGGTAAGTAGCAAAGAATGGATATAGATAATTTGCTATTTATGTGCACATTGCTATTGGAGGTTAAAAAGTTTTGGTTTTTTTGAGATTATGGCTCAGTAGCTTGAGGAAGCGTTACAAAAAGCTTGTATTGAGACCTGGAATCTGAAAGCATAAAGGAAATTAACGGGTATAAAATTGCTTATGATAGATTTAAATGGGGGAGAAAATTCTTGATCCAAAAGAAATTTGTAAGCTGTATATTTAACAGAATTGTCTGTTGTCAGCCAAAGAGTCTTCCAAGTCATATTAGGTTTAGAACATTTTACTGAAAATAATTCCCCCCCCCACATTATTCAAACATAAGTTTATATTTGCTTTTACTGTAGCTGTTACAGTAATGCAGTGTTTATCATACCTGAGAACTCATCAGCTGGTTGGTGGGGGGGGTCTGGCCATACTCCCTGCATCTTCATGGCTCTGAAGCCTGGGGTTAAGTGCCACTGTTGTTTCCTTCCCTCTGGTCTTGCCCCCTTCTGTCCTCCCTCAGTTCAGCATCAGGGGAAGAGTGGCAGTGCTCAGCTCCTACTTTCATGCAGGTCTGGAGGCCAGGAGGTGTATGCTGTTGCCACTCATTCTTTTCTTCTCCTGGTGCTCAATTTGGATGAGGAAGCGGAAGGGTGAACTATAGCAGTGCTCACCTCCTGGCCTCTGGAGCTGCATGAAAGCAAGGGCTTCAGCCCTGCACCAACCAGCTGGTGGACTCAGAGCTCGCAGTACACGGTGGACCTCTTAGCAGAAGCTGTGCTGGTGTACCAGTGAGCTCATTGCGTCCAAGGTGCACAGCCAAAGTGAGGTGTGACTGTGCTGCTGCTCCCCCTCCTGAGTCCACCTCTGATAGTAGGCCAGCCATAGTTTTGTGTGTGAATTTTTTTTCATTCTGTTGCCCTATTTGTAGATAGTCCTAAAATGTACTTTATGAAACGTGAAATACCTTCCTTAACAAAGTCAAATCAAGAAAAACCTGCAAAAATTGTAATTTGAAAGTGACCCTGTCTGTGTGGAATGCAAATTGACACAAAAGTCTTTGCCTTAAAACAAAAAGTTTTCATCTGTGTGATGGAAAAAGAGGTTCCAGGTGTCCAATAAGATCAAATGTGCCTCTAGGGCACACTTTAGTGGATGTATGGCTTCTGGAGAGTTGCTTGAAAACTGCCAAACCTAGGGAAGCATATCTGTGCACAAGAGCCTAAAATAGTTCATTTTAAAGCTCTGCTTTTACTTACTCTAGTTTGTAGTTTGTCTAGGCATACTGTTATGGATCAATTGCATCTCAGCATCCAAGCTACTTGCATCCCTACCGATCTGTCCATTATATATTCTGAGTAAATACCTAGTTTTGCACTTAAAAGTACAGGACTAAAATCTCCCAGTTCCACATTTTGATTGTATTTAACCTCACCCTAATTCCTGTAGGCTGACTGAATTTTCTACCTTTCTGTTTTTAAATATTTATTCTTCTGTGAAGGAGGAATCATTTGAAATATTAGCCTTTAAAAAAAGGTTTCTTCTGAGAAAGCTTTTGAGCTTTCTTTGTTAGGAAGTCCAGTCACAGGAACCTGAATTTCAGACTTGCTTTCATTCCATTTTTAAAATTTAAACACGGAGCTATTTCCCAGAACCAGCAAGTCCTGCCATTATCTGTCATGCAGACACAAGTTCCTCTGCACCACACTCAAATGCATAACCTTAACTTCAGTCTCAAACTTTTACTTGCAAAAATAACACTTCTTCCCATAAAGAATATTTCATCTAACTGGGATTAGAGTTGTATGTGTGCGTGCATGCCTGGGTGGAGGTAGCTCAGCAAAGGGGCTTTTTTTATAAAGAAGTGGTTCTCAATCTCTTTAGACTAGAGGTGCCACCAAGACATCAGTCCAATATCGGATCGGCACCAATACAAAGAAAATTGACCTTTGGAAATTGGCCTGATGCGGCTGATAATTTGGCTGATAAATGGCCTGTACATGCGCGCAGCCACAGCGCAGCACGTAGGTGGCAAGGAGCACAGCCTGGCAGTGTGGAAAGCTGTGTCCACTGGTAAATCTGTTGTGGTGGAAGGGGAGGGAAGGGGTGGGGGGGGCAGATCAAGGCCCCCACAGTGAGGGAGGCAGTGGGGCTAGGGCAGGTACTGCCCAGCTGGAGCAGGGTGGGCGCGGGGTGGAGTAGTGGCTCATGCGGGGAGGCGGGGTGGCTCCTTCTGCTTTGTGTACCCCGGATGCCATGGGAGGGGGTGTTTGCCCCCTGGATCTGCATGGGGCGGGGTGGGCTGAGGCTGGGGCTGTGCTGGGCTCTTCCCAGTGGGGGCTCAGTCAGGCTGTGCTTATAGCGGTTCTGGGATGGGAGGCTGGGGGGGTGCTGTGGTGAATTTTGGGGTGACTGCAGCCCCTCCTCCCCATATCCTACAGTGCCACCACTGCCTGCCTCGAGCACAGCTCTGCCCCCACCAGGAAGAGCCTGGCACAGCCCTGGTCCTAGCCCGCAGCAGTAGCCTGGCCCACCCTGTGCAGATCTGGGGGGCACACGCCGCCATGTCCTCTTAGGGTGTGTGCAGTGATGGGAGCCACCCCCCCCCCCTTCCCTACGCTGTCCAGATGAGTCACTTGCCCTGTTCCGCCCTGGCTGGGCAGCCTCAGCCCCAATCCCTCAAGCACTGCAGGGGCCTTGATCTGCCTCCCCCCCCCCCCCCCGCCCCCTCCGCACCCCTTCCTTTCACCCTCCCCTTCCATTACAACAGACTTACCAGCAGGACATTGCTTTTCAAGCTGCCAGGCTGGTATCAGAAGTCAGATGGGTATTGGCCAATAGGCCTCCTTAAAAATTGGCTATTGGTATTGGGCCCAAAATCTCTATCAATGCACCCCTACTTTAGGCTGAAGGCACACTTCCAAAAATACCAACACTTAGTTTTCACTCACTGTACTGATGATAGAAAAATAATAGAATAATTCTTCAGTTCCAGAGAACTCAGAGAGACTATGAGAAGTCAGAATATTTTAACACTATGAATTCCTATTTGAAATCTTCGGATTTATCTTGTGAATCGTTTTGCATACCTAACAGTGCTGACATTGCCACACAGAATCCGTAAGTGCCTCTCAGCACCTTGGTGGAGAATTACTATTGTAAAGGTAGAGTATGCATATTTGAATAAAGTGGCTAGGTCTTTCTGCATGTAAAGGTTAGTCACCATATATGATGACTCCCTTGATTTCAGTGGTGATTTTGTTGGGAAGTATATTTTAGCAGGTCTAACTTAATAGTAGCATGAGGTGGGCTGATGGGAAGGAGGAGTAATCATAAATCGTTGCTGTCAGCGGCATTAATGCAGGAGGTCCCAAATTGTGCTCCATGGGCAACTTTTAGACTATGGTGAATTGGTGAGTCTCATTTCCACCTATTAAGTTGATTGAGGCAGCCAAAAGGTATTGTAAAGATATTTGTAAAGAGATATTTTTGTGCGAGCAAATTGCTTACAGCAACCTGTGAATGACAAGAGAGGGACATGAGCCGCAAGAAAAATTGTTTTTAAGTTGAAGTTTACGCTGTGGGGACCCTTTCAGGTGTTCTGCAGACCAAGAAAGATTCAGGAAGCCTGTCTCAGAAGAATCAAGTACTTGAGAAAATAAGTCTAAATAAATGTTGGCAGCAGTGCTAATATTGAAATACAAACGGTATATGAATAACAGCCCAATATCAAACCAAATAACCACATATGCATTATTGACTAACTTTAAATATTACATAAAAAGATCCATCTTAAATTTAGTAAGTCCTAAAATCGTAAAAGCCTCTAACAGGTGGCCAAACTTTGGGGAAAAAGGTTTAATGCCTAAATTTAACAAGTCATTTTTAAATGAGTTCTAGTCTGATGTGCCCTGTATGCTTCCTGTGTCATCACTGCTAAGCTAACCTAAACCTAAACTTCCCTTGCTGCAACTTGAGACCGTTGCTCCTTGTTCTGTCATCTGCCACCACTGAGAACAGTTTAGCTCCATCCTCTTTTGAATCCCCTTTAGGTAGTTGAAGGCTGCTATCAGAACCTTTCAGTCTTCTCTTCCCCAGGCTAAATAAGCCCAGCTTTCTCGGCCTGTCCTCATAATTCATGTCCCCCAGCCCCCTCACCATTTTTGTTGCCCTCCACTGGACTCTCTGCAATTTGTCCACATCCTTTCTGTAGTGGGAGGCTCAAAACTGAACACAGTACTCCAGATGTGGCCTCACCAGTGCTGAATAGAAGGGAGCAATCACTTCCCTTGACCTACTGGCAGCACTTCTACCAGTGCAGCCTAGTATGCTATTAGCTTTTTGCCAAGAAGGGCACGCTGCTGGCTCACATTCAGCTTATTGTCCACTGTAACCCTCCAGTGGATAATACTGAAAGGATTTTGCTAATTGAAATAGGAGAGAAGTTATGATCTAGCAAGATGAGCATTTGCTTTGGATACAGGAGTGGAAGCCTAGCAAAAGAATAGAACAGGGGAAGAAATTTATTTAAAAAGCACCTGTAGATTTTTATATGTAGAAATGTTCCCTAGTGAAAACAGCTGTGCTGGGTCTTTGCATCTAGTTCATTTTACAGTCATCTTGGTACTTACTTCAAAGGAAATATTGTTAGAATCAAGTGCAAAGGTAGGGTAACTGAGCGTATACAACCCTTCAGCTATCCACAGATCATCTACTGCCGAGGTGGCCAGTGTGTGGCATGCGTGTCACAAGTGGCACAGACAGTCTCCATGTGTAGCATGCAGCAGACTGGGAAGGAGACAGGGGAGCACAGGAGATGGAGCAGGGAAAGTAGAGAAGCAGATAGGGCAGGGGAAGGGGATCTGAATGGCACTGTGTGTGGAGCTAAGTAGGCAGTCCTGCCAAAAAGGTTGGCTTCCACTGACTTACTGCATACTCCACTACTACAACCTGTCTTCTGTATACATTTGCCTTGAATTCATATATTACAAATCATCTGTACAATTCATTATTTTATAAGTCATCTTTACAATTCAAAAACAAAAAACAGTCCTCTGTAGAACACCAGGATAAGTATATCTAAGGGTAGTTGCTAATTTTTTTTTATTATTATGGAAGATTTAAACTGCTAACAAAGACATTTACTCTGATTGTTAAAATTTTTTGAACAAAAATATTAGCATAAGAAGTTGCTGAATCACTTAGTCCTTTAAATGTAGTGTTGATACAGTAATTGCAGTTCTTTGCAAGATCTGCTATGAAATCTCATAATAATACCTTTGAATAAAATGGCTTTGTTGCTACCTTTATCTCTGTGTGTCATAGTTGAATCAAATTACTATGTTGTCTCCAGCTGGTCAATAAAGTTCACACCAAATATTTTTCCTTCCATAAATTGTTGCATTAAGAATGACTTTTATAGCTTTTTCAGTATCACAGTATCCCCTGAAGTCAAAGTAATCACAACGGAATTTCTGTTGGGTCAGGTAGTCTGAAACTAGAATATAAGTAACTTTTTCTAAATTACCTGTGTAGCATGGACTAAATGGAAATAAGTTTGAGTTGCTTAGATCGATTTTATTTTCTGTGTTCCTTGTCTTGGTCCTTGAGGGAATTACTGTAAGGTAACACCTTCAGACTTTTCAGATCCCCTTGCAACTAAGTAATTTAAGGGCATAGATCCCACATACTTTCCATAGGACGTGACAAGTAAGTGGGATTCAGCTGCTTTTTGGAAGTCCCATCCTGTGTAGTTGTTTTACTTTGACTACTGCTAAAATCTTAAACTTGATATATTACAAAATTAAGACTTTGGAGTCCCTAAATACAAATGGTAAATGTAAGGAGACGTTCTGCTTTGGAATAGACATGACCTACAATTTCCTAGAATTATTTAATTATTGATCATTTATTGTTTGGACTACATTCCTAGCCTGAAGGGTCATTCCTAGTTTTAGTTTTGGTGATTCAATGAGCAGTTCATAATTAGCTTGTTTAGGCATTTCCATGCAGTATTGATGTGAGCTTACATTCTCTGAATTGTGGGGCTAGTGCAAAGTCTGGGCTCCTTATTGATTTTTGCGCTAGAGCTCTTGGACAGGTTTGAGGGAAAACCTAGGTGCTCTATTTTACATATGGTTCATACAACAGGAATATTATTAAAGCTCAGCAATGAAAATATGTGCTGGTCACACATATCAGTCAAAAATATTCACGGAAAGCAAATGTAGTCATTTATCTGTAAGCCTTTTCAAAAAGGATAAATATTTCCCACATGATTTCTTGTTTCATTTACTGTATGAATTATTTTTCTTTAAGTAAATAGTTTGTTATTTTTTCCATCTACATTTTATTGTACAAGTCAGATCAGGTAGTGCAGTGACCAGATGTTGTATTGAAATATGGGAGGAGCTATTAAAATGATAGATTGGATTAAAATAGCCTCTTCATTGATCTATTTTGGCTCTAAAATTCACCATGTGCATAGGAAGAATAGAGTTCATGTTGTGTATAGATCATACCAAGAAGAAATATGTATCTCTAGGTCTGTTGATTTAAGTTGATATGGTACATTCCATTTTTTTCTAGGTAAAATATTGATAGTTGTGTGTTAATGACCTGTAGCTGCCTCATTAATTTCCCCATAGCTTGTTATGACAGGCTATTCTGAATACTGAAAGCCACTGATGTTCTAAACAGCAAACTAGATAAATAAGGCATTACATTATTCCAGTTATCTCCTGGGTACTGTTAAGGATAGAAAATGCATTATGACCATGCCCTTGAAGGAATCTTGTTTTTTCAACATGAAATGAATTTCTTGATGTACTTTTTCCTCACATTGTGCCCTAATTATTGACTACTCTAAGATTTGTGCTTCTTTTGCATGTAGAAACAAATCAGTTAATTTTTTTTTATACCTTATAAGCTGATTTTTACCTCTAAATTGGAAAAGGCATATATGAGAGTGCTGCTCACCAGCTGAAATGAATGTTGGCCTTTTTCCAGCACAAATCTGTAGAACTGTGCTGTGCATATAGATGTTTTATGCTGCCCACCTTCCTGCCTCTACTCCCCTCTCTCCACAAACTGCTGAGAGGTATAGCTAAGGAATATTACCAGCACCACCTGCTGATGTTGGACAGCACAGCCTGGTACCTGGCTCCAATGTGGACATAGCCAGAGATCTGGCCCCAGCAAGCTACCCTGCTCGCTGCCAGTCTTACTGCTTGCTGGGACCACGACCTGAGCTCTGCTGCACCTGCCCTGCTTTGAGGTGTAGCTGGTACAGCCTTAGTGAGTGGTGCGGCATAGGTGCTGGCCCTAGTGTATGCTTCAAGGAGTGCACATCCTGGGCATTGTGCAGGGGCATGGTCTAATGCAGCATCAGGGGATGGATTATAGGGCTCTCTGTAGGCCATATGTTTGACATTCTGGTCTAATATATAATACAGCAGCAATACATAATATTACTATCCTAAAATGAAAGTGTCATAACCAAATTTTATTAGAATAGGGTATGGAGTTGTGTGAGTTGAGGGAAGGCCAGGGGAGGAGGAGTGTAGAGAATCATGTTACGGGTGAAACCAGAGCTATCCTGTAGGATCATAGAAAAGCAGGGCTGATAGGGACTTCATAAGACAGGCAGGGGTGGGAATTATTTGGGTTGGAGGACCACTTAAGGAGGTTTGGTGAGCTGTTTGGGGAGGATGGGGGGAGGGATAATTGATCCTATCTGACCTGGATCCATCAGGCCTGTCCCACTACCGGGCACTGGACAGAGTGGGCAGGCAGGGTCTCCAGAGCACATTTGGCTGGATGGATGGGGCTGCAAACAGGTGGGTAGCAGCGTGTGGGAGTTGGATGGGCAAGCAGGGCCAAGATCTCAGGGTGGTGATGGTGTGGAGCTGGGGCCCAAGGCAGAGCTGCTATCCATTCCCTATGTGTCCCTGTGACAGGCAGAGGTTCTGTGAGCAGGGGCACGCAGGGAGTGAATCGCAACTCTGTCCCAGTCTCCACACTGTCACCACCCTGTGATCCCAGCTTCATTTCTGGCCTTACTCACCCATCCCACTCCCAGATACTGCTTCCCACCGGTTTGCAGCCCCTTCCCATCCAACTGGCTGAACACACCCTGCCTGCGGAGGGTCCCAGGTCAGTCTCCATAGAGACCCCGCCTGCCCACTCTGGTGTCCCTGGTGGTGAGTGCGGGGTGGACGAGCTGGAGTGCCTGGGCAGGGGTGCTGGGTCTGGCGGCAGCAGCAAGACTGGCAGAGGCAGCCAGAAGGAGCCACCAATGACAGGGCTGCCAGGAAGCTGAGTCCTGCCACTGTACTGCTCTAGCCCCACTGCATACTTGGGGGCAGCAAGACTGGCTGCATACTCCATGGCCTGGGCTGCCTTGTTGGTGGCTTGGGTGGGGCTGAGGGTCCTGCTGCAGACCAGTTAAAATTTCTTGGTGGGCCCAATTTGGCTTATGGGCCATATTTTGCCCACCCATGTCATAAGCAGGAATCCTGGTTTTCCCTGATAAAAAAACTGCAATTTCTTTTTTTGCAAACTCTCTATTAAAAACCCTGAAATCCGTGATTAAAATGAAAGCCCCCCCCTTCCACTCCGAACCTGCTGGTGCCCCTTAATTCGTCCCAGTCCCCTGGCCCTGCTGGTGCCTCAAACTACTTTACAGAAGTAGTGGTAATCACATTTTATAGATGGAAAAACGGAGATACCAAAGTTAAGTAACTTTCCCAAACAAGCCAGGAAAAGTGACACAGTGGAAATTACAACTCAAGTCAGATTCTTAAAGCACAGTTGTTCTTTTTAAATTTTAAAATGTTATTTCTGATTCATAAAGTTACATGCTTTTCTGCAGAAAGAGAAAAAAGTGTCTTGTCCATGTTATAGTGCTTCGCCTACAGCGACTGTTGTCCAAGGCTACTGTCTTGCAATAACATAAACTACAAGTACGTGTGTATCAGATATTTTAAAAAAGCCGTTAACTTGTAGTAGTTACCATTTGTAGCAATGAAAATTTAAAGCATTTAAATTATACAGTAGAAATATTATAGAGCCAGTAATACATGGGAGGTATGTTGCAAAAACTGAAGATTTTGTCAGACTGTGTGGTGCAAAAGTTAATTTTTACTTGCTAGTGTTATACAAGGTGTTTTACATTTTGATTGTATTCTATGGTAATTTACAGTGTATGTAGGAAAGGGGCGGATTGTAAAGTGAAGATTTGTCTTTGTCTGATTTTTCGGGGATAAAAGCTAGGTATCCATGCTCTATGCTATGAGGCTTAATAAGATGCAAGAAGGTAAAATACAAGACAGTTGATTCAGAGCCAGGAGGGTATATCCAAATACTACAAATGGCATTGTATAAAACAGGGGTAGGCAACGTTTTTGGCCAGAGTGCTGAAAAAGCCGTACTGTCTACCTTGCAAGGTGCCAGAGTGTTGGCATGCCAGACTGGGGCAAAACCAGGGCAGGGGGTACATGGCAGGACACACTACATATATTAATATAGTTAATAATCATACATGTTGCTTTTTTTTTTTTACAGTAAAATACCAGGTTTTCTAAAAATTCTAAACCTGCTGACAATACATAAAACTTCATATACTGTCTTTGTATGCCTTCTAACTAAAATTTTCTGAAGTTCAGGCAAACTAAAGGCAGGGGAAACGATGTAAACAGACAGACAGAAAGCAGAACATCAGAAAAAAATGAATTATTTGAAGTGCATATAAATCTGGGTAAGTATTTCCAAGAAGGCAATCAGAGAACAGAAAAACTTGCACAAAACTGAGCAATATGAAATGTTTAAATCTAGGAATGCGAAGTGGAGAGATCAAACAAACTGGAATATGAACTGTTTTAAGAAAGTAAAAAATGGAATAATATGAACTGGTTTGAGAGAGCAAAAACTGAGTATGAAACGATTTAACAAAGCAAAACAAACTTAATAATATGCAGCATTAAACTCTGATTGCAAAACACAAAAATCAGCACCAGCAGGCTACTGAGCTTTCTGCTGCCCAGAGCCACGTGCTTCCCTTATATATGCAGGTGGGGGCAGGGGAGAGGGCTTCCAATGTCTGTGACGGTGCTGAGTGCTTCACAAAGCTTAATAAAGGCTCCCAGCGCCATGCCAGGCCCCGGGATGGAGTCAGGAGAACATGGGCATGGACCAAGTTTGGGTTCTGCTGCCCCTGCCCTTGGTGCTTGTGGCCGAGTTCGTGAAGATCTGTGAAACTCTCAGCACCACCACAGATATGGGGTTGGAGTCGTGTCTCTGTGTCCTCCTGGCCCTGTCCCCAGTGCCTGTCATTGTACTGGGAGCTTTTATGAAGCTGTGTGAAGTGCTCAGCAATGGCAGACATGGGGGTGGAGTCAGCAGAAAGCAGACGGCATCCCTGAGCCTTTGCCTCTGCTCTCCCCATCCCACCCCAGTGCCTGTTGTGCTGCTGGCAGCTGTGGCTGCTTTGGAGAGCATGTAGTAGCAACTTAAAAAAAAACAACTTAAAAAACTTTCCTCGGCACACCTCCTGGCGCATGGAGGAAAATGTCTCCATGTGCCACTAATTGGCGTGCATGCCCAGGGGGTTGCCTGATATAAAAGTTCATAATTTGGTGCGTAGTTTTCCAGCATACATAAGTCACAAGCACTGGATTTATTTTAATAACTTGTTCTTTCTCTAAATGTATGCAGTAACTAATAATACAGATTCTTACAGAATATGAACATCTGCAGTACAAGAAAAAAAAAGATATTCTTGGCGTACTGTGAAAATTGACCATTGATTCTCAGCCAGAGTGATGTAGCACCCATGCACGATTCACAAAGTAAACTAAAGATTTCAAATAGAAATCCATAGTGTCAAAACCTTCTGGTGTATTGTGGTCTTTCTAAATTCTTTGTAATGGAAGAATTGCTATATTGTTTTTCCAGAGTAAAAAAAATTAAAAAAGCTGCGACCTGACATTTTCTACCGGGTGTCCTCCGTAATGAGGAGTACCATGCATCTGAGAACTGCTGCAGTAGATTTCAAAACCATTCGTTTTTGTCCATGGTTCTGCCTGCGTGACAAAGGTCTTTTGATATTTGTGACATGACAAAAGAGGGGGATCATTATTATGACAGACAGGGCTGACTTGAAGAGCAAAGAAATAATGGTGCCAGTGCAACCTTAATAGGATCATTGAGACATAGGGCTGAAAGGTCATGAGGTCATGTAGTCCATACTCTTGCTCAAGACATGATCATCTGTGACTAAAACATCCCAGTCAAATGTCTGCCTAAACTGGTCCTGAAAACTTCCAGAAATGGAGAGTCCATAATTCCTCTAGGTAGCCTGTTCTAATGCTTGAACACCCTCATAGTTAGAAAGTTGTTCCTAACTCCAACCTAGATTTCCTCTGCTGCATTTTGAGGACTTTGCTCCTGGTCTTATCCCCTAGAGCCAGATCTATCAAATTCGTCTTTGACAGAATGGTGCTCGCGGTTCGCCTTGATCCTGCCTGGTTTCTGCTCCAGCCTCTCATGGTCTCACCTTGCTTCCTCACCTGCCACAACTGGGTGTTAAAAGGTAACGAGGGGTGGCTGGTAGGCCCAGGGTACTTTCCTTTTCCATACTCGGTCCTTCTTTTGGGCCTGAATTGCTTTGTCTAAATTTTGGGTTCTGACTCTCTCCCTTCAGTGCAAAGTCTTTTGGTCTTGGGGCTTCTGACCCTGCTGTCCCGAATTGCCTTAAAGGCTAAATTAGTGGCCTCCTTCCACCCCTACGGCCACGTTCATGCCCTGCAGGTGTTACTGTGTCCACAATTTGGTCTTCTTGTAGAAGCTTTTATACATTGCGCTGCAAGTTCCAGCCATTCTGCTTCAGATTAATCCTCAGCAAATCTAGTCGTAAAGAATCCCTATATTCCAAAAATGGAATAATGAAGCAGAATTTTAGCCATGTATCTGAAACTGTATTGCAATTCAGTGATAGTCTAGATTACTAATCCTAGTTCTACCGTTCATATTACTATTCCTCAATTATACTGTTGCCCCCTCGGTTTCATACTGTACATGAAAAAGCATGCAAGGTGCGTAACTAGCAGTGCAACATATAGATTTTACAGCCTTTATTGTAATAGGCCTGACAAAATTAGAGGGTGCATGGGTCAGGGGAGCATTCCAAAGGGCATAAAGCAGTGGGTCTCAAACTTAGACTCAAGGCACCACATCATAATTTTTTTGAATTTACTGGCATCCTGTTCCAAAAAATACTTATTAAAGTGCCTAAAATATAACATGACTAGAAACATTTTTAGAAGTCAAGTTAGATTTGTACCTTATAACTATAGTTTGCACACTTGAGGCAATGTTGGATTTCTTACAGACTAACTAGTGACAGACAGACACTCCCTCTTCCCCCAAAGCATTTGTGAACTGAAGTCACTTCATCAGATGCTGTGAGCTTCAGCCCATGAAAGCTTGTGCAACATATATGTCAATTGTGGTTAATCCGTAAATTGCAAATCTGCCCTGCCTTCTACTTGTCTTTAGACTAACATGGCTAATTAGGTCTTGCAACATATTTTTAAACAGACTGCAAGAACATAAATGAGCAATCATAATATTATAATGTAATTAATGAGACTCACAAACCTGGCGATTCTTGCAAATATCTGTCAAGTAAAACCCATAAATAGCTTTCATTGTATTGTCTCAGCTTACATATGGGGGATGGTGTGGCTAGGATGGAGGCAGTTTTGGTACAACTGAGCCACAGATCTGGGCAAATGAGGAAATGGGGGGTGAGAGGAGCTCTGTCAGGGCCTAAGCCAGTGCTGCTGCTTCAGGGAGGTGTTAAACTGAGGTGCACATACTTAGAAAATCAGGATAAAGGGTCACTGTTTAAACTCATGGGGGAAAACTACTATCTATTAAATAATAAATAGACTTCCAAGTGCCAGAAAGACAAGAGAACACTCAGAGTCACTATAGAATCATAGGAAAGTAGGGCTGGGGGGACCTCACAAGGTCATCTAGGACTAAACCACCCCAGCCAGGTGTCTAACCAGCTATTGAAACTTTTCAAGCATGGAGATTCCACAGCTTTTCTAGGTAGCCTGTTCCAATGTCTGTCCACTGTCATAGTTAGAAAGTTCCTCTTAATCTCCCTCCTAAATTTCCCTTGTTGTGGCTTGATGTCTTTGCTTCTACTTCTGTCCCCTACAGCCACAGAGAAAAGCCCATCTCTGTTTCTCTATAATCACCCTTCAGTATTTGAAGACTGTTATCAATGCCCCCCCACCAATAGTTTTCTCTTCTCCAGGCTAAATACCCCTGGTTCTCAGCCTTTCCTTATGAGATTTATCTCCCAGGCCCCTGATGGTTTTTGTAGCCTGGTGCTGGACTATTTCCAGCTGTCCATGTTTTTCTTGAAGCTGGGCCCAAAACTGGACACTACTACAGATGAGACCTCACCAGTACTGCGTAGAGAGAGAGAATATCTTCCCTTGACTTGCAAGTGACACTTCTGTTAATATAACCCGGTATGCTGTTCAGTATGCTGATGGCTGTTTTTGCAACAAGAGCACACTTTAGGCTCATCTTCACTTTATGGTCCACTATAATCCTGAGGCAGGAGTGTCTCCACAGCCTGGAGGTAAAGTTATAGGTATAGTATAGTTTAGAAAGTATAAATTTGGCTTCAAACCCACTGCATGCAGCTATGCAGTGCTTGACTCTTTTATCAACCACAGACTTTGACCCGCTTTTGATTTCGCTTGCTCAGTTACTGACTTGCTTTATGTCTGTATGCAATATCAGTACTGTCCACAGAAGCACTGGGTCATTCTGCAAACCATGGATTGGGAGAGCTGTAGCATGTTTCTTAGCATTTGGTTAGTTATCTACAGTTCTCATTGTTTTCCCACACTAATGGAATTGTTGTCCTAATACTTCATACCTTCGGTTATTGAGCAAGTAGTGTTAGAGCAAATTATTAGAGGTGCACCGATGCATCAGTCCAATATCAGATCGGCACTGATATAAAGAAAATTGACTATATCAGAAGTTGGCCTGAAGTGGCTGATAATTTGGCTGATAAATGCTCATGTGTGTGCACAGCCTCAGTGCAGCATACAGGCAGCGAGAAGCATAAGCCTGGCAGCTTGGAGAGCTACATCCAGCTGGTAAGGTGGGTGTGGTGGGAGGGGGGAGAGAAGAGGCATGCAGGGGCAGATCAGTGCCCCCCATGGTGTGGGAGGGAGTGGGGCTGGGGTAGGCATTGCCCAGCAAGGGCTGGGCAGGTGCAGGATGGGAGCTGCAGCTCGTCCGGTGGGTGCGGGGAGCTCCCATCACTGCGCACTGTTTGTCCGGTGGGTTGTCCTGTTGCTGTTCCCGCTGCTCGACCCCAGCCTGCAGCTGCAGCCCACCCTGCCCCACCTCATGCAGATCTGAGGGCACATCCCCTCCCCCCATGCCCTCCTGGACAAGTGGGGGGGGAGCAACAGTAGGAGCTGCTGGACGAGCAGGTGAGTGCTGGACTAGTGGCTTCCCGGATGAGTGGTGTGCAGCGGCAGGAGCATCCTCCTGCACCGCTAGATGAGCTGTGACTCTGTTGTGCACCTGTCTTGCCCTGCCCCAGCTGGGCAGTGCCTACTCCAGCCCAACTCCCTCCCTCACCCCAGGGGGCATTGATTTGCCCCCCCTCGCCTCTTCCCTCCCCTTTTACCACAACAGACTTACCAGCTGCACTCAGCTGTATCAGAAATCAGATTGGTATCAGCCAATATGACTCCTTAAAAATCAGCTATTGGTTCTCAAAATGTCTATCAGTGCACCCGTACATATTATAGTTTTTAGTAATGATTAACGTAAACTACCAAAAATGATTGTATTTAGCCCTTCAGTTTTAAAGCTATAGAGCAACATTTAATCTAAATCGGAAGCCTGGAGTCAGAGCGGGGGAAATACCCTTGTTTATTTCATGTTTTGGTTGTCCTTTGTTAATTTCTGTATTTTAGCCACTTTTGTAATTCTGATAAAAAATATGCACGCCTAATAATTACAGATGATCTTCATTTTGTTATATTTAAATCACACTTATTTTTAAGTATTTATTTTTTTACAAAATGAACACATTTAAAAGGTATAAAATATTACATAAACAGTATGGATCCTAAAGAGAAAAAAGCCATAACTGATCATAATACAATATGAGGTCAATAACTATTAATAGTAATTTTGGTAAGTTTTATTTCATAATCTGATTCAAGGATATATTTGTGTTAAAAAAAACCAACTCTTTCCTCCCCACCTCCCAAACTGTAGCAGTTTGAAACACCAGGGGAAAACAGACATTTTCTTATAAGGCACAGAAAATAAATGGTAACTTAAACATTGTATTTAGGCATGCTGTCAGACATTTTGCAAATCCTTTTAGTCTTTATTATCAACATAGTTACTATTGTAAATAGTACTTTAATAACTACTTATGGGATTTAAACTTGTTTCAAAATAAAAAATGAAAGTTTTAATGCAAGTGCAAAAGAATGTATTTTTTAAAAAAGAATTGACATACTTTATTTTCTCTAGAATATTGTAGCGTGGCAGTCCCCTAATATTTCTGTTGCTATATTGTTTTAAATGTGGTTTTAGAAACGACTGAAAAATTGGACAGCACCAAGGTTTTTAAAATAGTTATTAATCTGTTTATCAATTACTTGATAAAATAGTTTTTTGTCAAAATAAAGAATTAAGAAGTAACACTTCTCTGGCCGTGTTAACATGTTTTTCCATGCATTGTGTTTTTCCATTTCTGTTTTTATGAGTAAGCATTTTTAGTTTGGAGAAGAGAAAACTGGGGATTGGGGGGGATTTAATAGCAGCTTTCAACTACTGTAATGGGTGATTCTAAAGAAAATGGAGCTAAACTGTTCTCAGTGGTGGTAGATGCAGAACAAGGAGCAATGGTCTCAAGTTGCAGCAAGGGAAATATAGGTTAGATTTTAAGAAAAACTTTGGTAGATCTTAGGAAAACCTTCCTCACTTGGAGGGTAGTAAAGCACTAGAATAGGTTACCAAGAGAGGTTGTGGACTCTCTATCCTTGGAGGTTTTTGAGACCTGGCTAGACAAAGCCTTGGCTGGGATGATCCTGCTTTGAGCAGTGGGTTGGACTAGGTGACCTCCTGAGGTTCCTTTCAACCCTATTTTTCTATGATTCTATGAAATATATGTAATACATTCTTTTTAAATGTGTGTAACAGAATAAGCAGGCTGTGCAGAGATGATGTTTTATCTTTGTTTTGCTTCTTTATGCTGTTTTCTTTAACCACAAGTTGTTTCCCTACTCTTATTTCCTTCGGCCATCCTTTCTTTATCCTTTTTTGACATCATTCTTGTATCCTCTTTTAACATCATTCTTATTGGTTTTACTTTGGGGCCAGTAAGATCTAGGTGATCTTAATTTTTACCCTAGCCTCCCGAATTCATTCTTAGTTTTATATTTACTTAGCTGGCCGAAGATTCATTTTGATGATGCTTGACTTTCGGCATGTCTCACTTCATTCTTATGGTTTTTGATTTCAAAGATGTAATTGTTTTTGTTGATGCATCCCTTTTTCCATATCTTGTAGAGTCTCTGCCTACTAGTATCTTTTTTTTTGAAGTTTATTATTACGGCTGCTGAATGATTAAAAAAATTAATTGCGATTAATCGCGAGTTTAAAACATAATTTCATAGTTTCATAGTTGGTTGGGTCAGAAGGGACCTGAGCAGATCATCAAGTCTGACCCCCTGCTATGGCAAGAAAAAGTACTTGGGTCAAACGACCCCAGCATGGTGTTTGTCTAGCCTTGTCTAAAAGACCCCCATAGCAGGAGCCAGCACCACTTCTCTTGAAAGTTGGTTCCAGACCCTAGCCGCCCTGACAGTGATGTAGTGCCTCCTGATATATAACCTTAATCTACCTTCTGCCAGCTTGTGACCGTTATTTCTAGTCACTACTGGTAGCGCTTGGGGGAACAGGGACTCCCCCAATGCCTGCTGGTCCCCTCTGACTAGCTTGTAACAGGCCACTAGATTCCCCCTCAGCCTTCTCTTGTGGAGGCTGAACAGGTTCAGGTCCCACAGCTTCTCTTCATAGGGCCTGCCCTGCTTGATCATGCAAATGGTCCTCCTCTGGACCCTCTCCATGTTGTCCACATCCCTCGTGAATTGTGGCGCCCAGAACTGGATGCAGTATTCCAGCTGCAGCCTGACCGGTGTCACATAGAGGGGGAGGATCACCTCCTTGGACCTGCTTGACATGCATCTGTGGATGCATGACAAGGTGCGGCTGGCCTTCCTGACTGGATCCCTACACTGCCGGACCATGTTCATTTTGGCCTCAATATCATTCCAAGATCGTTTTCTGCCTCTGCACTGATGAGAACAGAGTTCCCCAGCCTGTAGGTATGCTGCTGGTTCTTCCCCCTCAGGTGCATCACCTTGCACTTGTTAGTGTTGAAACCCATCCTGTTCTTATCCGCCCATCCTTGTAACCTGTCTAGGTCTGATTGCAGCCTATTCCTTCCTTCCAGCATGCCCATATCTCCCCACATCTTAGTGTCGTCTGCGAATTTGAACGGGGTGCTTTTTACCCCCTCGTCCAAGTCACTGATGAAGATGTTGAACAGTGCGGGCCCGAGGACCGAGCCCTGCGGAACCCCACTGCCCACATCCCTTCAGGTTGAAAATGACCTGTTCACTGCCACTCTCTGGCTGCAGCCCTCCAGCCAGTTAGCGACCCATTTGACTGTGTAGGTGTCGACACTACAGTCCCCCAGTTTTTTAATGAGAACGAGGTGAGAGACAGTGTCAAAGGTCTTCCGAAAGTCCAGAAATACTACATCCACTGCTACCCCTGCATCTAAGGATTTGGTGACCTGGCCGTAGAAGGCCACCAGGTTGGTTTGACAGGACCTGCCTCTAATGAACCCGTGTTGGTTGCCCTTAAGCATAACCTCCCCCGCTCGCCCCTCGTGGACATGTGCCAGAATAATTGTCTCAAAAAGCCTACCCAGGATGGAGGTAAGACTAACTGGCCTATAGTTTCCCGGGTCTTCCTTCCTCCCTTTTTTGAAGATGGGAACCACGTTGGCCCTCTTCCAGGCCTCTGGCACCATACCAGAGCACCATGAGTGCTCATAAAGCCGTGCCAGGGGTCCCGCAATGACCTCAGCTAATTCCCTCAGCACTGTGGGGTGGAGATCATCCAGACCAGCTGATTTAAATACATCCAGTCCTTCCAGAAGTTTCCTGACTCGATCCTCACTGACCCTTGGCCTAGCTTCACCTCCCCTGAGGCCTGAGGGGGTCCCAGTTTGGGGGGGGGGGAGGGGCTGTTCCGGTCCCTGCTGAGGAAAATGGAGGCAAGGAAATTGTTAAATAAGTTAGCTTTGTTGTCTGGTGTGACGACCAGATTTCCTAGTGTGTCTTGCAGGGGCCTCACATTACCCGGTACCTTCTTTTTGCCTCCTATGTATTTAAAAAAGGACTTCTTGTTATCCTTCATCTGGGTCACTAGTCCAAGTTCCATCTCCGCTTTGGCCTTCCCTGACAGCCCCCCTGCAGCCCCAAGCAACCAAGGTATAGTCATCCCTGGTGATGGCCCCTCCCTTCCATTGGGTATTCGCCTGCCTTTTAGGTAGAAGACATTCCCGAATGCTTTTGGTGAGCCATGGGGGCTTTTGCACCCTCTTGCCCCCTTTGATCCGTGTTGGAATTACCTTCCTTTGGGCTTGGAGGATCGTCTCCTTAAGAAGCCTACCACTTTTCTTGGACGCCTGGCTCCCCTCCCCTTTGGGACCTCAGTGCCTCCCCGACTATTCTCCTTACCTCAGTGAAGTCCGTCCTCCTGAAATCTAGGGCTGCTGCCTTGCTGCAGGCCTTTGCCACCTTGTGCTGGATGGTGAATTCGAGCAGGCGATGATCTGTGTCGCCCAGGTGGTCGAGCATCTGCAGCCCCCTCACCAGGTCGTCACCCGTGGCCAGCACCAACTCCAACAGGGCGTCTCCCCTGGTGGGGCTGTGGACCTCCTGGGTTAGATGGAGGTCCTGTATTTTGGCTAGGAACCTATGTGAGAGGTCAGACCTGGCTCACTGCTCTTCCCAGCAGATGTCTGGAAAGTTCAGGTCACCCATGATGACCACGTCCTTTGACCTAACTATCTCCATGAGCTGACTTAAGAATTCCTGGTCTAGCTCTTCCCCTTGGTTGGGTGGTCTGTAGTAGACCCCCACCATTAAGTCCCTTTCCCCTCGACTTCCTTGTATTTTAACCCAGGGCACTTCAGTGTGTCCCTCCTCTGACCTTGTGCTACTTGATGAGGATGTGTATTCTTCCTTGATGTAGAGCACCACACCTCCACATCGTTGTGATTAATCACAATTTTAATTGCACAATAAGCAATAATAGAATCCCATTTTATTATTAATATTTTCGGGTGTACGCAAATGCTAGACAGTCCCCAAGGCGTGGCCCCCCCACCGCTACTTCCCCAGGTACCCATACACTTACCTGCATCCAGCTGCTGAGTCTGCACCCAGGGCAGACGGATGGATGGATCTGTGTGTGTCAGCAACAGGGAGGGGCCGCTTTTCCCCCAGCAGCACAGGCAGGCATGCAGCAGAGAGAGGGAGGGTCCACTTTTTCCTTAGCACCAGCAACGATTAATATGCATTAAAAACATTAATGCAAAAACAAATTAATGCATTAATTTCCTGCGTTAACTGCGATTATTTGAAAGCCCTATTTATTATTCATCATTTGAGGACACCTTTACAGGTGTGTTTATTGTCATTTTTCACCATGGTTCTGCCTAAATGCTTTTTAAACATCTTGTAGAATTAAGACCTGGGCTGAATTAATGCAGTTTTGATACTTAACTGTTTTGAAAAGGAGAAAAAAGAGAGAACTCACTGTTACTAATCTGGATATTTAAATGTTTCAATTTAGTCCCTGAAATCTCTGCATTTTTACAATGTACAGCATTCACGCTTACTTCAATTTTTGGCTAGCGACTTTTAGGGGAAAAATAATAAAGTTACCATAGTTACCCAAATCTGAGACTGCTTCAAATTTAAGATGCTGCCCTCCCCCCGTAATTAGATTCTATATGTGGGAAATTATACATTTGTTAATTTTTCATGTATAGAATCTAATTATGAGGGTGGGCATCTTTTTGCATCCCCACCACTACTGTGGCCAGAAATAGTGGTAGGGAGGCAAGCAGCAGGGATGTAAGTGGCAAGTTGGGCAGGCAGTCTCACTTCTCCAGCCACCCTCCTGGCTTGGGGCACAGGATGGCTGCAGCTCCAGATCTGTCACTGGGTCAGGGTTGGGTCCAGAGTCAGAGCTGGAGCTGCATCAGCTGCCTGTCTTGGGCTGGTATTCAAATCCAAGATGATGCTTTTTTCTCCATGTTGAACGGGGCAAAGTCCTCATCTTGCAATTGAGTAAATATGGCACTAGATGGGTAGCACATCAGTTTATTGTACTTTGGTCATTGTATCCCGGCAACAGAAAATATTTTTAAGTAAGTGTTTTCGTATGTTCATTTTATGGTAGTGTATGAAAATTCTGAGATCCTGAAATTGTGAGATAAATGTTTATGTGTTCTGTCTCTGAGAAGTTTTGCAAAGATGTGGTAGGGGAGATGGTGAGTAAACATCATTGTTTTTGTTTTGGTGAACTGTCATCTTTATGCAAATTGTCTTTCAATGGTAGCCCATCTCATATCAGGCTAAATAGAAAGAATGTGTATTATATCACAAAGGAATGGAGATTTGTTAAAGTAAAACTGTGCAGCAGATGTGCACTCACTTTGTTGAATTCTAAAACAATTGAAAGCTGTTGTTTGTACTGGGGCCGGAAAGATAGTGAACACTTAAGTATCAAATGTGCTTTATTACTTGTTTTGGGGTAGATTTTAATCAAACAAGGCAAAAAGTCAAATTTGCAGAGGGCAGGTATAAGAAACATTGTGGAAAAATAGGATTGAAATAAAAACAGTTTTGCAACTTTAGCTAAGGTTGCTAAAACTAAAATGTGTAATACCTCTGCATGCACATGTAATATATCACAGTTTTCATAACATTGAAACAAAAGCTGAATATGTCTCTCTGGTAATAAATCACTTAAAAAACAAAGTACAATCACAGCTTGGAAGTGCTCTTTAGTGTAAAATCAGAAATAGTTCCTTTTCCATAACATTTCTTTATGTCAATGAGTTTGAAGCTGCATAAAGGAAAGTATTACTATTTTGCCATTGTGTAGCTAGTTGCATCACTTGTGAAAAAAGGCTGAAAATTGCCATCAGCTGGCCTCCAAAGATAGCTTATTTGTGAGGACATTTATATAAGGGGTTGAAAACAAGGTCATAGCAGGCTGATTCAGTCAGATTGGCCCTTTTCAGTCCAAATGAATGCTGGCCTCTGTAGTATTCTGTTTTATCATAATTAGTGAGTTTGGCAAACATTGTGTTTCTGTTTTCTACATGCTTCAGATGGCAGGATACTGCCTCCCTTTCTGGCAATAGAAATGTGCATTCTCCATATATTGGGATAAAGAAAGTGGATGCCCATTTTCTCATACGTCCGATGCCAAAGTTACTCAGGGTCTCTAGGTTGAAGGTCTCCAGATAATTTTTATTCCTTCCATGTTCCTCTAAAATAATGAAGCCATTTGGATTCTCAAGTTCTATGTATGCACAGTCAGGTAATCTGGGAGAATTCTACGAGGTTATTCCTTCCAGTAGAGAATCCTACCCAAAGCTGTGTGTACATACAATCATATGATGAAGCCCTAAAAAAATGGAGAGCTTGCAGTGCTCACATTGTGCAGCCAGGAGGGAGGCCCTGCGCATACATCTCAGTGTGCTCGGCAGGCTCCCTTAGTTTGCCTGGTGACAAGTGGCATAGGGCAGCCCTGATTGGCTGACTCAGACTGGCCATGATTAGTCTGTGTTTCCCTGCAGCACAAAGTGAGGTTTTTGAAGAGCCTGAAATCTGCTGCCTGCTGCAGTAGCAGTTTCCAGTGAGTGACACATTGTTTCCCTAGAGCAGGGGTCGGCAACCTATGGCATGTAGGCTGCTTCCCTCCCCAAGGGGCGGGAAGAGGTGTGCCCAGGTTGAGCAGTGCGTGGTTGCGTGGGAACAGCCTTGTGCTGCTGCTGACCCCAGCCCCAGAACAACCTGACTGCGCCACTGACCCCAGCCAGGTAGGAGCCCCAGGTCCCATCCATAGCCTGGCACCACCACCGGCCCCTGCCCCAGGCTGGGGGACATCAGCGCCCCAGTGATCCTGGCTTCACACTGCCGGCCACATGCTGCTAGCAAGCCCCAGCTGGCACCACTGCCACGACTAGCCCCGGGTCCGGCCATGCTGCAGGTAGGCCCATCCCCAGCCAGTAGTACCACTGCTGCCACAGGCCCCAGCCCCATCGCTGCCGCCCACCCCAGTCTAGTGCCACTGCTGGACCAGGGCCATCGGCAGCATGGGGATGGGGCCGTAGACCTGTGCAGGCCCTGGCCCCATCCCAGTTGGCCACATGCTACTGGTGGGCCTGGCCCCAGCCCTCGCTACTGCTGCCGGCCCCAGCCTAGTGCTGCCCCAGCCTGGCCCCTGGTTCCAGCTCCATGCTGCCGGTGGACCCTGGTCCCAGCCCCGCACTGTTGGTGGGCCCTATCCCCAGTATTTACTTTACATAGAACAGTAGTTTAATTAGTCCAGAAGAGAGCCATGCCTGTTATCTTGCCCTCTGTTAATGTGCCTTATGAAGAGAGGCTGAGAGCCATGGGACTCTTCAGCCTGGAAAAGCACAGGCTCAGGGGGGACCTGGTGGCTGCTGATAAGTACATAAGGGGTGTACATTAGGACCTGAGAGAAGGGGCACTCTGTTGAACAGACGAAGGAAAAACAAAGACCAATGGTCATATATTCCTCCAAGACTGTTTTAGGCTGGACATAAGAAAACAATGTCTTTACTGTCCAAGCCCCCAAGACCTGGAAGAGACTCCTTCCAGAAGTGGTGCAGGCACCTACTCTGGACTCATTCAAGAAATGCTTGGATTCTTATTTTGCTGAAATCCTTTGACCCTAGATGACTTCCTGCCCCTGGGGCTGGGGGCTGGACTTGATGATCTTCAAGGTCCCTTCCAGCCCTAACGTCTATGAAATCTATATATAGAGAGAGACCTTATAACACTAATATGCAGCGTGTCCTGCTATGTATTCCTCCACCCTCTTTGTTTTTCTGATATGCCGGCACTCCAGCACCTTTCAAGGTAGACATTATGGTTTTTTCAGCACTCCTGGCAAAAAACGTTGCCTACCCCTGCCGTAGAGGGAGGGTGGAGAGATTCTGGAGGGCTATGTTCTCTTCTGAGAGAAGCCACAGCATGTACAGACATTTGCTCTCCCAGGAGAAACTGTCCTGGGAGTGATTTAACCCTGGTTTTTCTGAGGTTATTTCATCTGCAGAGCAGCATTTTTACTCTAGAAGAAAAAGATTGAACATTTATACACTTGTGGTTTCTCCTGGGAGAGCAGCAACTCTTCCAGGAGAAACTGAACATCTGTACAACACCTAAGCCTTTGTCAGATGCATTCAAAATATCTTCAGTCAGCATTTCAGTAGTTGTTATAGTTCTTCACCATTGCTCTTTCTGACAGTTATACTGTCAGGCTTTAATCATGGAGAAGTAATCTTTTGCTGATATCTGGTACATATTTACTGGAGGTCTAGTAAAAAAATACATAATGGTTGCTGGTCATCTGTTGATAATTACACTGTTAGTTGTTTTTTTGTGTGCAAAGGATGTATAATCAACAAGCTCACTTCAATTGTAACCTGCTTGGGATAAAGACCTAGTACTACAGGCCTTAATTCTTTTGCTGCTTCACTTACGAAGTGTAACCAGGTGGAATTTTGTGAATAAAGATATTTAGAAACTTCCAAGTCGTCTTCTGCCTGACCCCCTTTGTCACATTTGCTATAGTCAACTGCTTGTGAGGGAGAAAGGAGCTATGACAAATCATAAAAAATAAAATACTGCAAACCTAAGTAAAATAGTATGCAGGTCTAACTCCTTGCCCTCAGACTTAAGATTTCTTTCCAATATATATTTAGAACATGGGTTTCATGCCATACAGAAGAATGTCACTTAAACATTTACAGTTTTAGTAATCTGGGAAACACATGGCTAATAAATCTTTTTGAAATATTTTTTTTCCGTATGGCTGGAAAATCAGGAAAATAAAACAAGATGAGAGGTTTTTGTTCTTTCATTTTTACAAATCTTTTTTTTATTTAGTTCAGTGAATGATAAATAAGCTCTGCCTTCCTGCTCCAGAGTTTGATTCCATCTCTCTCAGTGTTTTCAGTTATGTTTCTCTATTACTTTAAAATATTAAAATATAGTCTGAGAGGGAATGAATAATTTTGGTCCAGCTGGAGACTAGAAAATTAGAAACTGGAGCAAATTGCAGCACTTGGCATATTTTTTTCTCTTTTGATTCTGAGATAAGACAACTTTCTTTCCAATTTTAGAATTCTTTTTCTTGTGCACCTTTTAGATTTTAGAGGTTAATAAAAGAACTGGTAGGAGATGTTGTCCACTTGCAGAATCTGAAGAAATGCTATCAATAGTGTCACTGCTTAAGATTTGTGCTGTTTTTGTTGTTACAGGCCCAACTGAGTTTTTCCAAATTACTTCTAGCTGCTTGATTCCCGATGTTAAAATTATTTATTGAAAGTGGCAGATTAAAATTGGATTCTTCAGGCTTTGTAATTTGGGTAATATGCATAGGAAATATATTGTTGGCTTCATTTTTAGTGAGCCTTGCTTTTGACAGAAATCATTATGAATAGCACCTTGATGATATCTGTTGTTTTCTTAGTAAGAGAGAAACAGTTGGTAAGGAATTTTGAAATAAATAATGGCCTAAGCCATTTTTGTATATGGTTAAGTCAGGGTTGCCAGACTCACCTGGTCTCATGGGACAGATGAATGGCATGGCACAAGTCTGTGGGCCAGATCAGATCTATGGAACCCTTGCCTGCATGCCTGATCCACAGCACACAGCACCCACTCAGGCTCCTGGCACCAGTGAGCACCAAAGGCAGCACAGGGTGTGGGTCATTGGAACAGCACTGGAGTTCAGCTCATAAAGCTCTGTGCTGTATTGGTTTAACTGAAATTGTGGTTAATTGAAGTAGTTTAGTACTTGGAGAGTGTTACTGTTTAACAGTTTATTGATATATTTAGTGATATGGAAGGGAGCCATGAAAAACGTTAAAAAAATTAGCTTGATTTAAATTCAACTACAGCAACAGTAGTGATAATTATCATTTTAAAATAATTTTGTGATATCACTCTAGAGCAGAGTTAAATTTGTTGTTCCCACCTGTGAATATTTGTAATATGCATCAATGTCTTTTAAGTTAAACATTTTAATTTAACCTTCCTAAAACCTTCCTAGCTGAATTCCTAAATCCACATGTGTAAATACTAGTTTTTTAAATACTGTAATGCAACTTACGTCAAACTAGTTGTAATGACTAGATTGTCCCTCAACTTTGACATAGGTTTTGTCTGGAAATATTTAATATAGTTCTCTATTCAGAATCATATCCTGTTTATTTAAAAGCAACTAAAAATATCCTAAAAAGCCATGGTCTTGTCCTGCTAGTGTCTTAAAGCTTCAGGAGGAACTTCAGTTTTGTTAATGCTGCTAACTAATGGAACTTTTTTAAAGCTTAGTTGTTCTTCATTTTTGCTCAAAGGTTCCCTGGCTCAGTATCTAATAAGAGCAACCATCCCCCAAAGTGAATAAAAATGGTATTGACTCAAATCCAAAATGAGGTTTTCCCCCAATCACCCTGAGCTGCCACCTGCCCTAGGTCAGGGTTGATTGTGTGGTGGGAAAGGGGGCTCAGAGTTCATGAGGCTAGGAGAAGGTGGGAGGAGACTATGCAGGTTGGGGGGAGACCTGCTGTATGTGGCTTGGTAGGGGCAGGACCAGGCACTGGGGAGAAGCAGCCAGGGGGCAGGCACAGGCATGGCAAGGGCAAGAGATAGGAGACAGGTGGCACTTGGGTAAGCACAGGCATGCGAGGGAAGGGATGGGAGTGTGAGAGCAAGTGGTAGTGGGGCAGGCACTGGGAAGGCAAGTGGTGGAGAGATGGGCAGCAGGAGGCCCGGCACAGGCAAGCAAGGGTTGGGGAGCAGGTGAGGAGGATGAGGGGTAGGGAGGGCAGGGGTCTGGGTCCTCATCCCCCTACTGGTGCTTTCCCTGCCACAGGAGTGTGGGGCATGGTTTTAAGGCTGCCCTCCAATAATTAGATTCAGTTAATTGAAAATTATTACAAAGGTATAATTTCCCATGTACGGAACTTAATAATTGGAGGGTGTCTTAAATTCAGAGTCATCTTGGATTTAAGTAAATATTGTACATGTTATCAGAGGTCTATATTGAAGTCTGCAAAGTGGTTAAATCTACATTAACCCTTTCAGCAACAAACGTTCAAATATATGGTTACTTGTTTCTTGAAACCTTTGCATACTAAGTGATGTTCAGAACAGAAATATGTTTGGAGATAATTTTTGTTCAGTGTGCTGATATATGAGAAAATTGTTTCATCTAGTAAGTCAAGATGAACACACTTCATCTTCATGAATTCTTTTAGAAATTCCAAATCAAATGTTTGATTTTTTTTTTTCTTTTCCTAGATATGATGGATTACAGTTTTTACTAAGCAGCCTTGGAAAATTATTTCTGTTCTGTGGATGAGTAATAGATTTCTTTTTTAACAGGGGACCAGAGGACATTAATGTTTTTTTTCTTAATGTAGAGGATGTTTGAAATTACTATTTTTTTTTTCACTTCCAGAAGCTAGAATTAAAATGGTGGCTCAAAACCTCAGCTGTAAGAAGAATGGAAATTATTTCTCAATGGATTTGATGATTCACAATGAAACTCATTATTTCTAAATTCTAAAGATCATTAAAAAATCATATTGGGTTAAGAGAGACATTTTTATTATACATCTCAAATCCTGTTTAAAGACTTCTAAATAATATTTTCTTTTCATGTATATAATAAAAGTGTTTCTCTCAACCTAAAACACTTTTTCTTTGCTGAAATGGAAAACTTTAGCTTTGTAGGGAAGTTGTATCATTGGAACACTGCTTTCTCGTAAATGAAATTTTGATTAAATTGATACTTTTGTGCAGACTTTTTCATCTGTGCATGCACAAACTGTTTTCACTTTGCAAGCTTTGTTAGAAAGCCCCTGTACAGGGAGGGAGGCTAGAGGGGAGACTTTTCAAGTATGATTTTTTTTTTTAATAGGCAGGGTCAAGCAGTCATTCTCACTCCTGCTGCTGTTTTCCTATGGATCATGCCAACCCTGAAGTGTCCTGCCATCCCTGAAGGCCCTGCAAGGCATATAGGACACCTCTATTATCATGATGAAAATGGCTTCTAGTGAGAGAGAATGTGACCACTTCAAGCTCTTTTCCTATTTGGCAACAACTATAGCAGGTGTTTTCAACCTTTTTTGATAAGTGTAGGTGTTTCAACCTTTTTTGATAAGTGTACCTCTGGCAGCCAGACATGGGGGGGGGGGCAGGTGGCACGTGGCTGGACACGGGACAACGGTAGTGCGGGATGGTGAATGGCAGCTGCTGCAGCATGCAAACTCCACCCCCCCACGTCTGACTGGCTGGGCAGTGCCTGTGCAGCCCACAGAGGGGTGCCGCTGCCCTTGCCCCACCCCTGCTCCTGGGAGGCGGCGGCATGGGGTGGTGGGTAGCAGCTGTCCCTGCCCCCACCATGCATACCCTGTAGAGGCTTCCCAAGTACCCCCAGTTGACAACCCCTGAACTATAGTATCTCCACAAATTTAGTTACAGGAATGAGGTAACCATCATCTGTTAAGAAAAGTCCAGGTTGCAGTTGTCACTCATTCAGTTGCCACTGAAATGCATCCCCAGTGCTGCTTCATGGGCTTGATTTTTGACACCTCTAGTTTAAGGAGATTTTTGTGGACTGTGCTTTTGTATTACATGTCCTGGGTATAGTAGAAATCCATTCACAATTTGAGGGTTATGTTGTGGGAAAGGGATCTAATTTTTTTAAAATAGGGGTATGATGAAGCAATGAGTAATGTATAGTTATCATGCAGAGTTAGACAAGTGTTTGTGTATATATAAGCCATTTAATACACACAGGTAAAGGTACTTGCTCTATTTTAAATGTTTACAGTTGCAAATAATTTCTAAAATATTGATGTGCTGTTATGTTTTCAGTCAACAGTCTCAAACCATTAGGATTCTGTTCAGCTTCATTTTGTAGTTCTCACATATCAGCAATGTGAGTGCCAATATGACTGACTGTCTGGTAATACGTTATATACGTTTAAAAACAAAATTCCTGTTGTGCTTTGGCAGTAACCAAAAGTGAAAGGCAAACAGTTTAGTTTTGTTAAAAACTGGAGTTAAAACAGATACCACTCATGCACTTGAGTATGTCTGTGAATTTGCCCATTTTCTTGAAACATTTTTGTGCTTTAACTGTCCCTCTGTGTAAGGCCTGCACAAAGGTGGGAAACTGACAGATTGGTTAACTGCAGAGAGAAAATAGTGAAATTAACTGAAATGCTGGAAGACAAGCAAGTTGGAAAACATGTTCTTCTTTTTTAATCTTTCAGTTATAATTTTACTAGTTACTTGTAAGAGTAGCATGTGTCAGTTTTCCAGATAAGGTGTTCCTATGGATCCTCTTAAGTCCACAGAACAAGTTCTTTATTATAACTTTTCTTACAGGTATGCCTGGGTATGCTCAATCTCCTTTATACAGTTAGCTTTTACCATCTTTGTTCACTGCTGAAGGCATGTAGTAGTTACAAGAGTAGTTTTGTGGTGTATGGCAACATTTTTTGGGGAATGCACTTGGAAATGTGCTAACAAGTTTGGTGTAGTGTGTGCCCCTCCTTCAAAATACATACCGTATTGCCCCAGTTTTATAAGTCAATCCTGTGTTTTCAGGTTCAGTTTTAGGAAAGGCAGATTTTCTGTGAACAGAATTTGGTGAACTTCAGATAAAGCCCTTGGATTGCTAATGTTGTTACAAAAACCCACAGGAGAATCCAGTTAACTAAGAAAAGGAGCCAAAAGAGTAATGCATTAAGAATATTAAATTGAAAAACACATGGAAAAAATTCTGACTTGACATTTTTTCTGCACATACAAGTACAAAAATTAAGGCTGTAGGGGGCCTAATTATAGGCTGGCCTCACATGAGTCATGCATGCAGTCTTATGGTTCTTTTGGACAGGACAGGGGGAGAGGAAAGGTATCTTATTGTAGTGCTCTCCTTATAAAAATATATATATGCAAAATAAACACTTGTAGGTGTTTATTTAGTAGAAATTATATCCAGAATTTTCAATTTTTAAAACTTTTGTGCACCCAAAAAATGTTTTAGTCTCTCTTTTCTGGATGGCATGACAATCAGCTGACCTGCCAATACAATTAGTGTTCAGTTTGCTTTACGTGAGTAGACTTGTATCAGTGGCTGGAGAGACGTGATGTAACTGGTATTTCTTATCTGATCCATCTGCTCTTTGTACTCTCCTAATATGTGCTGCAGACAGTGAAAAATTGATCTCTGTCAGGTAGGTTTGAAAAAAGTTAACACATAGTTTCATAGTTTGTAGGGTCGGAAGGGACCTGAGCAGATCATCTAGTCCGACCCCCTGCCATGGCAGGAAAGAGTACTGGGGTCAAATGACCCCAGCTAGATGTTCATCTGACCTCCTCTTAAAGACCCCCAGGGTAGGAGCCTGCACCACTTCTCTTGGAAGCTGGTTCCAGACCCTAGCCGCCCTGACTGTGAAGTAGCGCCTTCTGATTTCTAACCTAAACCTACCCTCTGCCAGCTTGTGACTGTTATTCCTGGTCACTCCTGGCGGTGCTCGGGGAAACAGTGACTTCCCCAATGCCTGCTGATCCCCCCTGACTAGTTTATAACAGGCCACAAGATCTTCATTCAACCAAAATATTAATAAAAATTTGAACAAAGTTCATAGAATAAACTTATTCCAGAAAATTCCCTTCACTTAGCTGACATAGAAGGGTAACAGTTTTTGACTGTTGAGTTGAAGGGATGTGATGTGTATATTGGATGTGAAATACTGAGATTTTCATCTTGAGTTAGTCCTTGTGTGATGCAATTCCATCTGTTTCATTGGCACTGATTGGTAATAGATGACAGTGTGTTATGGTAGAGATGGACACTCATCAAGCTCCTGGATCCAAACACTTTTAGATTTGAAGGATATTTGGATTTCAGTGGTGTCTTTGGCCTATTCTTATTTGAAGAAAGTAAAATGATCTCAGCGTGTTGTTCCCACAGTCAAGTTCCATCCTAGCCATAGCTTCTCAAGTGCTGCTCTTTCCATGGATGTCTTTGTTCTAACTGCTAATCTGAATCTGTGGGATAATTTAAACTGCTGATCTTTATTAATACAAAATGATTGGTTAGCAGTATTTAGCCGGGAGAACTTTTCTGCTTATTAGAACATGACTAGGGACCTATCCAAATTGAGGAAGCAGATGGCCAGTTTCATGGGCAGATTGTGGGGCTGGATGCCAGTTTCATGGGCTTATCATGGTGGGGCCACTCCATGCCTCTGGCTGCAGGGCCCTGATGGCCCCACCCCTTTCTGCTGATTGGTTGAGAGGACTGTCTGCCATATGGCCTCATCCCTCTCCACCAACCAGTGGCAAGGGATGGGACTGCATGACTGAGAGCCCAGTGGCCAGTCAGCTGCGAGGGGCAGGGCTATATGGCTGTCAGTGCTCTCAGCAGATCAGCAGCTAGACATGGGGGCAGCAGCCACCTTGGCTGGTCCCTTTTGTGCTGGCAGCCCTCTTCCCTCGAATAGGCTGTCCATCTAGGCTATGTATCCATGAGGACTGCTGGATCCCACTGGGGAGCCAGCATTTTATTTCTGACAAATTTTTTTTGCAGATTTTGTGGACATTGCCCTATTTCATGGACAATGCTCAATGTACCTAATAATGACACTTGCTGCAATCTTTATAAAAAGATCCAGGGGCTATGCAGTTTGTTCTTCTAAGAGTAGGTTCCTCTACATCTGAAATTCTGGTATCTTTCTGAATTAATATTTTTGTAATAAATTGGAAAATAGTATGCATATAGGCTACTTTGATTGCAAAGGCTTTTCCTGTTAGAAAGCAAGCCAGTGGGGCATCTTATAGAGTAACTTGTTCAGCGAGGCATAAGCTTTCATAGGCTACAGCCTACTTCGTCAGATGCTATGAACAGACTTGAAGACAGCAAAGGTACTTAATAGAAAGGAATAAAGTCATTTTTAAATGCAAAGGTTTGGGAAGGAAGGGGACGCTTACTGAGAGAAGTGAAGCTGGGTTGAAGAGCTCAAAAGGGATGCCCAAAACATTTAACCCATTGAGGATTATAGAGATTATAAAAGCTAGTCCAGGTAATGAAATAAGAATCCAGAGTCACTGTTGAGAGGTGCTTGCTGTTAAATTTTTTTGATTATGCTATGTCACGATCTTTATTGGAATTTTGCATGATCCAAGTTTAGAAAGGCAGTTCTTAAGTCAGCCATCACCTGCAAACATCAAAGTCATGTCAACTTTAATGTTTTAATGATGCTTTTTCAGAGTTTGTTACAGTAGCTAATAAATCAACACATGAAGACTAGTATTAGCATAGTTTCGTAGTTTGTAGGGTCAGAAGGGACCTGAGCAGATTATCAAGTCTGAGCCCCTGCCATGGTAGTAAAGAGTACTGGGGTCAAACGACCCCAGCAAGGTGATCATCCAGCCTCCTCTTAAAGACCCCCAGGGTAGGGGCCAGCACCACTTCTCTTGGAAGTTGGTTCCAGACCCTAGCTGCCCTGTCAGTGAAGTAGCGCCTCCTGATATCTAGCCTAAATCTACCCTCTGCCAGCTTGTGACTGTTATTCCTGGTCACTCCTGGTAGTGCTCAGGGGAACAGGGACTCCCCCAGTGCCTGCTGATCCCCCCTGACTAGTTTGTAACAGGCCACTAGATCCCCCTCAGCCTTCTCTTGTGGAGGCTGAACAGGTTCAGGTCCCTCAGCCACTCCTCGTAAGGCCTGCCCTGCTGCCCCCTGATCATGCGGGTGGCACTCCTCTGGACCCTCTCCATGTTGTCCACATTTCAAATACGAATCCATTCATATCCCTACCATTGCAGAAATTTCTATAAAATTTGTGTTTAGAACTATATGCCCCAACTCTTAATACCAAGCAAGTTTTTAGGATAACAGCTACAAGTTTCTGGTCTGACCCCCCTGCCATGGGCAGGAATGAGCACTGGGGGTGGGAGGGGTCATAAGACCCCAGCCAGGTGCCTATCCAGTCTCCAGTGTGTGTGTGTGTGTGTTTTTGGTTGTAGCAGTGTTGGTTTAAGGCCATAGGCAGGTAAGTTTTTTTTTGAGTAGATGTAATATCTTGGTTTAATAAAAGATATCACATCTACTCAAAGAACCTTGCCTACCTATGTATATATATCAAATTACGGCACACTGGAGCAGCCCCTGTGCTCATGTACAGGCACCCCGTAAAAGAGGGGTTAGAGCATCCCAGTAAGCACCTCCTAGTCTGAGTCTCTTCTTTTCTGTCAGTAGGAGGTCAGACAGCTGGCCGAATCACTGATACAGTACTGGCATGAAAAAGCTCAAATATCTTCCCTTGCTCTTCCTTTGCAATACTTTATTTTTTCCTCTAAAATCTGGTTATGTCGCTCCTTGGAGTGAATTTACAGAGGGGCTTGAGAGATAGTAAACCTGCACCTCACGACTGCTTTTATGGATGGGAACTTATCCATCCAATCAGCCTCCTTTTCCACATCCTTCCTCATTCTCTCCTGAAGACAGCTAACTGTTAAATACTGTATCTGTCATTTGCACATTTATAGAGTGTGAGCAAGAATAAAAGAGTAAATTGCTCCACAGGTGTTAGAAAGGCATAACTAACTGCGTGCAGGACAAGGAACTGTTGTGCATCTCTGCTGGAGGTCTCTTCTATTGAGAGACAGGACATGAATAATTATTAGTTTAGTGTTCACAGTGTATGTATACTCTGTGAGGGACATAGGTGAAGACAGCTAGTGCCTGTGCCTGTATCTGAAAAGGCTTCTTTGGCAGACCTCTGGTAGTTTCAATGAGGAAAGTGTTCATATGATCACATAGTTGTGGGGACTTTGACAGAAGAATTAAACAATAGTGTGATATTCAGTATGCAAGCCTCTTCACTTCCAATAGGAAGTATCTTGGAGATGTACAAAAAAAAGATGACAAATTAAGCACCAAATCAATTTGAAAATTTCCAGCAGCAGTTGCTGCTGATTTTTGGTTAAAAGTATTGATGCTATTTGGACTCTGAAAAAATGGAGGTTGTGATTTGTCTTCTCAGCCATACTGAGTTGTAGAGGAAAAATGAAAAAACCCCAAGACTTTGCTGAAGGCATAATTAGTGTCAGAGTGATGATGTAGCTGTGATGGTCTGGAAATTGTGAGGGGCAAGGATTTCTTAGGATGACACATTTTATTTGACCAACTGTGTAGTTGGGATAAAGTTAGACAAACTTTTGAATGCAAGACATGCTTTGTCAGGTTTCTGATCACAGAAACCAGGTACAGCTTAGTGAAAAATAGCATAGGGGAGGGATTGAGAAATTTTCAGGGGTAGCAGACATGCAGACAGGCAACTTTCCGACACCAAGTACTATAAAGAGCTTAAGGAGGGACCCTACATCAGAATTTGCTCTGGAACTGGGAAATGTCATCTTATGCCAACTTTGGGAAAAACAACTTCCACTTATCACTCCCTCTCCCGCCCATTATGCTCTGAATATCCATAAACAAGGTAACCCTGGCAGACCCATCATATCCAACTCTCATACCTTCACAGAGATGCTGTCAGGATTCACAGAAACTATCCTGAAAACACTTGTCACTCAAGGGGCAAGTTTTCTGCAAGACACTACGGACTTCCTCAGTAGAATCCAGAATACCGACCACCTTCCTAAGAAGGCCATACTTGCAACCATGGATGTCACCAGCCTCTACAGTAATATTCTACACCGTGAAGGTGCAGCTGCCTGCCTAAAATACTTGCATGAGCATGGAGTAGACTCAGATTTGCAACATATCAGAAATCATCCACTTTATCCTCACCCACAATAGCATCACTTACAAAAGTTGTAATTTTCTCCAAACCACTGGCATAGCCATGGGGGCAAGAATGGTTCCTCAATATGCCAACCTTTTCATGGGTCACCCGGAGGAAAATTTTTTAGAAAATTGCACCATCAAACCTGCACTATACCTGTGATACATAGATGATATTCTTATCATCTGGATCGAACACCTGGACTCACTCAGTGACTTCTACCACAAGTTCACCAACTATCATCCCTTGATCAAACTGTCTGTGGAATACTCCTATACTAATAACAACTTCCTAGATGCCACAATTCATATCCAGGATGGCACTCTACAAACCACTATATACAGAAAGCATTCAGAATGTAACGTCTAAAACAAATGCCTTTTCTTAAATATGACAAGGGACTTAAATGCGTATGCCTTAAATGGGCAAGGGACTCTAGGCACTTTACATTAAGTTGATGGAAGCTGTATTATTGCTTGATTAGACTGGGAAATACACTAGACTCAGTGACTCCTGACTTTAAAAGATATTATTGAAATGTGAACAAACAGCTGCGTCTTACTGGGATTGCTCAGAGCATAAGAACACTGAAGCCAATAGGAAAAAGTTATAATACTGTAGTCAAGGGAATTCTGCAAATCCAGTAGTTGTTGTGGTCAAGACTTGAATTGAATGTTTCTGGGATATAACTGTAAATGGTTTAAAAAGAGGGAAAATCCACAGATATTTTGCAGATATAAGTTTGACTGAGAAAAATATTCTAATGTTAGGGGTGGGGAAAATTGAGGCCTAAGATTTAGGCAATGTCTCTGGAAGCCTCTTTTTTTGCTTGTGGACTTAGTGGGTACATCTATACATGCCATTAGGGAGCACAATAGACTGCAGAGCTTATTGTTCCTGGGCTTTTGGTTTACACCTGCAACCAGAGCACAGCACATTGAGCAGTCTCAGCAGCCCTGACTGGCAGGGGACCTGGGGGATCAACCTGGGGTCTGGGGTTGCTCCAACTAGGCACATTATGTTGTGGAGGAGGGGTTGGCTGGGGCACCAAGGTGCTTCAGCATGGGGCTAGCTGGTAGGCAGCTCCCACACTAAAGCACCCTCATGCCACAGCCAGCTCAGCATACATATGTGTGCTGCTGTTCATTAAAAACTCAGCAGCAAGGTAGGATTTTTATATTTAACAGTCCCACCCTTCTGTGGCGTTTGTTTCGTGTGCACTAATAGGGGCCCTTGTGTAGATGCTGAGATGTTTACTGCACACTTCATTAGTCAACTGAACAGTAAAGTCTTGTGTAGATGCACCCTGTGTGGCAAAAAGAAATCCAGCTGGGAATCGGTTGTTTCCTCAAGAAAAGTGAAAGGGCTTTTTGGATTTAACACCACTAAATATATTTCTGATCCTGTAATAGGTTTCTTTCATTTCCTTTCTATATTTCTGAAAGATAATTTTGATTCTAAACCTTTGACTACTCCAGCAAACCATCTGGCACGTTCATGTGCAAGAAGAAAAGAGAACTTTGGCTGCCAATATATAAAAACCCTAATCCTGTATCTGGGCCTATATTTTATAGAATTTCAGGAAAGACGTTTTGATATGAATCTGCTTATTGAAGTAACTGAAATTGAAGATTTTCACTTCTCTGAAAAAAGGTGTCAGCTGATGTTGGCTGACTTAATTATGCAACATGTATTAAAACCTTCCAAAGCATTGGAAAACAACAATGAAACCAGCTGTCTTTGGCTTTAAGGTTAGCAGCTTGACTTCAGCCCTAGCTTTTTTCTTATTTTGAATAGTAATTTACAACCTTTTGCTTATAACCACAGTGTCCATACAGGTCTGTTCTGATTTGCTTGCTTGATGGTATAGTTCACCATTGGCAACCCATTTACAACTTTATTTACTTTTTTTTCTCTTGGATTGCTGGTTAACGTTGGTGAAATACATTCTGATATTCAGGTTTTTTTCATGGTTTGTAGTATAACACTTAATAAGCTTTTTATATAGTAGAGATACTCCAACCTTCTTTCCTTTTGAAGTTTGATTTTCTCTGTGTTCTAAGAGTTAAAGTCACTGCTCTATTCTATTAAAAACATTTGGAGAAACATCCAATTATGTTGTTGCAAATACTGTTTTAATTAATCATTATGTACAAACTTATTAGTATATTTATGTAAAAATTAAAGGGATCGTGTGGATGTTTAGTGGCTTGGGTTTAACTTGAGAGAGGCTGCATGTCCCTCAAGGTTTGGATGAAAATGGAGTTGGACTGTGCCTGAACTATGTAACAGATGGTGTTGACTGACAGCCTAGTTGGGAACAGCTGGTTGTTCCTATCTATAAAGTGGTTCATTGCCTAGCTGCCCCCTAAATTGTGTACTGGGGCAAGACATAGTAACATGGAAGACCAAGCCTTGGGCAGTTAGGATGGTGTTGGACATGGGGTATTGCAGCTAAGATCAGCTGTTTAATCAATACTTTGTACTCCTTGCTGACCATTCTATATCCCTTCTACTTTTCCAGCTTCCTTCTCCATCTTTTTCTTATCTATTTTTAGTCTGGGTTGCTATATCCGGGTGAGAATTTAAAAAAAAAACAACCCCAAGCAGACAAAGTACTTTTGCAAACCAGGTTGATGCAATTTGGACTTCAGACCAGGGCTTATTATGCATGTTGGTCATAACATTACTTCAGACTTGGAAAGGTTTGGATGGTGTTTAATCTAAGGGAGATCCCTGACTGATGAATGGGGTAACTAGTTATAAAATTCCAAATATCTACTCAGAGCTTTTGGTTTTGTCTCCTGCTGATTGAACAGTTGGCTGAGACATTGTGAAGGCTTGTAAGCTACAGGAGGAACCCTTGGAGGTCTGCCCTGATGAAGAATTTCACTGACTGTCTTAAGATTCTCCTATATGAAAAATGTTCAGACATCCCATGCTGGGAATAGGACATTTCATATTTACATTAATGAGCTGCTGGATTAGGGGGCCTGCTATAAACAGAAGTGTCCTTTTCTCTGTTAGGCAGCATGCCAGTAATAGAGAGTACCTGAAGGCCAAGTGCTGCTGTCCAAAGTCAGCATTTTTACATTGTACAGCTAAGTGCACCGACTGAGTTTCTTGGGCTGATGTTGATAGCCAATTTTTAAGAAGCCATGTCAGCCAATACCAGTCTGATTCTGATATGCAGCCAGGCATCCTGGAGACCAGCATCAGGCTGGTAAGTCTGGTGTGGGGGGAGGGAAGGGGCTTCTGCCCTGCACACTCCCTGGGAGGGCTTGGGGGATGTATGCCCCTGGATCTGTGTGGGGCAGGGTGGGGTGGGCTGCTGCTGCAGGCTGGGACTGCGGCTGCACTGAGCTCTTCCCAGCAGGGGCTAGGCCATGCTGCGCTGTGCTCAGGGTGGGCGGGAGTGGGGCTGCGGGGTGGGTGGAGCTGCAACCACCCCAAAACTCACTGTAGCTCCCCCATAGTCCCCTCCTAGCTCCACCACCATGTACCTTTAGTAAAAAGCAGTGCAGCCTGGCCCAGCTCCTGCTGGGAAGAGCCCAGCACTGCCCCAAGCCTGCAGCAGCAGCTTGCTCTTCTGGGGCACGTGCTCCTTGTGCCCTTCCAGGGCGCATGCAGTGGCAGGAGCTACCACCCCATCTCCTGGATGAGCCACTCGTGGCTCTGTCCTGTGCCTGCCCCAACTGAGCAGCTTTTGCCCCAGCCCCACTGCCCCCCCCTTCCCCCACACCAGACTTACCAGCCACATGCTGGTCTCCAAGTTGCCAGGCTGTGCTTCCAGTCCTGTGCATGCTGCATCTGTGCATGTGCATGGGGCATTTATCAGCCACATTATTGGCTGCATCAGGCAAGAAAAACCAATTTCCGATGCTTTCAGTTTTCCTTATGTAGGTGTCAATCTGATATGGAACCAATATATTGGTGCACCTCTATGTACAGCTGTTGGGGTTTACAATCCATCTGGGATGGTACTATAATGTTAATGAGTCGATTAATCTATAGCAGTCTGCCAACGTAACAGTTACAAAGATTTCTGTGTATGCTGAAACACGCGTCTGTTTTCACTAAAACTATCGTTCTGGTTAGTTGTTTTGTTGTTGTTGTTTTGTTGTTGTTTTTTTGTGGTTTTTTAAAATAATTATTATTGGGTGTATAATTAGTAAAAGAAAATCACTAGTTGCATAGGTAAATTTTCTCTTCTGGGAGTGCCTTAGTTCTCATGAGGCAGAGTAGAGGAAGGAATACCAGGAGGTCTAAGGATATGGCATGGCTTCCAACACCAATTGAAGCTAACGCTATAGATGTCCATTACACCTAGAGCAGTGGTTTTCAGCCTTTTTTTCCATTTTGGATGGAGGTGTGGATCCCTCTGAATTGTAAATATAGGTATTCACATACTGTTGATTGATCATAGTCACCTTTTGCAGATCTCTTAGACATGGGCAGTGGACCCAAGGGTGTCTGTGGACCAAAGACTGAGATAGATAGATAGATAGATAGATATCTAAATAGATAAATAGATAGAAAGATAGCTATGAAAATCAGTGCCTCCCCCACAGTTCCCTCAGCTCCGTAGGATGCAGGTCCAGGCCCTACACCCACAGCCCCCCAGACCTGTCACAAGTGGGTTTTTTCCTGTGAATAAGATTATAATTTTTTATTTTATGGTGCTTTATTTTTAATGCATTAGTGAACTCTAACATAATAAAAAAGATTTTCTGCAGTTAATTTTATCATGTCTCTTTGTAGTGAACTGTACAGAATAAGCAGGAGATTATACAACTAAAAAATTCAGGTTCTCCCCAGTGTTTCTTTTCTTCATGCCTATGTTTGTAGGAATTCCGGTTTTGCTAGGACCATAGTTATGCTAAGCTACATTAAACTACAATGTGAAAAAGCATTGTGGGATAACAGGGCCTCTTAACTGCAAGATGACCCAGCAAGAAAGAAAAAAAAAAGTGCAGTAATGAGGAAAAAGGTATTGAAGAGGAAGTACAGACCCACAGCTACCAATGTAAAAGGTAGAACTTACTAATGAGAATGCAGGTGTGTGAAGGTGGCAAACAAAGAAAGGATAAAGATCTTGACAGAGAAAATAAGAATTGGCACAAGATGGGTGGGATTGGCGGGGGGGTATGCAAATATAAATACAGGATTTGAGAAACCTGTACCTGTACCCCCAGCCCCACTCCCGCCCACCCTGAGACCTAGGGGAATGTGAATAATGTACCGTGTCTCTACCTGTCAAGGGCTAGCTTTGCTAAGTTGGACTGATTGTTAATCACACCAATTGGTGTGCTTTCTGATGACAATAAACCTTCATGAGCTTTGCCATTAAACACATATCCGAGTTGCATTTTCTGCGTTGCCTTCAGGATCTGGAAGACAGCTTGCTAGCTTTGTCCTTCTGCAGTCTGTATATCAAAAACAATAGCAACCAGATGCTACTCAAGACAACACTCCTCGTGCCTCAGAACAACAGCACTGACACCAGGTTTTCAGACAGTCACAATTTGGCTGAATTCAAATGTTCTTCAGTGTTTAATTGATGCTGACAGAGGTTGTTGAGCTTGGATGTTTTCTTCTGGGACACTGTTTGTATAAAGTACCTGGACCATTTACAGTTGTGTTGAAAACCCTCATTGGGTAATAAGTGTGTCTGTACTTAAAAGCAAAACTGTTCATAAGAGCCTAAGATCAGAACCCTGCACATTCGGTGATTCCATGAGCATGTAACTCTAGCCTGAGGAGTTTAACCTATGAGACTATGACAATCTAAGTATCCAGCATTTACTGTTTCTCTGCTGATTATGTTAGCTGACACAATTAATTAATAGGATTAGCTCTCAGTCTCTAATTACTTCCCCAGATTCTAAAAATCCTACCTGTTTTTTTGCCAATGTGTCAGTACCTCTGGCTTCCCTTCCAAATATTATTGAAATGCTGTCAGCCTATTAGTTCAAAAGTTTAAAGCATAACAGGAAACATAAGCAGACAATGTGATTTGGGTAGATGTGATATCTTTTATCAGACCAACTAAATAGTTGGAAAAATTGTTCTTTGCAAGTTTTCGGGTACAAATACCCTTCTTCAGGCATATAGGCTAAGTATAGAATTCAGAAAGCCGAGCCTGAATTGATTCTATCTTTGCAGGTTACTTTAACCTGCATAGATTGAACTGATTTGCAAGCGAGTAGGCATGCACTTTTGATTCCAGAAATGAAGCCACATATCTGCAGTGGCCCAGCCTAGAAGCCAGGGGGTGCTAGAGTGAGCCCTCCCTTCCCTTTGGCAGCAGCCACAAGGCTGGAGGGAAGCTGACCTGGGGGGAGGAGGGGAATGGGAGCAAGGGTGTGGCCAGGCCCTGGCAAGCCACTAAATATGACTGGGGAGGGGTTTAAACCCCTACCCTGACCTGTAGGGACTTCAGCCATGGTGTGCCTGGAGGGCAAAGGGGGAAGCAGCCCTTGCCAAGTTCATCCTGGTGTGGGGGGCACCTGCCAGGGCAGAGCTACAGGCAAAGGGGGGAAGTGAGTGGGGGATTAACTTCCCTGTCTTCCCACTCTCCCACAGGCATGGGGACCCCAGCCGGGGTCTGCCTGGCTTTCCCCTCCTGCTGGATGCTCATGCACTGGGGTGCTTGGTCAGAGCTGGCATGGGCAGTGCCTTAGGCGAAGAGGGGACAGGGGAAGGATTAAACTCCCCAGTCTCCCCTCTCTTCCACAGGCATGAGGACCCCATCCAGGGTTTGCCCGGCTTTCCCCCCGCTTGCCATTCACGCAGCAGAAGGTGTGCCCACAACCAACCTGAGCAGTGCTTGAAGCTGCTGCCCAGACTGGCTCTGCCCCATCCCCATCCCCATTCCCCCCTGCTGCGCGAGTGGCCAGCAAGGCAGAAAGCCACGCAGACTCCGGCAGGAGTCCCCATGCCAATGGAAGACAGGGAAGACAGAGGAGTTTAATACCCTTCCCTGCCCCCCCACTGTACCTGAGGCTGCTGCTCAGACAGGCTCTGGCCAAGCCTCCTGCCTCCAGAGCAGTGAGCAGGGGGAAAGCCATGCAGGCCCAGGCTGGGATCCTGTGTGGGTGGGAGAGGGGAGGCAGGGGGATTTAATCCCCTTCACTCCCCATGATACTGCTCCCCCCACCCATTTACTTCAGCAGAAAAAAGTCTGGCAGGGGCTACTCCGGCTGGGTTTCCCACACCCACGCCCTTGTCAGCCAACCGTCACTGCTCAGGCTAGGGAGCAGAGGGTTGGGGCCAACCCTGCTCTGCTGGAGCAGACAGCACAGCACAGGGCTGCAAAGCCTTCTGGGATACTGGGGAACTGTGATTTAACTTGAACCAGGAAGGGGTCTGGGACAGAAGTTCCATAAATCATTTCCATAAATCAGTCAAGTATGATACTACATTCAACCAGCTTTATCTTAAGCCAGTTTTGGCTAAAACTGGTTTATGTGCATTGAACTTCTGTTCTGTTACGGGTTTAAACCAGTTTCTGTTAACTTAAACTGGTTTGTGTAGCTTCTATCCCTAGCCATAGAGCGTCTGCTGGTGAATTGTGTGCTCTCCTGGCTTCTGCTGTACCCAGGAGAGCACACGATTCACCAGCAGACTCTCTGTATGCCTGAAGAAGAGTGTCTGTATCAGGAAGCTTGCAAAGAACAATTTTTCTGACTATTTAGTCAGTCTAATAAAAGATATCATATCCACCCAAAGAACCTTGTTTGCCCATGTCCTTAGACTAACATGGCTACAACCAAGAATCCTAACAGGAAACATGTCATTTTAATAACAGAAAAAAAATATAGTAGGCCACCATGCTGAGTATTTACCTTCTTTCTGGATAGCTCTGTTCTCAAGGCCATCAAAATGCAAACAAGCAGATTCATGAAGACTTGTAAAGAAAGTAGCTGAGGATGATGAAATGCAAATGTAAATCCAAGAATCATGATACCAAATTTGGAGTGGTGTGGGAAGTGGTAGCAGTAGATGCAGCAGTGGGTTTGCCGTTCTCTTGTAATCTGAGAGGAAGAACTTTCTTGGGCCCTAGTTAAACCCAATTAAGTCCTGGGGTATTAGCCCAGTATAGCTCAGTTTCTGCATAAGTTAGTTGTTGTATGTGGAGAGTTCATATTGCCATTTCCACAATAACATGCTTGGTGGACCTAGGTGGTTCTGGTCCTGAAACGTTTCAAGTTATATAGAGCTCCACTTAAAAATATTGTTTGTTTTTATTACGGAACCTGATTAAAACAGAGCATATCCATGAAAAGGCATTTTAGCTTAGTTTATATCTGACATTGTATTTTCCAACTCAATTATGCGATGTATATTTTGGAGAAATATTTTTATTGAATATCCTATACTGAAGTTATTCTTTATTATATGCCTCAGACAGAAAATATTCGTATGATCTTTCATCTACTTTTTTTTCCACAGACTACATCAGATTCAAAGATGAAGAAAAAAGCAACTAAAACCAAAGAAGCCAAAAAAATATTGAAGAGGAAATTTAAAGTCAATACAAAAATAGTCTTTACCGAAGATGGGGAGGTAAGATTATTTCAATATATACTGTGTATACTGGCAAAGGCTGAATTTGTATTTTCTGTTAATCTTATACTTCATGAAGTATACTTCAAACAGAAGGCAGAGTAGAGATACATCTTACTGACTAATTGAATAGAGATGTATGGCTTTTGTGAGCAAGAACTCATTTAATTGGATGCTGTGAAAAGGCGTGCACAGAGCAGTTATCAAATGGACAGATTGATTTGAATACAAAAAAATGGAAGGGAGAGAAGAGGGAGGAGGTGGCAGTGCTGGGAGAGGCAAACAAGTAATAAACCCTTGGGGACAAAGGGGTCAAAAAAGCTAATGCATAAAATGGAATAAAAATCCATACTCACTTTTTAGACTGTGTTTAATACAATCCAGTTGCTTCAGAGTTTTATATTGAGGAACAGATTTTCAAGTGCTGCATGATTATAGTTGGGACTGGCGGTACAGCTTCCATAGAAACCCACATAGTTTAGATACAAAAAAGAGAGGTTTGGACTCTTCTGGGAACTTGAGCTCCCCCACTGTAGAACAGGAGAAAAATAAGGCAGAAAGGGACCTCAGAAGGTCACCTGGTCCAACTCCTTAACTTGGCATAGGATTATTCCTGTCTCAGACATTCCAGGCTAGACAATTCTTCTTAATATCTAACTTAAATCTCCCTTGCTGTAATTTGAGTCCATCACTTCTCTTCTCTCAGGTGGATACAGGGAAAAAATGTTTCTAGTCCTTTTTGTAACATCTTTTTTTTGCATTTTGAAGACTTATCAAATCCTATTTTCAGTCTTCTCTTCTCTAGACCAGATAATCCCTTTTTGTTCAATCTTCCCTCATATATCATGTTTTGTAGACCTCATTTTTGTTGCTTCTCCATTAGACTCTTCTGTTTGTCCTCATCTTGAAATGCAAAATGCAAAACTAAACACCAGTCATCAGGCGAGGTCTTACCAGTGCTGGGAAGGCTGGGAGAATCACTTCCTGTGACTTGCATATGGCACTTGTTAATGTTTACCAGTATGCTGTTAGCTTTATTTATTTATTCATTTATTTTTGTGATGGGACTTGTTAAGAAAATTGTCTAATTCCTATGTAGCCACTTGAATCTCTCCAGTTCTGGTGAACTTCAGTGAAAATATAAAGGGTCCCTTCTTTTTCTATGCAGTATTTAGTATTTCAAGCATTCAAATGTTCAATGAATCATTTGGGTGCCAAGTTTGTACCAAATGATATTGAGATAACTTTAGATTGAACTCTCTATCAACCTACTTGGATCATCTAACAATATTTGAAAAAATGTATTGATTTTATATAGACAGAAACTACTGCGGTTTCCTATCCACTTCAGCATCGGGTTTCCTATCCACTTCAGCACCGCTTCATTTTGGTGAAAACCAGAGCAAACCAGCCTCCATACTCCACGGGTCTTTTTGATGGTTCATTTCACAAACTTCAGAAGCTATCACTATGCTTTCTTTTTTCAGTGTTTAAGATAAAAATGGAGGTTTTGCCATGGAGTGATTGCAATAGTGAGCAGAACTTAAACTAAACACAGTGATCACCTTTTAAAGCTTGTTGCCTTTAACTAAATAACATTACTAATGGTATTTATATGCCAAGAATACTTTCCATAGGGAAATGTCATGGTAATGATATTCAGCAAAGATAAAATTTGAAAGCTGTTACAGATTTCTTCAGCAACAGAACCACTTTTTTCCCAAATATATTTATTTTAATGACTCGGAGGAAGTTATTTTCCTAGTCCAGCAATCCCATTTAAGATGGACCTTTGCAATAAATAATATCATGTAATGGGCTACATTACCTCTCTTTAGTGGAGTACAACTAAGAGTGAATTTGGCTCAGTATGTTCATTTGGGGGATTCAGAGCTGCAGCAGTGAATGAAAATCATCTGATTCCATGTACATATCTATTTTATGAAAAATATTTTTTTGGTTGCTTGTAGAGGTTTTCAAAGGATAACATGAAAAAATGTTTTAATTGAGCTGGAATCTTGAATGCCTTGTTTTGTTTTTTAATCATTTTAATATATTGTCTTCTGTTCTGGAACAAAAATGAAGTGTTGTGAAGATGGTGTCTGGCTGTTGACAATCTTTGCTTTAATTTTGGCTGTTGTGGCTGTTGACAATCTTTGCTTTAATTTTTTGGCAAATGCTTTAAAATATTTTGAGTACATTCAGCATCAGAAAAGCTGGTCTGTCAGTTTGTGTAATTAGGACAGTATGTTAAGACTTGTTCATGAATTTGTGTGAAGGATGATCATGGCTGAAGCTGTGCCATGCTTAGAATGTAAACTAGAAACACAATCCTTGTAATAACTTGAAGGAAGACTCACGAGGAAAAGCTCCTGGAAAAGATTAGATGTGGCTTTAAAGAAATAAGCCTTCATTTCTATTTATTTATGCCTGTAGTTACCACCACTGCCTGGGCGCCTCTGTGTAACTTAATAGACAGTGATGATTAGTTGTGGTTCTAGTGGGTGTTTCTGAATTACATACAAGATTTTATGTAAGTCCTTCTGAAAATGTGGTCCATGAATGACAAACCTGTGGTAAGCTGCTTTATAATGAGCAGAGGTGAACAGGTAGTATATTTGAGCATCTTCAGTGAAAAAAGAATATCAAGCCTTTGATACCTGTATCTGAAAAAGGTGATATATTTGTTTTTGTTTCCAGAACCTGTGCTTGGAAGGAGGGTCTGCGGAGGAACAGAGCAGTCAGATTTAGAATAATCTTGATAGGTGGTGGGCAGATAAGTGTTTTGCCTGATCCAGTGCAGTGAAGCGTAAAGCAATGAGGATAGAGACTAAAAGTCAGCCCAGGGATTATACTTTGAACAGTAACACAACAGAGAATGATTTGGGAGTTATTTATAGAAACACAAGCTTTGCATCTGCAGGAGTTATTCTGTGTGGTACTGGGTCTGAATGAAACTACATTTTAGTGTTTGACTCTGGTACTTGATACAGTTCTCCTTAGTAAAAATAGACCTAAAGAAATGTTTGTTCATATTCGTACACAAGCTCCATTTTGCAAAAGTAGGTAATATTAGATTTTATTTTAGATCAATAGGGTTTGGGAGGATGGCAACACAACCAGCTGGTAAATGGTTCTCTTTTTCCTTGCCAAATAGTCACACACATCTAAGCTTGTATTTTTCACAGGGTGCTTTTGCAAAATGCCTTAAGGCATCTCAAACTCCTTGTTCCAATCCTTTGTTTTAGAGAGACCCCTGCCCTAATCAGAACAGATGTTTTAAATTCTGTCCCAGTAGAATGCTGGTGGTCCAGTTAAGTGTGTTTGAGACTCTCTTTTTTTTTGAATAGCTCTGAACCTTTGGTTTTGAAACACTATTTTGATCTTGAGTTTCTTGAGTAAGTAATGTGTAGTCAACATGCAGCATAGACAGGGTGACCATACATCCTGGTTTGGCCAGGACAGTCTCAGATTTTGTGGGCTGTCCTGGCCAGTTAGTAAAAATTGAAGCAAAAGTCCTAGATTGGTGCGACTCCATCTGCACATGCCCAGCCTGGCTTCTCCTGAGCAGTGGCTGGAGGCAGGGGCCAGGCTGAGCTGGGCACCATTCTTCCTGCCCAGAGCAGGGATCGGCTGGGGCAGGGTGTGGGGAGAGCGCTGCTGTGAGTGTGGGCTGCTCACACGTGCACATATTCACCTGACTTGTGCGGGGGCAGTGTTGCAGATTTCACATGGCCCCATATGATCACCCTAAGTATAGAAATAAAATGTATCTATTTTGAAGTTCCAGATGCAGTCTGGCAGAACAACCTGCAGATATCTGCACTTTTGGCCTTCTCTGTGTTTTGCTATTCCATAATACACCAGCATATATTTCTTCCTTACATGCTAGTTATTTCATCTAGCCCCATCTCCTACCTTTGTTTCAGTTTGTAGGATAGAAGAGATGACTGTTTACTCTAAAATATTTGTTAGGAAATGGTGGGACATCTGTTGTGACCTAAGGATCTATATATAAGTAGTGGCATTCTAAAAAACAAGATGTTGCTGGGTTTGCCCTATCTACATCTTTCACAGGGGAGATCAATGGAAAGGATTCTAGCTAGGGATTCAAATTTAAAACTCAGAGCATTGACAAATTGACTCATGTTCAAATGTTACAGTAAATTTAAAGGACAATTTATTATGAAGAGGATTTTATGATGGGTCTGTCGGTGATAATGGACTGGACTCAGTGACTTCTTAAAGTCCCTTGTTCCTGTGTCCTAGTATATGTGTCCCGTGTTCTTCATGAATACATAAAGTCCAGATCATTTTGAGAAGAACAACCAAATGAAGGGTTGTACTTAGTATTGTTCACAGAGCAAAGGGAGGGGGGCAGGTCCTTGTGAAGAGAAGGTGCAAAATCAATAAACTAAAACATAAAAACTACCATTAAAATTGATCTAAATGAATTCTGTTCTATAGTGTTGGGTAATGTATATTCTTGAAAGTAAATTATCGTATTCTCACACATTGACTAAAACTGCTTATAGCATATTCATCTTATCAGGTAGAGGGAGAGAAAAACATGTCAAAACATTTCAGGTGAAATCATTGACAAATAATATGTTTAACAGAGACTTAGTTTGAGAAGTGTTCATTTTTTAATTAATGTAGCCTCTATAAAATGTTAAATGCGTATCCTATTTTGTTGTATATAAACACATAATCCTCCACAACCAGACCTTTTCTTTAGCCCAGAAAAAATAATTAGCATTTAGCTAGTTTCTGGATTATTACTGGAAACTGTCTAAGCGTTGGGTATAGACAGGTGTTTTTAACTTTTTTTTTGTCTTCCATCATCTAGTTAGTTCAGCAGTGGCCACCTGTACAAAAATCCAGCATGGACAGAGCAGATGAAGATGATGATTCTGGTGGCATTGACCTTGATAAAGCAAAAGAGAGACTACAGGAAGAGGACAAATTTGACAAAGAAGAATATAGGAAGAAAATTAAAGAAAAACATAGGGTAAGACGAGTTCTTTTCTAATTGAGGTGAAAACAAATGCTATAAATGTTTGAGTGGCTCTGTAAATATAATTCAATATACTGAGAAATAAACATAAGATAATATGTTAAATTCCAGTAGTGTTCTCAACACAGTATAACACGTAGAAACAGAGTGCTTACCCTAAAGAACTTACTTTCTGCATAGATTGATAACACAAAGCATTGGAAGGTGCTGGATGTTGATGCTTATTTTTTTTATTTAAGTGTTAAAAAGCTGATGACAATAATTCATTGACAGCATTGGCAAGAACTAGTGGAGGAAATGAGTCTATGAAGCAGTTTGTTTGGGGGGGAATAGAAGTGGAGGTTGCATAGTACATATGGTTTAACAAATGTCTAAGGTATCAGAGAGAGATTATCACTGAAATGTCTTCACACTATTTGTAGTCCAACATTCAGTATTACATTTTAGCTAAGGAAAAAGTACTATTTTTTGCATAGAAGTTATTGGGGTTGTCAGAAATTTTGCATGAATTATTCAAATAATGTCGTATAACGTGATTCATTTTGGTTGTAATTTGAAAGCTTTAATGCCTACACTTAGACTCTTCTTTGGCTTCTAAAAACCTTAAATTGCAAGCTGTAGCTTTACAAACTGTTTCTGGACCATTTATTTGTCATAAACTAAAGCAGAAGATTTGAGAGCTTAGTAGTTCAAGTAATACTGCATGTAACTCAATGTCTTCAGCGCTCAGTGGTTATTCTGGTAGTTACTGTGGTGTGAAAAAATTGAATTGGACCACATGCTGTTAAAGGGCTACTATGATTAAAAGGCTTGAGTAGTATCGAATCACTATAAGTCACTTGAGTAGTGGGGAGTGTACAGCATTTAGATCTTCAATCATTATTTAATACTTCCATAACACTTACCCTTTTCAAAGGATTTTAAAAGCACAGTATTGATCTTTGAGAGTGCTGATTTGATCTAATTTCCGTCTTAATGACAAACGGTTAAAGGTGGATACTGGGATATGAGTAAGCATATATCTTTAAATACACCACTCTGGGATAGAATTGAAGAAAATTCTGAATTGCATGAAGATACTTAACTATTTCATCTGAGAGTCAGTGGGGGCTAGGCATACTTAATTTGAAAATCTGCTTGAGGCTAGTAATGAAAAGCCACTCCAAAAGCTTTTGAAAGGGTGGGTAATTTAATAGTAGTTGCAAAGAATGCAAAATTCACTCATTTTCCATGCTGGAGGTGAAACCATGGTCAATTTGAAAGGAAGTAGATTCAAGAGCATAGCATAATAAATAAGTAGGAAGAGATTGATTGATTTATAACACGTCAATCAGCTGTTTTATTGACAGGTACCTAAACTTTGAAGCTTTTGTATTTTTAGTGTCAGAATATAATGATTTAGAACTTTATAAATTGCTCCTTCAATACACCTTCATTCTTATAATGCAAAGGACAACTATTAACGCTAGCCATTTATTTGCATTTTTAAAAATTACTTGACTATTAGTAAGAAAAGATAATAGATTATAAGTGAGTAGAACAAACTACACTAACATGTCAAGCTCATTAATAACCTGCATTACTAAATTATGTCTGTTTTGTATGGTATATTCAACTATTATCCTTTTATACTGGAATAAGTAGAAAAATATCTGAATAAAATTGACAAAAATATTGAAATAGTGAACACTTCACCACCCTACTTCTTTGCATGAAGGCCCTGAATTTTTTTTTTTAAATTTAAGATGAAAAAAATTTGTCTCATAACTTATTTGTTGCGTGTTACAAGGTATTTGATTTTTCTGGTGACTCTTCATTTTGTGAAATGGCCTTGCAAATGTTCACTACTCTTATTTTTCACTTTTCCAATTTGATAGAGATAAAATTTAGGGAATGATAAAGATGGCAGGGAAGGATTAAATTAGCCATTTGTTCAAGACTTGCTTATAGATTCATAGATGTTAGGGTCAGAAGGGACCTCAGTAGGTCATTGAGTCCGACCCCCTCCATAGGCATGAAAGTGCTGGGTTCAGATGACCCCAGCCAGATGCCTATCTAACCTCTTCTTGAAGACTAAGATTTCTACTGACCTTGGTGTGTATTTCCATGTGCTTCACAATTCTTATTATTGACTAAGACCACCATCCCTATTTTTTGGAAGCAGTTAAGTATGAGTTGCCAACTTGTTTTAGAAATAAGTTATTAAGATCACATCGCCTTTCAGAATTCATCCGTTTTGTTCCTTCTCTAGTCACTAAACCATACTCTTGTTTTCAAAGTCAGGGATAGAACAAGGATTCTTTACTAACACACTGCTAATGCTGCTTAGCAGTTGTAACCCACTGAAAAGAATGTGTCAAATACTTCTTTTCTAATAGCTGAGCTATGTAGAGGCTAGCAGTTAATCCTGTATCTCAGGCAGTATTCATCTCATTTTGCAGTCAGAAGTTCCAGGGTTCAAGCTCTTCTGATAACCATGTAAATGGTATAACACTGTTGAATAGGATAGATTGTTTTGTGAGTTTTCTTCTAAAAGTATTAGTCTATTTAATTTGCACTTTGAGCAAATGTTTGTAGCACTTGGATAGGAATTATAATCTATAAATTATGGTGAGAAGCACCAAAATCTTGGTGGTTCAAATTTCAGTCATTCATTCCCCTCTTCTATTCCTGATGCTGAGGTCCTGTCTGTGGGAATGCCAATCTTGGAAATAATTCCACAAACTTTTAGTGACAGCAGCATTTGTATGAGGATACATTCTATTTGGGAATACCTTTCTACCTTCACATTGTCTGCAACCCTGTTCATGAGACAGAAGCTTGAAAACATAAAAGGGCTGTGTAAAAAGCTAAGAATTTATTTTTATTGATTGGGAAGGTCTTTTATTGATACTAAAACATGTGGACCCCAATTAAGAAATTCTTAAGCCTATACCTGTCTTTAATCATTGAGTCATGCAAAGCTAATTAGATGCTTAAAGATAGTTGTGGAAGTACATGTTTCAGCCTGAGCTTTATTCAGAGACTTTGTCCTGTGCCTCTAGAATTCAGCTGATAAAGCTCCCGGTGTAATCAAGTGCATAAATCTATTTTTAGGTATTGCAAACTGTCATTAAATTGTACAGTATACCAAGAACACACGGAAGAGGTTTATTGGTTCAGGTGTGTGCTATAAAGTAGGTTAGAAATTCTGTCACCTTGACAGAAATATAATTTGTAAAGGCTGGCTATTAAAAGTCAGTGAACAAATTAAACACAATGTATCAAACAAGTGATTCAGTTGAAAGTTTATTAAAAAAATTATTTAGCAGGTCATATATAATGTAAAGCTTTTAGTTAAAGGAGGGAAGTGAAAATAAAATGTTTATTAAAAATTCCTTTGTATGCAATTTTGACCACATACATAACTTTCTGGTGCTCACCATTTAGGATCTATATCAACTGAAGCTGAAATCTTACAAATCCAACATGTGGCAGTGAAGGGTTTTTTCCTTATTTTAAAGCTTGTGCAAAGAGAAGGGTAACTTTACATTGGAAAAAAGGAATTAATATTTTAGAAGTGTTTGTCACACATGTAGAATTTATGCATATTTGCATGTGTATAAATACTACTACTGGAGTGAAGAGAACAGTGAATAATTTTACTACCAATTTTCCAGTAAAAGCCTGCTTCTTTTTTACAAGTTAAAGTATATCAATGAATAGATTTGTCCTTATGCACAAGACAGCACTTCATTTCTACTAGTAATAAAAATATACTGTCTGTCTTCGTTTTAGGAACGTAGGACATTTAAAAGAAAACTTAAAAAATGCAAAATTTAAATCAATGGTGTTCTTATCAATATTTATTCACAGAGCTTACCTCATCTATATAGATGATATCAAGTCTAAGAATGAGAAGTTGGGTGATGCCCATTAGGAAATAGCATGATCACAAGGGAAACGTGATAAGGCTGATTAAGGAGAGCATTACAATTTCAGAGAAGCTCTTCAGAAATTGCACCTGCAATGTATTTTTCTAATATTACAGAAGCAAGATATTAGTCCTGGGGTGAAAATATTATATAAATACAATGAAGCTTAAAGGATAATAAAGACTTTAAATCATGAAAGAACATCACCTTCAAATACTTATCAGTTAAATTTTCCATAAATATGTTGTCTTAACTTGACTAAGAATAGTCTCTTCTTGATGCCTTCTTGTCTGGGGCTTATGCCAGTAAGGAGCCAAGTATATTATCTGAGAGAACTGCAGAGTTGCAAAGCACAGTTGCAAGCAGCAACATTTTATAATACATATGATTCATCCAAAGATATTGTGCTGTTTGGATAATTGAAGAAATATTGATGCTGTTTTCTAGAAAACTAGCAGTAAGATGAAAGTTGTTGCTCAACCTGCAGCCTGGATGCCAGCAGTACTATTAAGAGCAGTGGTGTTATTAAAATAAATAGGTTCAGGAAAATATTTGTCTAGCAGTGACCTAAATAGAAATAGTTAATGAACATGGACTAATTGTTCTCTTTTTACAGCTGTATGGCCAATATAAAAACAATTTTTGAAAGTGAGCTCTTTCTCTCTCTCTCCCCACAAAATACCTTCACAATTTCTGCAGAACAGATTTAGTTTTCCTGGTGATGCACTGAATCCAGAATATATAACAAAGGATCCAAGAATTTAAGTTTGTAATTTAGAGAGCAGATGGAGACTAACTTTTAATTTGATCAAGTGTGAGTTACTGTATTTCATTGTTTCTTAAAAAAGAAAAATGCACAATAAATAATAAAATTAGAGGGGAAAGGAGATTAAAGACAGTTGTGCCATGCTTAGTTTAGATTTCTTAGACATTAACTGTGCATACCCTATTCAGACATAACTCCATTTAAATCTCAATCATGACTGTCTGGGTACTTTGTTGGCTTTTCTGTGCAATTTAACATTTGCCAGGATTGCATACTGTTACTTCCTTTCAGAATCTATTTCTCTTGATGTTCATGCATCACATTTCTGCGCCTTCAACAATCTTTCTTTCTTCATTGACATCTCTCTCTGAACTGTTCATTGCAGTCTCTTTGAGTTCCTCCATTCTTTTCCTTCTTCTCTTACCATGGTGTCTTGGCCAGTTCATAACATTAGCTGTATGTTCACACTTACTCCTATTAGGTGTGAGCCAACAGAGATTTTGGGAGCTGATACCAATAGCTGATATTTAAAGAGGCATATCAGCTGATACTGATATCTGATACAACTGCCATCAGCTGGTAAGTCCATTGTGGTGGAAGAGGAGGGGGCAGGGAAGGGGGCAGATCAACACTCACCACAATGAGGGAGGGGGCAGGGGCAGGGGCAGGGGCAGGTGTTGCCCAACCGGGGGTATGCGTGACGGAGCCACGGCTTATGGTTGGAGGGGCGGCTTCCACCTCTGCTTCCAGTCTGGGAGGACGGGGGATGGCGGGGGGCGGTATGCCCCTGGATTTGCAGGTTGTGGGGCAGGCTACAGTTGCAGGGTGGAGCTAGAGCTGGTGCTGTTCTCGCTGGGGGCTGGGCTTGGAGTGGGCTCCGGTGGCATTGGGAGGAGGCTGCAGCCATCCCAGCTTCACCGCAGCTCCGCTTCCAACCCCACCCAGCTGCCTGGCACAGCCCCAGCTTTTCCTGGTGCTTGGATGGAGGTGGGCCTTTCAGCTGTGGCTGTACCAAGTGGTGGTACAGGGCTGGGAGTGGAGCCATGGCAAAATTTAAGGTAGCTGTAGCCTCCTTACAGCACTGGCAGAGCCCGCTCTAAGCCCAGCTCCTAGCATGAAAAGCCCTACGTAGTGCTGGCTCCAGCTCCATCCTGCAGCTGCCACCTGCCCCACACCGTGCAGATCTGGGGGCATATATACCCCCGCCCCCCTGGGGTGCAAGCAGCAGCAGGAGCCACTCCCACCCCACGAGCTGTGCCTCTGTTCTGCTTCCCCCCTGCCCCAGCTGAGCAGCACCTGCCCCTGCCCCCTTCCTCCCCACGGGGGCATTCATCTGCCCTCCACCCCCACATCCCTTCCCTCTTTTCCTTCCAACCTACCAGCTGGAGGCAAGTCTCCATGCTGCTGGCTGTGCTCTGTGCTGTACTGTGGCTGTGGGCAGCATGGGCATTTATCAGCCCTATAAGGCCAATATCCAATATAGACAATTTTCTTCATATTGGTACCAATCCAATTTTGGACCGATGTATTGGTGCAGTTCTGGCTCCTTTGTACTTTGATTTCTGATGGATTTCCTTTATTGCAATCCTTCCCACCTGTCTTCTCTCTGCTCAGTATCGCTTCTGATTTTTAATTATTTTCTTTTGAATCTCTTACCTGTAACTGCTTCCTCTCTTGTGGGACCTCTGTTTCCTCAATTTCCTGCTGTTAAACCCCTCCACAAAACACACTGGCTGCTTACAGTTAAAAAAACAAAACTCAAACAGCACTTTAAAGTTGGCATGCTCCCATGCCGAACCTAGCACATGCCCAGAAGAGACATCGTGTTGGCTGGATCCAGCTCGCCCAATATCTTTGTAGATCGGGCACTTTAGTGGAGCTTTTTTGGTACTTTTATCAAATAGCTGTTCGAACCAGTTTTACATAATGGTGCCATAAAGCCCTGCTGAAGCATCCGATCTGTACAGATGCTGTGAAGCCAGGTTGAACTAACGCATTGCTTCTTCAGATAAGTCTTTAAGCAGCCATTAATTCCATTTCAGCCTTTAAAAAAGTTAGTGTAAAATTCATGCACTGTTGGTTCATACTAGAAAGTTCACTTGCTGTGGCTTATCTGAACCACTGAAGGAAAACTAGATGAAAACCAGGGTATAAAAGGAGATTCCCTGAGTGAACAGGGACAGCAACCAGGGCAAATAGTTTGCAGGTCGGCTAGCTGCCCCCCTCTTTGGTGGGGAGCCTCTCAGCTTGGTGTGAGGAAGCAAGGAAAAAAGAACCTTTTAGAACCAAGGAGCAGTAAACAGGCCAGCTTACTGGTGAGTTTGCCAGGGAAGAAGGGCAGCAAGAAAGGTGCCAGATTAGGAAACCCAGAGAACCAGGAAGATTTGGAATGCCAGACCCATTGCCACTGTCTCTGCTTGTACCTATGAGGTGTCTGTCCAGGCAGGACTGTTCACTGTCGAGGCTTCCACCCATGTCCTGGTTTGGTGCTGTGTAGACTGCAACTTGTAGGTTCCTTCCAGTGACAGCCAGGTGGGAGATTGCCTGCAATGTGAGCAGTGCCTCATGATGCCGTTCAGAGAGCAGGCAACAGAGCTATAGAAGGAGATGGTAAGGCTCTGAAGCATTCTCTACCATGAGAATTTAATTGATTTGATGCTGAAGGAGACCTCTAGGACTTTTGAGGAAGGACTGCCAAAGGCAGCACTAGAGAAGAAAGAACATGGACTCCCAGGAAGGTGGAAGCTTGGAAGCTTGTGACCTCTAGCAACAAGCAGAAGTCTTCATATCCACCTGCAGCAGTTTGCTTGGAAAACAGATATGGAATCCTAGCAACAGAGGAGGAGCAGCACGGTCCATTGGTGGAGGAGGATAGACAAGGCCTCCCCAAGGTTGGCAGGATCAAGACTACTGCCACCAAGAAGAAGCAGTGTGTGGTGGTGGTTGATGACTCTGTTTTGAGTGGGACGGGGGCATCCATCTGCCAGCCTGATCTATAGTCTCAGGAGGTCTGCTGCTTGCCTGGAGACCAGATCCAAGATGTCACAGAAGCATTACCGAGACTCATCTGGGCCTCTGACTACTACCCCATACTGCTCATCCACGTGGGTACAGTGATGCTGCCAGGTGTGACCCTGAGCAGATCAGAAGTGACTACAGGGTTCTGTCATGGATGTATACAAACTTTAGGAAGCACAGGCAGTGGAGAAGAGGAGGAGGAGTTGCTCTTTATGTAAAAGAGCTGCATGATTGCTCAGAGTGTAGTATGAAACTGGAGATAGGCCTCTTGAAAGTCTCTAGGTTAGGGTCAGAGGGGAGAAAAACGAGAGTGATGTTGTGGTGGGTATCTGCTTTAGACCACCAGAACAGGTGGATATGATAAATGCAGCTTTCTTCAGACAGCTAGTAGAAGTTTCCCGATCACAAGTCATGATTTTCATGGAGAACTTCAATCACTCTGACATCTGCTGGGAGGGCAGTACAGGCAATCCAAGAAGTTTTTGGAGACTGTTGGGAAAACTTCGTGGTGCAAGTGCTGGAGAAGCCAACTAGGGCCATGCTCTTCTTCACCTGGTGCTCACAAACAAGGAAAAATTGGTAGGGAATGTACTAGTGGATGGCAACCTGGGCAGCAGTGACCATAAGATAATTGAGTTCAGGATCCTGAGGAAAGGAAGGAGGAAGAGCAGCAGAGTATGGACCCTGGACTTCAGAAAAGCAGACTTTAACTCACTCAGGCAATTCATGGGCAGTATCTCTTTGGAAACCAGTTTGAGGGGGAGAGAAGTCCAGGAGAGCTGGCTGTACTTTAAAGATGCCTTACAGAGAATGCACGAACAAACCATCCCAATTTGCAGGAAGACTAGCAGGTATGGCAGCAGACCAGCTAGTTTTACTTAGCTGGGAACTCTTCAATGAGCGAAAACACAAAAAGGAAGTTTACATGAAATGGAAACATGGAGAGATTACTAGAGAGTAGTATAAGAGTATTGCTCAGGCATGCAGGGATGAAATCAGGAAGGCCAAAGCACAATTGAAGTTGCAGCTAGCAAGGGATGTGAAGGGTAACAAGAAGGGTTTCAACAAGTATGTCAGCAACAAGAGGAAGATCAGGGAAAGTCTGGGTCCTTTAGTAAATGGGGAAGGCATCCTAGTGACAGATGATACAGAAAAGTACTCAATGCCTTTTTCACCTCAATCCTAACAGGCAAGATCAGCTCCCAGACTTCTTCACTTGGCAGAACAATTTGGGGAGGAGCCAACCACGGTGAAAGAACAAGTTAGGGACTATTTAGAAGGTTGGATGTGTACAAGTCCATGGGGCCAGGTGCAGTGCACTTAAGGGTGCTGAGGGAGTTGGCTGATGTGATTGCAGAGCCACTGGCCATTATCTCTGAAAACTTGTGATGATCAGGAGAGGTCCCAGATGAGTGTGGCCGTCTTTAAGAAAGGAAAGAAGGAGGATCCAGGGACTGAGGACCTATCAGTCTTACCTCAGTTCCTGGAAAAACCATGGAGCAGTTCTTCAAGGAATCCATTTCTAAGTACTTGGAGGAGAAGGGAAGTGATCAGCAACAGTCAGCATGGATTCACTAGGGACAAGTCATGCCTGACTAACCTGCTTGCCTTCTATGATGAGATGACTGGCTCTATGGATCTGGGGAGACCAATAGATATGGTGTACCTTGATTTTAGCAAGGCTTTTGATATGGTCTCCCACAACATTCTTGTAGGCAAGCTAAGGAAGTATGGGCTGGATGAATGGACTGTAGAGTGGATACAAAACTGGCTCAGAGGGTAGTAGGCAATGGCTTGATATCTAGTTGGCACCTGGTATCAAGTGGAGTGCCCCAGGGGTCAGTCCTGGGACTGGTTTTGTTCAATATTTTCGTCAGTAACCTGAAAGATGGGAAGGATTGCACCCTCAGCAAGTTTGCAGAGGATACTAAGCTGGGGGGAAAGTAGTTGATGCTCTAGAGGGTTGAGCTAGGGTTAAGAGAAACCGTAACACATTTTAAGGATTGGACCGGAAGAAATCTCATGAGGTTCAATAAGGACAAGTACAAAGTCCTACACTTAGGATGGACCAATCCCATGTATCAATACAGGCTGGGAACCAACTGGCTAAGCAGCAGCTCTGCAGAAAAGGGCCTGCGGGTTACAGAGGACAGTAAGCTGAATATGAGCCAACACTGTGCTCTTGTTGCAAGGAAAGCTCCAGACTTCTTGGGTTGCATTAGTAGGAGCATTGCCAGTAGATTGAGGGAAGTAATTATTTCCGTTTGGCATTGGTGAAGCCACATCTAGAATCCTGTGTCCAGTTTTCAGCCATCACTATACGAAGGATATGGACACATTGGAGAAAGTCCAGCAGAGGGTAATGGAAATTGTTAGGGGGCTTGGGCACATGATTTCTGAGCAGAGGCTGAGGTAACTAGGTTTATTTAGTCTGGAGAAGAGAAGACTAAGGGGGATCTGCCCTCTTGGGCCTGGTTCTGGCCACAGGCGATGACCTGGTGAGGGGACTCCAGGTTCTTGACCACCTAGGTGACGGTGATCATCGCCTACTAGAATTCGCTGTAAGGTGCAGGGTGTCATGGGCCTCCAGTAAGGCAGTAACCGTTGACTTCAAGAAGGCCAAGTTCAGTGAGTTGAAGAGATTGGTTGGAGAGACACTGGGGTCCTGGAGAGTTGGGGAACTGGGTTTCCAAGATGAGTGGTCGTTCCTTAAGGAGACGATCTCCCGTGCCCAAGGGGTGACAGTCCCAATGAAAGTCAAAGGGGGCAAGAGTGCTCAACAGCCCCCCTGGCTCACCAAAGGCATTCAGGAACACCTGAAAGTCAAAAAAGAGGCATACACCCAGTGGAAGGGAGGGGCTATCACCAAAGAGGAGTACATCTCCAGCACTTGGGCTTGTAGCGGGGCTGTTTCATAGATTTCATAGACAGTAGGGCTGGAAGGGACCTCGGGAGATCATCGAGTCCAGCCCCCTGCCCAAAGGGCAGGAAGTCAGCTGGGGTCATAGGATCCCAGCAAGATAAGCATCCAATTTACTCTTGAAGGTGTTCAATGTAGGTGCTTGAACCACCTCCGCTGGCAGACTGTTCCAGACCTTGGGGGCTCGGACAGTAAAGAAATTCTTCCTTATGTCCAGCCTGAAACAGTCTTGCAGGAGTTTGTGACCATTCGACCTCGTCATCCCTTGGGGCGCTCTGGTGAACAAACGTTCCCCCAGATCCTGGTGGTCACCCCTGATAAACTTATAGGTGGCCATCAGATCACCCCTGAGCCTACGCATTTCCAGGCTAAAGAGTCCCATGTCTCTCAGCCTGTCATCGTAAGCTCTGTTTTCCTGACCTCTGATCATGCGCGTGGCTCTCCTCTGGACTCTCTCAAGCTTCTCCACATCCTTTTTGAATTGTGGAGCCCAAAACTGGACGCAGTACTCCAGCTGCGGCCTCACCAAGGCCGAGTACAAGGGGAGAAGGACGTCCCGGGATTTGCTCGAGAAGCATCTATGGATGCAAGCCAGCGTTTTGGTCGCTTTATTAGCCGCAGCATCGCATTGCAGGCTCATGTTCATCTTGTGGTCAATGATGACCCCCAAGTCTCTTTCTTCCATAGTGCTATCCAACGTAGCACTGCCGAGCCTATAAGGATGCTGCAGGTTTTTCCTCCCAAGGTGGAGAACCTTGCATTTTTCGGTGTTAAACACCATGAGGTTCTCGTCTGCCCATTTGCTGAGCTTGTCCAGGTCAGCCTGGATCACCCGCCTATCTTCTGCCGTGGATGTTGTGCCCCAAAGTTTGGTGTCGTCGGCGAACTTGGCCAGTCCACTCCTGACTCCAGTGTCAACATCGTTAATGAAGATGTTGAACAGGATGGGTCCCAGGACAGAGCCTTGAGGGACCCCACTGGTCACAGGGCACCATGATGAGTGACTGCCATCAATCACAACCCTCTGGGTCCGACCACGAAGCCAATTTCCCAGCCAGCGGATCGTGGTGGAGTTTGGCCAAGAGGTGATCATGGGATACCAGATCAAAAGCTTTTTTGAAGTCAAGATATATGACATCAATCTCTTCTCCCTTGTCCAGGTGATAGGTCACCTGGGCATAGAAGGAAATGAGATTGGTCAGACAAGACCTACACACGACAAACCTGTGCTGGCTATCCCTTAGGATGTTAGCCTGGGCCAGTCCATCAAGGATGGCCTCCTTAATAATCTTTTCTAAGATCTTCCCCAGGATAGAAGTCAGGCTAATGGGCCTGTAGTTAGCCGGATCCACTCTCCTCCCTTTCTTGCAGATCGGCACCACATTGGCCTTCTTCCAGTCTTCAGGCACTACACCAGAGCGCCAGGAGTTTTCAAAGATCTGTGCCAGGGGCTGGGCTGGGCTATGACACTCGCCAGCTCCTTGAGTACCCCGGGGTGCAGGTTGTCAGGGCTAGCTGACTTGAAGGTATCCAGCTTCTCAAGCTGTTCCTTCATGAGGTCAGCATTTATGGAGGGTAGGGGATCCCCCTCACCCAGATTTCCCTGTCCCATAGCAGGCATGGGCGTCCCATGGGACTGATGAAAGACTGACGCAAAGTACCTATTTAATAGGTTGGCTTTTTCCTGGGCGTCAGTTGCCAGTTGCCCCATCTGTTTTAGCAGGGGTCCAACGTTGCCCTTGTTTTTCCTCCGGCTCCCCACCTATCTGAAAAAGGACTTTTTGTTGTCCGTGATGCCTGAAGCTAGTTGGAGTTCAGTTGCAGCCTTGGCTTTCTTGGTTTGGTCCCTGCAGGACTGGACCAGCGCAGAGTAATCCTCCTTGGAGGTGAATCCCATCCTCCATCCTTTGTAGGCTTTCCTTTTAAGCCACAGGAGGTCCGCTAGGTCCCTGGAGAGCCAGGATGGCTGCTATGCCTTCTTGCTGCCTTTCCTCCGTGTTGGAATAGATTTAGCTTGTGCATTGAGGATTGCTTCCTTGAGGAGCAACCACTCTTCTTGAACTCCCATCTCCCTGGGGTCATGGTCCCTGAGGGCCTGACCGACTAGCCTCTTGAGCTTGTCAAAGTCGGCTTTTCTGAAGTCAAGGACTTCTGTGTTGCTGACTGACTTGCCAGCTTTACGGCAGATGGTGAAGGTGATCAGCTCGTGGTCGCTGTCACCCAGCTTCCCATCAATCACTAGGTCGCCGATTAGGTCGTCCCCTGTAGCCAGTACCAGGTCGAGCAGCGCTTTGCCTTTCGTTGGCCCATAGATTTCTTGAGTCAGGTAGAGGTCATCCACAGACGAGAGAAAGCTTTGCAACTGCTCGGATTTTGCTGAGTGATCTTCCCAGAAGATGTCCGGGTAATTGAAGTCGCCCATGACAACCAAGGTCCTGGAGCAAGCGGCCTCAGTCAGTTCCCGGGCGAACTCCTGGTCAAGCTCAGGACTTTGAGTGGGAGGTCTGTAGTAGACTCCCACCGTTGTGTCCCCTGTGCCGTATTCCCCACGAATTTTTACCCAGAGGGTCTCTAGCTGTCCATGCCGGTCGCCAACATCAGCTTGCAGGGACATGTAGCTTTCCTTCACAAAGAGAGCTACACCCCCGCCCCTTTTGTCAACACGATCCCTCCTGTACAGGGTATAGCCCTCTATACCCGTGGTCCAGTCATGGGTGGAGTCCCACCAGGTCTCTGTTATCCCAATGACATCATATTTCTTTGCACTGAGCAGGAGGACGAGCTCGTCCTGCTTGTTGCCCAGGCTCCTGGCATTAGTGTACAGGCAGGCAAGTGTGCCCTTGGGGGCTCTTGCCTTGCCTACAGATTGTGCCAGGGCTGGGGCAGGGGTGGGCTCCCTTAAGTGCCTTGGTCTGCTGGCTTTGCAAGGGTTGCTCAGCGGGCCACCAGTGGCAGTAGTCCCCCAATTCCCCAGCGGGCTTAGTTTAAAGCCCGGTGGAGCAGGTCAGCCAGCCTGGCTGAGAAGAGCCTCCTCCCCAGGGGAGAGAGGTGGAGGCCGTCTCTTCCCAGCAGCTCGCTGCCTCTCTTGCCAAAGAGCGGGCTGTGGTCATGGAAGCCAAAGCCTTCCCGATGACACCAGCGTCGCAGTCTTTGGTTCACTACGTGGATCTTCTTCTCCCTGCTCAGCCCATAGCACGAGACTGGGAGGATCGACGAAAACACCACCTGAGCTCCCAGACCCCTAAGCTCCGCTCCCAACTCCTTGTAGCGCCTCATGACCTGGCTGGGGGTGCTCCAAGCCATGTCATTGGTGCCCACATGAATAAGGAGCATGGGGTAGTGGTCTGTGGGCCGGAGGAGCTGCGGGATCCTCTCCGCAATGTCTCGGATGCGGGCCCCTGGGAAGCAGCAGACTTCCCGGGCTAAGGGGTCGGGGCGGCAGATTGCCCCCTCAGTGCCCTGCAGGATGGAGTCTCCCACAACAAACACCTTTCGCTTTGTCTTGGGGAGAGCGGGGCCAGTAGCTGAGGTCGAGCCTGGGTTGCCTGCGGGAGCCGGCAACTGAGCAGTCTCTGCTGGGGCTGCAAGAGGTGCGAACCTGTTGCTAAGCTCCGGCAAAGCAGGGGCCTTGGTGCGGCGAGCCCTCGGGCCCTTGACCACCTTGGTCCATGCCCCTGACTGGGCAGAGCGGGAGGTCCCAGAGTCCTCCTTAGTCGTGGAGGGAGACGGTGCTCTACCCTGCGGCTCCCGGGGGAGAAGGGCCTGGCAGTAGAAGCCTATCTCGTGCTCGCAGTCCCTGATGGCATGCGGTCTCTGGACTGTGGCCTGGAGCTCCTCCAGCTGGCGCGCCAGAGACCCCAGTAGGGAACAGACCCCGCAAGGGGAGGTGGCCATGCTCCCGGGCCCCAGAGCCTGAAAAAGGGACAGGCAGCCCCCGCAGCCAAGAGCCAGGGGCTCCGTCTGCGTGGAGCCCGGAACCAGGGGCTCCGTCTGGGCGGTCGTCTCTGAGGTGCCCGATGGGGGGGCCGCAGAGCCCGAGGGGACCCTCGGGGTGTGACGCATGCCCATCCGTGTCATGCCTCTGGTAGGCTGGCTACGGCTGGGGCTGGCTATGGCTGGGGGGGTCGCAGGCTGGGTTTCGTGCCCTCCCACACCCTCTCCTGCGCGAGCTCCGCGCTAACTCGAGCGCCTGTTTGCGCAGCTTGTTTGTGCGGCTCTGGAAAGCTAAGGCAGATATGGAACTAAGGCTAGGATCAAGGACAACAAAAACTCTTTTTTTACAATGCATAGGGAATATGAAGAAAGCACCGGGTAATGTGGGGCCCCTGCAGGGATACGCTGGACAAACTGGTGGTTGCATCAGAGAAAAAGGCAGACCTTTTTAACAATTGCTTGCCTCCATTTTTTTGTGCAGGGACCAGGATTCCCCCACTGAGATTCAGGGTGGACTCAGGATACTCTGACAGGCCTAGGGTCAGGGAGGACCGAGTTAGGGAACTTCTGGAAGGGCTGGATGTGTTCAAATCAGCAAGTCCAGATGCTCCCCAAAGGTGTTGAGGGAATTGGCAGGGGTTATCGAGGGATCCCTGGCATGGCTTTACGAGCACTCGTGGTGCTCTGCCCAGGTGCCAGACTGGAAGAGGGCCAATGTGGTCCCCGTTTTCAAAAAAGGGAGGAGGGAGGACCCGGGCAACTATAGGCCTGTTAGTCTTACTTCGATCATGGGGAAGCTCTTTGAGAAGATTGTCCAGGAGCGCATCTGGGAAGGACCGGCAGGGGGGACGATACCTGGGGGCAACCAGTATGGGTCCATTAGGGGCAAGTCCTGTCAGACCAACTTGCTTGTCTTTTACGATCAGATCACAAAATCATTGGACGCAGGTGTCGCGGTGGATGTAGTTTTTCTGGACTTCAGAAAGGCCTTTGACACTGTCTCCCACCCCATTTTCATTAAGAAGCTAGGCGACTGTGGCACTGATGTCTACACAGTCAGATGGATAGCAAATTGGCTGGGGGACCGCACCCAGAGAGTGGTGGTAGACAAGTCATATTTAACCTGGAGGGATGTGGGCAGTGGAGTCCCCCAGGGCTTGGTCCTTGGGCCCGCACTATTTAATCTCTTTATTAGCGACTCAGACGAGAGGGTGAAAAGCACCCTGTTCAGATTTGCTGGTGACACCAAGATCTGGGGTGATGTAGGGACACTAGAAGGGAGGGACAGGATACAGCTGGACCTGGACAGGTTACAGGGGTGGGCAAATAAGAATAGGATGGGATTCAATACTGACAAGTGCAGGGTACTGCGCTTGGACAGTAATAACCAGCAACATACCTATAGCTGGGGAACTCTCTTCTCGGAAGCACAGTGGCAGGAAGAGATCTTGGAGTCATTATCAATTCCAGAATGAACATGGGCTGCCAGTGTGCAGATGCGGTCAGTAAGGCTCAACCGCACCTTGTCATGCATCCAAAGATTCATCACAAGCAGGTCCAAGGAGGTGATCCTCCTCCTCTGTGTGACGCTGATCAGGCCGCAGTTGGAGTACTGCATCCAGTTCTGGGTGCTGCACTTCAGGAGAGATGTGGACAGCATGGAGAGGATCCAGAGGAGGGCCACTCGCATGATGTGGGAACAGCAGGGCAGGCCCTATGAGGAGAAGCTACAGGACCTGAATCTGTTCAGCTTCCATAAGAGAAGGCTGAGAGGGGACCTTGTGGCCGTCTAGAAACTTAACCAGGGGGGGCCAGTGGGAAATGGGAGAGACCTTGTGTTCACCTGTGCACCTCCCAGAGTAACAAGGAATAACGGCTATAAGTTGTTTGTGAGTAGGTTCAGGCTGGACATTAGGAGACACTATTTCACAGTCTGGGCGGCTAGGATCTGGAACCAACTTCCAAGGGAAGTGGTGCTGGCTCGTACCCTGGTGGTCTTTAAGAGGAGGCTAGATGAACACCTTGCTGGGGTCATATGAGCCCAGTTTTCTCTCCTGCCCAGGGCAAGGGGTCAGACTTGATGATCTACTTGGGTCCCTTCCGACCCTACATCTATGAATCTATTTAATAGCAGCCTTTAGCTACCTGAAGGGGGTTCCAAAGAGGATGGAGCTGGACTGTGGTAGGGTGACAGTAATTTGGATTATTATGAAGCACTGGATTTGCAGCTGAGTACAGAGGCTTTACCTGTGGCCTAGCAAAGATGCTGACTACAAGGCAGAATGATATCTAAGCCAGCCATTTGCTTATGCTAAGTAACCATTTTAACTGTCAGCCATTTTCTGAGGGAAAAGCAGCAAGTGAGGCTGTGTGCTGTGAAACCAGCTACAGTGAGGAATGAGATAAGATAGAGGGGCCCAAAAAGGTGGAAGATGGCACAACCCAAGACAGAAAAACAGACTGGAATGTGGAAACCATCACGTAATTGGTAACAGAATCCAAGATGAACATATGCAAAAAGGTGAATGGTAATGGGTGAAGAAGCCTCAGGAAGCTTCCAGGTTTTGGTGAAAGTCTGCCCATTGACCAAAGAAGAGAAGTCAAGGTCTTAGACGTGCTCATAGCAAAAAGACATGTAAATAAATGAAATGCATAGGTAATTCAGTGCTAATGAAACAAACAGTAAACAGAGGCGGAGCTTGAGATGGGAGGCGAGGTGGATGGAACAGAAGGCAGGATGGAGGTAGAGTGAATGTTAATGAGTATAAACCAAAGTGTATAAATGTGGGAAAAAAAACATTGTTTGTAGCAGAACTCCATCTTTTCTGGTGCGAGGCCCCTTGTCCGAAGCTGTCTCTGTTCTGAATAAAGCTGTTGCAAGCAGTGTGTGCTCGTGTTTGCTCCCTGCTCTGCTCTGGCTAATGAGTAACAGGATCCACGGGTAATTGGACCGTTGTCTCCCTAGTCATTGGGTGCAGCGTGGAGTCGGGGTCTAACAGACTGTTCTCAGGAGCAGTGGTCTCAAGTTGCAGCAGAGGAAGTTTAGGTTATAGCGTAGGAAAAACTCTCTCACTAGGAAGACAGTACAACACTGGAACAGGTTACTCAGAGAGGTTGTGGAGTCTCCATCCTTGGAGGTTTCTAAGACCCTGCTAGGCAAAGCTTTGGCAGGGATGATCTAGTTGGGGATGGTCCTTCTTTAAGCAGGAGGTTGTATTAGATGACCTCCTGAGGTCCAGCCGTAATTTTATGTGATTCTATGATTCTAGTTAATGGAGTCTTGAGGAAGTTTTTACGTACGTTTGTAGAAAGCAGACAAGCACTTGACAGAAGTACGAAATAAGCAAGTAAAACTAGGAAATGTTTGGGAGTAAATTTATTATATTTACTTATGTTACAAATTTATGGGTACATCTATAGCCACACCAAGTACAGTTTTCAGTGTTTGGTCTTTGAATTTTAATGAGCAATTGAGTTGACAGGAATTTGCAGAACTTCTGATAACCATATCAATGAGAAAAGCTCATCTTACAGTAGACAACTTCTGGACAGTTCATTTATTTGATTTCCCATTTATCAGGTTTTCAAAAGTTCATATGCAGGTGTCTGAATGTATTGTATGTGCAAATCAAGATACGTGTTTATTTGTTAGTCTTTTATGTGAAGAAATTTCAGAGTAGAAAGTATGTGTGTGTGTGTTTTAATCTGACTTTAAGTTTCAAAGTACATGTTTTTCATAATGATGGGGGGGTATATGTATTGGACATTGAACTGAGTTATAGTCTCTCTTCTTCCAACTTATCTGTAAGAGCTATATAGCCAAATTCTACTGCAGCACAAGTCTTTGTCAGATAGTGTTTTTACCCTACGTCTGGCTCTCATTCCACTCCAGCCTGGGGCACAGACCACATGTTTGCTCTGGTTACAGACCAGTATAGTAACAGTGGTGGTGGCATGGCAGCTCCAGGGCACAGCCAGAGTTTCTGCTGCTGCCACGGGGCCAGGGCTGGGGGAAGCCCCAGGCTGGAGCAGGGCTTAAGCTGGGGCAAATGTAAGGGAGGGGTTGGGGAAAGGAGAAGAGGGGTAGGCAGGAGTATTGATGCCGTGAGGAGCGTAGACCAGGGGTCAGGAAAAATGGAGGCAGAGCAGAAGCATGGAGGGGCAGACAGCAGCTGTGGCTCTCGCCCCAACCCAGGGTCAGGGCTGGAGTCAGAGCCATATCAGGTGCCTGTTTCCTTACTGCCTTGTAGTTGAATCCAAGACTGGTGACTTTTTTTCCTCATGTTATAAGGGGGAAAAGCCTTGTCTTGGATTTGAATAATGCACAATAATCCTCCGATAAATGCTAGGCACTTTCAGCAAATGCAGACCACCTTTGCTAGTGCATGTTTCCCAACAAATGCAGTTAGTACACTGGATTTGTAATGAAATAACTCAAAAAACTCACTAGTGTTGTAAAGGTTGCCATGTTCTTTAGGATTTTTTTTTTCACCTTTCATATCTCATCTCTGAAGTTCAGATTTTGGTTTAGACCAGCTCTGTCCAGCTGGCAGCCCACAGGCTGCATGTGACCCCAAAGGGATTAAGCTGTGACACCCCCCCCCCCATGTGCCTGGTCTACACCCCACTGCTCTCACTGCTGCTGCAGGAGTCTTCAGAAACTCTCCATCCTTTAGTTTCTGCTTCCTGCCCACACCTCTGGGAATGGGGCAGTGTGGAGCAGCCAGAAGAGGCCTGTTGCTGGGGGACTCCACACAGCTCGGGGTACAGCAGAGGTGCCTGCTATGGGGTTTGGGGATGCAGTGTAGCAGGGGTCATGGAGGCATGTGGGGGTGCTGGCATAGTGTGTGTGTGTGTGTGTGTGTGTGTGTGTGTGTGTGTGTGTGTGTGTGTGTGTGTGTGTGTGTGTGTGTGTGTGTGTGTGTGTGGGGGAGGTGGAGCATGGTGCCATGGGGCAGGGTGCCTGTATAGCATGGTGCTATGCAGTGTGGCTTGTGCAGCATTTGGGTTGGGGACATGCCTTCATGGCAAGTGGCCAGAGGAGCTGCAGTTCCACTCCAGAAATTGGACAGTCCTGATATAGAAAATTGGGGAATGAGTCTAATCTTAGTCTTTATTAGTGCTTTCTCCATTTTTCTTGCTTTCTGCAGGATCCTATTGTGTGGTCCCCCCATTTAACAGTTTAAAAATGTACTTATTTTTTCAGCTAAAATGATTTTAGTGAATTTTGAGTAGCTCTACTCAATGTGCAGTTTCCTTTAAAAAAAACCTCTGTCCCTAGTGGACAATAGAGTCATCGGAAAGGGGTCCATGGTCCACTGTTTTTAGAACCCCTTTTGAACGTTGTTAAATAAGCGCGGGCTTTTAGTAAGTTTAAACCCTGTCCAGGTATTGTCCAGACTAGAATGAACCAAATATTTCAGGAGATAAGTGTGTTAGCACTAGGGGGAGATTTGCCTAATATCTTTATTATCCTTATTATAAGCTTTCTCCTTTGTATACTCCAAATTTTGCTATATTTCTCCCCTTCAAGAATGCTATGGATAAAAGAAAAATTCAGAAAAGTTGCATTAGTTTATTCTTATCACAGTGTTGGAAACAAGTATTTCTTCTCTCCCCCCCCCCCCAACACAACTGAGGTATTTCAGTGGGAAAGGAAGTAGTTTTGAGCACATTACAAATATCCTGTTCCCTCCTTTCCTTGCCTTTTTGCTGCTTCATCTGTTGCACAATAATTGCTACAGGGGCTAAAAGTGAAAATACCAGGTTTTCGACCTGGTATGACAGTATCTATATAAAGAAATGACCTTGAAAATGTTATGAAGAGTTTGCTTGCCTTAGCCAGTCTACTCGGAAAATTTCTGACTAAATTTAATAAAAAATATAGAAGACCATAAGATTGTCCAGTTGGATTTAATTACCTTGGAGTACAGAAAGAAGTAATGGTGGTTAATTGTTTGGATCACTGTATAGGGAGGAATAAATCATTCCTGCATAGAAATCACGTATTGCACGGATGGTTAGCCTGGCAATTGCCATTGGACGAGAGCACCCGGTCTGTTTCTCAGAAGAGAAGATCTGGTATGGGAAATGCTGAGAACCATTTGGTTAGAGAATAGATAGTGCTCTGAAACAGGATACTGGGGTTCAGCTCATAGCTCTGCCAGGGGCCATGTGTGTGACTGGGCAAGTGAATTAATCTGGCTTGTGTTTCACTTTTCCGTATGCTAAAAAGCCCTTCAATATGTGATAGGATAAGGTTAAAGGTTAAGGTTGAAGTCCATATTGATGCCCTGAGGTCTGTGGTGATGAGGACCGCACAAGCTGCTGGATAAGTAGTAGACAGACTGCATATAGGTTAAAAAATGTATGCATTTCATTGGGATCTAAAACATATCTACTAAGGAGCAATAAATGGGTGTTGTAAGCTTCTTGTTTACAGCTGGTATTAAAAAACATTCAAGGATGCATTTGGAAAAATAATAGACTGTAACACAGATTATATTACATGATGTTGAACATGCCTTCATTGAGAAAGGATTGCTTAGTTTTGGTCATTTTACTTTAATTCATACTGAAATGATCCAGTGAAAGGTGAAATTATTGGGAAACTTGTCTATGATGGTAAAATTTAAAATTACTTAACTTTGAAGTTACCTGTCTTGACGGATGGCTATATGAACAGCATAATAATACAAGAAACAATGCATCAGTCCTTGATTTTTTTTTAACACTTTCCTATAAAATCAGAAACAAGGGCTGTAGTGATATTGACAAGTACATTTATATCAGAATAAAATACTTTTTTGCATACTTTTTCATGGGTCATAGCTGCAGGCTAGGGTCCAGCTGTGTAGCTTGAGTTTATATTCAGTAACACTGGTTGTGATGGTGGCTAAGAGAGTAGTGGCAAGATCAGCTAAACAGGTTGGCTAATTGCTGGAAAAGGAATTTATTTCCCTTACATACAGCATTGCACAGTGAATGAATTGGATTATTTTGTGTCCTATGAAGCATCTGTAAATGGCTGCAGGTAGGATATTAGACTTCAAAACTCAGATTCATTTGCATAATTTAAGTTTTCCTTTTTAAAATGCAGCAGTAAGAGACTGCATTAGGTCACAGAGGACTGTTTGTTTTGAAAATGCTTTGTTTTTTTAGATGTTAGGCCTTAGACCCACCAGAGGGACCTGCTCCTGAGCTTTAATGAATTTTTACTGACTGATACAAAAGCAAGTTGGAATGAATAAGAAGCAAAGCAGGCTACTTGTATAGGACCTAGCCATCTTGCATTCACTGAGATTCATACAAATGTACAGTGCTTATAGAAAGTGTTTGTTGTTAAAGACCGTTTTTAAGAAAAGTAATACAATGCTTTTTGTAAATGATATAATCAAAAAGGCTAATGCAGCTATGGCCTGATGCAGGAAGACACTTGAGTTTGAGTATGTGAGGGGCTCTTAATGCATGCTAGTAATTTATTTTATTTCAGTGGGCCTGCAGCCTGGTTGAAGTGCATGGATGGGATGGGGTCCAAAACACTTTTCTTAGGGGTGTACCTGTACAGAAGTTAAATATGAAGGGATTGAGAGCAGGAATGATCTGAGAGTTTAGGACTGAAACCAAAGAATTTAGCTGGACTGGGAAGAGGAAGCATGATGAGCAGAAAAGAAAGTAAAAATAAATAAAAGAGAAAAATAAAAATAAAGGAGTGTCACTTAACAGTGAAAGGGCTTAACGGAGGACTCATTGCCCTCTCCCTCTCAGTTGGAAGTTTGATGAGCTGCCATTTAAGCTGTATGTGATCTTCCATGTCCCTTAAAGGTCTTTTAAAGGTCTTCTGGCAAAAAGGCTGTTATGGTTGATGTTTCCATGTGAAAGACAAGCAAAGAAAATATTTGGAGGTGAGGGGGATAAAGAGGTTGTTTGTATGTGCCATCAAGGAACAATAAAGAGCCTTAACAGCATTTGCCTTGGCATGCTCACCTTTGAGGAAAATTGTAATAGCTGATGCTTGAATGGAGAGGCCTATGATTTCTGTTTACTGTACAGTATAATCATTGGCTGCTGTTAATTTAATCTATTGTCTGTGTACTAGAGCAGAAAGGAGGGCACATACTTATTAAATATGAGTAAATAAAAAAAAAGGTTACATTATAGCATTTAGCTAGTGTTGTTCATTGCTCTAGGGGGGAATCATAGAAAATTAAGGTTGGAAGGGACCTCAGGAGGTCATCTGGTCCATTCCCCTGCTTAAAGCAGGACCATCCCCAACTAGATCACCCCAGCCATAGGTTTGTCTAGTTGGGTCTTAAAACCCCCCAAGGATAGAGATTCCACCACCTCTGAGTAACCTGTTCCTGTGTTTTATTACCCTCCTCATGAGAGAGTTTTTCCTAAGATCTAACCTAAGTTTCCCTTGCTGCAACTTGAGACCATTGCTCCTTGTTCTGTCATTTGCCACCACTGGGAAGAGGAGTGATGGGAGACGGTCTGTGATGCTCCATCACTCCTACCCTACACCATTATCCCTACTGTTTTAAAGGGATATATGAAAACAAAATAATTAAAAACAATATGTGGATTGCTTCAAGTGTGGGATTGCTAAAGCAGGCTCAAGTGCACTGCACTTGGTGGTTCTCCCTTCTTCATGAATGAGTTAGGGATTGGCCCAGTCTAGAAGGGATCTAGTTATTTAGCATATGCAGTTTTGGCATATTGTTTCAAGCATCTTAAGCTGATGTCATCACCAGTGTGAAGAGCTTGAAGGCCACCAGGTAGCATTGTAAATAGACACAAGTCAACAGTGTGGGACATGGCTTGAATTTGTCTATGAGGGCATTTGTTGTCATTGCGAAGGCCACATTGGTACAGGTTTGAGGCACGGTGACCCTGTCCAGTTTGAAAATGGTTGAGAAGTGCCCAATAACAATGTGGCGAGTTAAGTCCTGCTTGACTGATGGTAGGGTCAGAGGTGATGTGGTGATTGATTGGTGCTTGTGCTGGCCATTTTTCATGCCATTGAGTAAGTAAGGAAAAGTCAAAGGGTTTTAAAAAGGGTCTCTTGAAGGGAACCGAGCTGTAGGTGGGTGGAATATGTCCCAGTGCACTGGCAGCGTGGGATTATCCTGGAGTCTGACTACTAAATTGACTTCAGCATTTGTGCAGCAGAATTAAGGGGGAGCAATGTTACTGAATACTAGTAACCATGGGAGTGGAGTGAGGCGCAGTGTATTATGAGATCAAACTAAAGGTGATCAGGTGTTTGGCTTAGTGAAATGACGGTAGAGGAGGTGTGATCAGTCTCTTCAAATTCCCTGGCATTTATCCTCATGCTATAAGGGAAGCATGTTTCAGCTGAAGATCCTGTTGATATAAAAACAAGTGGGTATGAATTGTCCATGAATAAATTTATGCTGGAACATAAAAGAGAGTTTTTTTATGAGTGGGGTTAAGTGACGTGATTGTTGTGATAGTGAGGGATTGTACTCGATTGCCTGGCACATCCCTCCCAGGCCTATGAATTGGAACTCACTGAAGTAAGCTGGACTCTTTCCGTTGGCTTTGGTTCAGACTTTAAGGCCAGAAAACTACTGTGCTTCCGCGAGCAAACACACTGACTCTGAGTAGTATGTAAATAAGTAAGAGCACAATTCACACTTGGCACAAGGAACTGGGTCTCTGAGGTTCAGATTTCTCTTAAGCGATTTATGACATGCACTTGTGCTGTTTAAAGCATCTAATGTATGCTTTGAGGGAAAACATGCCTGCACATGTGCATTCTCCAGTAAGAGGATAAAAATGGACAGTTGTACAAGTTGCGAAGTGTCATTAGTACCAGTGGGTCTTGAAGCTGCCCATTGGCTATCAAGATCAAGATCCATACTACTTTTACTCTGATCAAATGTTAAGTGCCTGTGTCATTACTTCCTTGTTAAGATTATATGTTTTTTATCTAGATTGACTGTTTTAATTCTTACATTTGTGGACAAAAATCAATAATGCCATTTGTATGTACTTGTATGTGTACATAGCGTGGACATCTTTCATGCATTATGGAGACATTTAGTTATCACTACATTGAAGTACTACTTTTGTATATTGATCAGAAAATTTCTTCCAGTTGACTATAGAAAATATAAAAGTAAACAATTTCACTGTGTTGGGTTAGGGTGTCAGGTATGCAACTTCCATTGATTCTACATATCTGTAATCCAGATTGATCTCTAAATCTTCAAAGCAGTAAAAAAAAAGCAGTCATGGCAGTTGTCACTTAAAGTCAAGTTGATCTCTGTTCTAACTCCATTGAAAAAAAGTAAAGGCATCTAATGATACATTTCTCTCTGTATGTGTTGAGAGCTTAATCCAAAGGTTTGTGAATTCAGTGGAAGTTCTTCTATTGACTTCGTTGGGCTCAGAATCAGGCTCATAAGGAGTTGTACTGAAGTCAACACCATGAAGAATGTTATTAATATGATTGTATATTTTAGTGACCATAAATGAACTCCTTTTTCTTATTAATAAGCTAGTTGTAACAGACAGTAAATATATGTATAAGCCAGATTGCCTGTTGTCATTGCTTAGTCAAATTAAAATCCTTCAACTTCTTTTTTTTTTTTTTCCCCTCTCCATAAGACACATTTGGATAGAACCTTCCCCTTTCAAATGATGAAGTGAAGACTGAAAGGGAAGGATGAAAGGGAAGGATATCCTCTTTTACTTGAGAATTTGGGTTTTAACTTGTCATTTATTAGTTGCATTCTTAATTGGCTTATTATAATATCTCCAAATTTATCCTTTTCAGTTATTGGTTTCTACTGTCTGCTTCCCCTTTTTTCTTTACTTACAACTGCAGCTCTTTAAAGGTTCAATTAATGTATTACAGGGCTTTGAAGCACTGGACTTGAAGGCAATCATTTTTTTCTTTTCCTGACTGTGGCAGGGCACTGATGGTGCCTGACACTTTGAAGTTAGTCAGCAAGCCCGGGCCTCATTAGAGCAGCCTGCTACTTGGGAGGCAGGCAAATGGTGCCAATAAAAAGCCTTATGCTACTGCAGGGCAGGAAGCTGCCTGAGGAGCCTGGGCTGGGTTAGGGCTCCAGCTTAGGCAGAGGGCTGCTGTCTAGGAGTTACAACAGGGGAGCTGAAGGAGTCACAGCACACAGTTTGGGGACTGCAGCTCCTGGAATAACTGGAGGAAAGGTTAGGAACTCTGGCGGATGGAGGAGGTACCAGGGGATCCCCAGGGGTCCCTAGCCTGGCTGGGATGGAGAAAGTGGAACCATGTGACCAGGACTCCAGAGAGTACCCCACGGGCCAGAGAGAATGGTGTCTGCCTGGCCAGGGCAGTGGGCCACCAGATGAATTAGACTAGACCTGTGGAGCTCAGTGGCCAGGGCATGAGTAGAGCAGTGCCAGGAAAAAGGGTTACTGGGAGAGTACGGAGGGTAAGGAATATGAGGCACTTGGGCCCCAGAACCAGTGTAAGGGTATATGGCTCAGAGTGAGGCCCAGAGAGAGTCAGAGGGCAGATAGTCAGGGAGGCATGGTACCACCTTGACTGGCCCAGGAAGGGCTAAAGGGCAAAGGTGCCCACCGCAAGGGGTGGGTCAGTCTCATAGAGGGCCTGGCGCCCCGACTGGCTGGAGAGCAGGGCCTGGCCTACACAGGCAAAGGTCCCTAGAGTGGTGGACTACTACTGAGAGGTGGGAGCCGGATCCATCTCAACTCTCATGAAGGGGGCGAGTAGAGCCACCTGAAAGTTGGGATGTGAGTGATTGGGCGTACGGCTGAACAGGAGCCATGATGAGCCTGAAGGAGAACTAGGGCCCAGAGAAGAGAAAAGTCTCCCAGATGGTAGGAGGTGTATCCCAAGGGAAAACTGGAGAGAGCTCTAGGACAGGGCAGGCTGATCTGCCACTGGTCCTGGGTAAGACCTGAAACTGCACCCTGCTGGAGTTGGTTGGTGTGGTGGGACTGCTGGTGGCAGGGCAGCCCCCAGAAAATGCCACACAAACGACACCCCCGCCATACCGGCTTATTCTTCTTCACTCTTCCTATATGTCTGGGGCTGGATTCAGCCCAAGGAGCTGCTCCATCTGAGAAGCTGGGAATTTTGCATGTGTGGCCAGCAGCAGGGGAGGCCAGATCTGGTCCAGAGGAGGACAGTAGCTACATTTGACACCTTGATTTTAGAATAAGTCACTTTAACCCTCTGTGCTTCAATTTCCTTATCTGTAAAATGGGATTGTATTGTTTGCAGTTCTGTATTGGTTTCCACCACAAGAACTCAAACTAATTTACAAACATGTCCAATTAAAAATGAAGCTCAAAGCATGCACATCGTTATGACATCAGTGAAGATTATTACTGAATTGTATGCTTTTGCCTATCAGAGTGGTATTCTTTGCATATGTAATTGAATCAACAGCATGGAGTAGCTTTATGAGGTTTGGGTTTCATACTGCAAAACCTTCTCTTACCGTCAGACCTTCCATTTTCTGAAAGTGTGAAGTTCCATATCTTCTTTCCAAACTTGTTGTTCATTTGTCTGGGGGAGGAAAGGGAAGGAAAGAGCAATAAGGAAACAAAGGAGTTCTGTGATCTTAGGCAAGCAAATAATAAAGAATAATGAAGATACCTTTTTGAGAGTTCTTAAAATGTCTCTTCTCAAATGGGACAAAGAAGATAGTTTCCTGATTACAAAGCACTTACTCATCATTTTGTCTGAAATCCCTTCTTCTGTGTATTTCGGGTTTCTTTCTGTCATTTAAATTTTTTGGACAGAGCCCCAGATGTGATGTTGGCTGTGCTATTAAAAAACATAGGAAATACAGTGTGTCTTCAAAGTTTTGACTATATCAGAAGCCCTGAGGGCAGCCGAAATCCCACTAGCCACTACAGTTTTGACATGATGATAAATCTCCCAGTCTATTGCAATCTTTCTGCAATTTTGAGCAGGAGCAGTTGTTATAGTGGTGAGTATTTTGTTTGGAAGTAGGTTTTTGTAGCTCTGTTTCTCAAAGCAAACTCCTTTTTTGCTTTGAAAAGAAAACTATGGTAACTAATGTAATGCTGTTTTCTGTTAGGCTGGTTTTTAATAAGGACTTTCAAATATATTTTTTTCCTCTGAACCATCTTTGCACTTGTGATTAATTGTGGATGCAAATGCCACAATTTATGGCAGGTGTATGTCTACCTGATTGGTAAACCACCTCAGTCAGATTTCTTATACAAGCATTAGCACCCACAATGTATTCTTGAGCACAGAATTAAACCTTCAGTATCAGGTCTTTCTTGTATACATATGAAAGGAAAACCTTTCTTCTTAAAAAGAAGCTAATTGCACAGTGGCAGTGTATTTCTTTATTTCTTTTCTATTTTTCTGCTAGAGTAAACATATTTTTCAAACAAAGCTCAATCATACAATTCAATTTTATCCTTTGGTTGGACATTATTGGGTTTTGTAGTCCTGTTTTTCATATAAATAGTTTTCTAATTATAAAGCAAGTATTAAAAAAATTAAAAACATTAATATGTGCTTATGTTCAGAAAGATTGTGGCTGAAGAAATGGCTCCTCCTTACTTGACTTTGTTGATTTGTATGTCTGAACTGATTTTTTGCTGTAGTTAATTTATTCCTGTTAATTATATAGAACAAACTCACCATAAGGGAGGTGACAGATTCTGTGCTGGCTGTTGTATGAACAGATTTCGCAACCATTTCTTAGTTAGTTAATCTTGATTTTTTTTTTTTAGTTGGTTATGTGTGAGCTGGGAGAGAGAAACCTAGATGTTAAGAACCCAAGTTGTTTGCAATCCTGGCAGTTTAAAGAAAACCCTGATATTTTTCTTGTATGTTTCACGAACTTGATAGAACACTTAACAGTCAGTAAACATAGGACTTCACAGTGCCGTTTATAAAACCAGTTTAAAGAGCACTTAAAAACATGTTATAAGGGTAAAGCTAGCTTTTGAACATGATGATGCTGAATAGTCAAGAAGAGGAAGCAAGAATTACTGAACAGCATTCCTGTTTCAATTTTGTGCATCATAGACAATTGACTATAACCGTCTCCTTATCCAAATTGGATTAGCACAATGCTGAAGAAGAAAAAAATGAGAAAATTATTTTGTCCTGCTGCTTGTATTGACTCAGAAGGATGCATTGCAAATGATTATATAACTCGTTGATGCAAAGAAGTGATTTAGGTGTAAGCCGTGGCCACCTCCTTAAGAAAGGTAAATTTTAGATCATCACTTCTGGTGTTTACCTCTAAATGTGTAGGCATGAATTATGTCATCAGTATGCAAAAGAAGAGGTACAGCAATAAGAGTAATCACTTTTGAAGAACGTAGCAGTCAAAGCTGAACTAGTTCTAGAATATCAAGTGGAATCAGGAAAGAACCAAGGATAAGCATGGAGTCCTGGCAGGTGAGGAACCTGCAGTAAATTTAGTGTCACCTAGTGTTTAGGTCTAAATATGAACATTTCACTCATATTACATTAGGAATTTGCCTATTGTTTACCAGTTTTTAAGAGGGATAGGGGAAGCCTGGGAGCAACTGTGATGAAATTAAAGTGGTCTCTCATTGAAGAAAATATAACAGGGTCTCATGTAAATCTGAATGGCTTATTCAGATTTAAAGAGAGCCACTCTAAAGGAAGGAAAGGAGAATTTGCTATTCAAATTGGTATTTATAAACGAAGTAGCTGAAGAAAATCCTTTATCTTGAGCTAAGCTTTCTTAATAAGTGAAAATAAACCCTGTATTTTGGATATGCTACAGGTAAGCTGCTGGGCAAAATAAGTGTCATCTTGCAATATTACAGAAAGGAGAGAGATTAAAAAACATGAGAACTTTCTGAAATAAGCTCCCAGGATTTTGTTTGCTTCAACTGAAGAAGCAGGTTTATTATTCTCCTACCCATGTATACAGATTGTTTTTGCCTTCTGGTTTGTAAATTATGATGGGGGGAAGGGGGGCAACCTTTCTACCAGGCATGTCGTAAATTAACCGTGCACCTTCCCTGAGTACCACTCCAATCCTTTTCCTCTGTCAGATCTGCTGCTCTGCTTTCTGCTTCCTGTCCTGTGCTCACTGCCTGATTTGTTGCTCTTTTTTCTGCTTCCTACCTTATCTGTCTGTGCTGCCTGTCTCCGCCCTGTCTGCCACATGCCACCCACAACTCTCCATGCACCCACATACCACAGGTTGGTCACTCCTGGATTCATAGATTCACAGAAGTTTGGGGCTGGAAGGGACCTCATGCTATCATTGGGTCCAGCCCCCCTGCTCTGGGCAGGAAGGATTGCTGGGGTCAAATAACACCAGCAAGGTGCACATCCAGTGTCCTTTTGAAGATCTCCAGGATCCCCACTGGCAGTCTATTCCAGAGTCTGGTCACATGAACCGTGAGGAAGTGTTTCCTTATATCCATTCTGAAACCCTCTTCTAGGAATTTATGACTGTTGCTCCTGGGTTTCCTCTAGGGCACTTTGGTGAATAGTTGTTCGCCTAGCCCCTCATGCTCTCTCTTGATATATTTGGAAGCTACCACCAAATCCCCCCCAAAGTCTTCTCTTTTCTAGGTTAAACAGTCACATGTCTGTCAGCCTTTCCTTGTATGGCTTGCTCTTCAGGCCTCTCATCTTATGTGTGGTTCTTCTCTGGACTCTCTCAAGCTTAGGAAGCATGTCCTATGATACATTTCTGTTTCCTTTCTTCAGCTAAGAAATGTGTATGAAGATATTTAGGAGTCTGGATTGTATAATATTTGTTGCAAAGGTGAAGAAAAACAGCTCTGACAATATAACAAATAACAGTAAAGGGAAGGTTTGTAGTAATGAATCTACATTAAAAGTTAGAAATTGTAGAAAATGGATAAGAGAAGCAAAGGCCACCAAGGAGAGCTTTTTGACTAGCAGAGTAAAGGGCAAAGAATAATATTTCATATATATTAGGATTGAAGCAGTCCTAACAATGATATTATTTCATTATTTGGTTAGAGTGATTGAACTACCAATATGGAAAAAAGTGCAGATGTACACTTGAGAAAGAAAATATTTCACAATGAGACAGCAATATTATCTGGCTCTATTTCAGGGTAATAAACACTAGCTACAAAAACTAGACTTCTGATTTGGAAGAGCTAGATAACTTGGATCCAGCTCTTGGCTGTGGGGGGAGGTAGGGGGAGGCACGGGGAAGCTGTCTGAATACCTCTCTGGTTCATTAATGTTTATCTTGGAGCAGTGCAGAAGTTATGAGAAGGCTGACACACTAATATATAAACGAGTAAATGGAGTGACTTGGGTAGTTGTAGGACTGTCAGCCTTGCATCAATCCCAGTCAAAATAATAGATGTGTGTTAATGGGGCTGGACTAAAGCAGCGTAATATAAAATGCCATCAGCATGGATTTAAGGGAGATAAACCCTGTAAAACTAACGTTTAATCTTTTTTTTGAGGAGATTAAAATTTGGTTGACAAGGTAGCAGTGTCTCTGTGAGAGCCCTAAATCACTGTAAGGCTTTTGATTTGATAACTCTTTTTTTATTAATTTAATAAAGTGGTATGGTACTAGTTTCTTAAAGTTAACTAGTAAGATCAGCATGGCATACATTAAATGGTTTAACAATTGGATTAGACTTCCAAATACGATTGTAATTTAAGATGTCCTGTTGAGTCGCTGTCTCTACTGGGGTTGCAGAGGGGTCAGCTCCTGGTCCTTTGCTATTTAACACTTCTATGTCAGCAGTCTCTCACAGCTGAGGACAACTGTCTTCTATGATTGTTTTATCTAAACAATCCAAAGATGGCTGCTGAGGCCAGTCTGGGATCTGTTACAATTTGGGCATGTCTTTCCACGTGAGGTGGGTGGCTTTGGATTTTTTATTTGGGCTGCAACACAGTTTCTGTCACTCCTGCTTTTCTGTCTCCTGTTGTCATTGTAAGGTTTTGAAGTACTGAGATCCTTGCAGCAGGCTCTTCCTCCATTTGAGATGGTTCTGAGCGATAGTCTCCCACAATTTGATGTCAATGTTGCATTTTTTTCAAGTTGGCCTTGAGGACATCCTTAAAGCACTTTATGTGCCCTGCTCTTGAGCGTATGCCTTGACTGAGCTAGGAGAATAACACTTGCTTCAGAAGTTTGGAGTCAGACATCTGGATAACATGGCTGGCCTAGCAAAGTTAATGTCAGATGATCAGCACCTTGATGCTCATGGCGTTTGCTTGTAAGAAGTTGCTAATGTTGTTTGTGTCTATCTTCCTACTGGATTCAAAGGATCTTTTGTAGGCAGTGTTGGTGGTACTTATCCAACCACTTGAGATTAGGGCGGTTTGATAAACCATGAGCTTGGTTTTGAATCTGATATAGTGACCTTGGAACACCCATTTCATTAGGCATCTGAAGGCTATACTTATACTTTTAAAGCATTGTTGGATTTCTTCATCCATGTCAGCTTTCTGTAAGAGATGGTTTCCAAGGTACAGGAAATACTCCATTCTCTAGAGTCTCACCGTGAATCTGAATTACTGGAGCTGGGGACCGCTCATTAAGAGTCTGTTGATGGAGGATCTTAGTCTTCTGAATGTTAAGTGTGAGTCCTATTTCTTGTACACGTCGGTAAAGACATGGACAGTCGCTTGAAGGTCTGTTTCTGAGTGAGTATAGACTATATATAGCATCATCAGCGTACTCAATTATTTAGGTCAGGGTCGTCTAGGTTTTACCTCAGTCAGGTGAGATTAAACAGTTTACCATCTATTTGGTAGTTTAGCTCCACTCTAAGTAGAAGCTTGTTGATGGTCAGATGTAGCATTACAGTAAGGAACATTGAGAAGGGTGTTGGAGTGATGATGCAGCCTCCCATCTTAATCTCAAGGGCTTCTGTGATAGATCCATTACTGAGAACCACCAGTCACCATATCACTATGGAGCAGGTGAAGAACGGTGATGAATTTTATTGGGTGTCCATACTACAGAAGGATCCTCCACAGTGTTTCTTGGTTGACTGAGTTAAAGGCTTTTGTGAGGTCAAAGAAGGGCATGTAGAGAGGTTTATGTTGTTCCTGGTATTTTTTTCTGCAGCTGGTGAACTGTGAAGATCATATCAGTTGTGCCTCTTGATACCCTAAACCCACACTGAGATTCCGGGAGGAGCTCTTCAGTGGAAGGGGGATATTTTAGGAAGGAATGTGTGTAATGTGGACTCACCGTCACAAAGTCCCTGTTTCACCAGTAAAACGGTCACAAGACATGGCAACACTTGCAGTCTAAGCATTGCCACTTGATTGAATATGTTAGGGGGTTTCAGCCTTTTTGGATCAGTGTAGCCCCAGTGGCCAGATGCGGAGCAGTTTACCTGCAGCTGCCAGAGTGGGGGGAGCACCCGAATGCGGAGCAGTGGCAGCCACTGCATGTGAGCTTCCCCCATCTCTCACATCCAGCCAGGTAGGTGGCACCTGCACAGCAGTGTGGGATGGTGCATGGTGGTGCTCCATCCCCGCATACCCCCTAGGGCCTTCTCAAGTACCCCCAGGGGTACACATACACCTGGTTGACAACCCCTGAACTATGTCACTTTTCATGCCCAGAATTGCAAAGATGTTTGTATTACCTGAGCTGTGCTAGGAGCTGATGATTACTGGACCAATCACATTCATCTGCTTGGTTATGTCATTCAAACTGGCTCCCAAATGACAGGTGCAGCAGAAGCAATGTCTATGGGAGATCAACATCAAAGGATTCAAGGATTCAGGCAAGCGAGGCCTCTTTTACCAGTGCCTCAATGAAAAACTGGAGAATTCTAATCAACATCAATGGGAAAATGTCACAGTGCGTGGGATGCCTTCAAGTCTACTGTCATCAGTGCCTGTGAAGAGACATTTGGTTTCTCTACCAGGAAACATCAAGACTGGCTTGCTGAGAATGACTTGGAAATCCAAGAGGTGATTGGTTGCAAGTTCAAGTCCTCTTGTGCTTGTCAGAATAGTATCAGTTCCAAGCAGAAGAAACTGAATCACTGTGAAGAGAGTAAACAGAGCCCCTGGGGTGCTTTATGTGCCGGGCAGCTGAGACTAAGGGAGGAAGAGTGGCTGGCAGTGACAGAGAGGGAAAATGAAAGTAAACAGAGCTTACAGCATGAGCAGATGGTGAGGCTCCAGCTGGAGACCAGAGAAGAGGAAAAGCAATCACAGTAATGCTTCCGAAGCAGCCTCTCACTCCAGGTTGGAGGACAGAAGCTGCCAGGAGGTATTTCCAGCCCCAGAGAGGAGCAGAGAGGGTTAATTCCTGCAAGCTGCTGACAGAAGTGGCTGAGCATTCCTGCAAGCAGGTATTGCTGACCCTGCCAGAGAATGCTGCAGGAATGATCAAAAGGAGGAGTCATGTGGAGGCATGACTACACGAGGATTTTGATAAGTACTGAAGCATAGTAGCTTCTGAGGATCCTGGAGGGAAGCAAGGAAGACCTCTTTCTCAGGTTAGAGCCTCCCTGTTGGGGCTATGCTGTGGTTGGAAGAGAGATCCTACCAGGAACTGTGTATGCTCACCAGTAGACCTGTGCGGATCTGCACTGAGCACCATTAGATTGACTGGTTTCTTAGATACGAGAGATTGATCTCCAGGTAAAGGGGACACAGACTTAATCTAAAGAGAGACTGAAACAATTGTGTTTTGGGGTGTTTGAGCCCAGGCTAAGGCCATCCCCTGGATGGGGTGCGTCTCAGACTAAAACTGTGGTCATCCAGCTGGCAGGCTACAGAGGGCTGAGCCTTAGACAATTGGGCAGCATCAAAACCAGGCTGAAGAAAAACTTTGAATTCCATCCGGAGTGGATAGGGTTGGGTAAAGGGGAGGTTTCGAGCCCCACAGAAGAAGACAGAGATTGAGACCTGAAGGATCACATTGGGGTATTGACTCCTATTAACATTGTACCAATGAAGTCATGGCAGGAGAGAAAAAGTAAGATCAATCTCCTGGCAGACCAGGTGATTTGAGGGTGAGGTCCGTTGTGTCATGGCCTGTAGGTAAATGAACTCTTGGCAGTGGCAGTAAGCCCTACAATACCTACAGTTGTCACAATCACCAACAAGCCAAGGCAGAAGTCCAAAGGAAGATCTGTGATATGAAGATCAGGTGGTGGGAAGACAAGGTGAAGGAGAATCAACATCTTGTTGACATCCATGATGTGTGGTTTTTTTCAGTGCCACCAAAACCATCTATGGTCTGCACATTAAGGGACCAATCCCCTTGAGACCAAAGAATGGAGGAGACCTGTTCAAGGAAAGGGGAGCCATCAACTCCCATTGGAAAGAGCATTTTGAAGACTTTTTCAATCAGGACTGTTGTTAATGAAAGTGCTCTCAACTCCATCCCACAACATCCAGTCAGACACAATTTTGGAATCCCTCTGATCCTCAGTGGGTGAGGAAATCCATCGAGCAGATGAAGAATGAAAAGGCGTCTAGAGCGGATGGAATCTCTGCTCAAATCTTAAATCCAAAAGCAGGGAAGAGAGGAGCTCACATCGCAGTTTCACACCCTCATCATAAAGATCTGGAATGATGGGGAAATCTCAGATGACCTTAGGGCTGCCATGATTATGACAGTCTTCAAGATGGGAAATGGGTCTGACTGGAGGAATCACCTTGCTGTCCACTACAGGAAAAAGCATTAACACTTTTGTTAATGACCTGGAAGAAAACATAACAGTGACTGAAAAAGGGTGGGATTTAGAATGCACAGTCCTGTTTCAGTATTGTTTGTGAAATCAGGGAATATTGTATAAATGTAGGGAGGTTTAATATATGATACTCATAACTGCTAATGGAGTATTATGTCAAGTTCTGATATCCATAGTTCTAGAAGGTGGTGATGGTGAATTGGAGAGTTCATAGAAAAGCTGACCTTTGATTGGAAAATGTTTCTTATTAAAGACTCAATTCAATGTGTTATCAAAGGCAAAGTTACTAGTAAATTTGATCAGAACTTTATAGGCTGACCAAGTTATTACAGAATTTTTCTGATGGAAAGCTCTACAGTCTAATGATAGCGTTATAACATGATCCAAATGGTGGATGGAAGCTTAAGCTGGACACAGTCAGGCTAGTGAAAAGGGGGAAGAACTCTTTTAACAGACTATTGGAATAGCTTCCCAAGGGTGGCTTCTCCATCACTGGAAAGTTTTACATCAAAATTAAATGCTTTTTTATAAGATATGGTTTAGCTCAAACAGGACTTAAATATAGAAAAGACCTGTGACCTGTTTTATGTAGAAGAAAAAGATAGTTAGCTGTGTTAGCGTGAAGACAGTCAGAGGGCAGGATAGATGTGTGCACTTTATAGACTAAATAATATTGATTAATCGATTGATCAATCTCTGTCTGTCTGTCACAAGCTTTGTTCTGAAGCTGACTTCATCAGATACTGTGAAAGGACATGCAGAATATAAGGAGAGAGAAATTAGAATACAAAAGACAAGGTGGAAAGCGAGGGAAAGGGATGGGAGGGCAAAAAGTGATAGGAGACGAGTAAACAAGGATGGAACCCATAGGAACAGGGTGGTCTCAGAAGCTAATCCAAGCAATGAGGTAAGACTCTGTAGTTCCTGTTTAAACCATCCTTAACACAGTCTTGTTTGTGGATGATTTCTTGTTTTATAATTTACTGTACAAACTGGTTTTTAATTTTTTTTTTTTTTTTTTTTTGCCTGAGAACAGCAATCCTGACATCAGTGATGGAGTGTCTGGGGAGGCTGAAGCCTGTTCTGCCACAGGCTTTCTTTTGTGACTTTCTGCAGTTGATGTCAGATTGGTGTTCATGCATTCTTACACACAGAGGTCTCCCTGTTTTCCTTATGTAGACTGCAGATGGGCATTGTAAGCAGGTGATAGCATATATGATGTTGATAGAGTTGCAGCTGAATAAACTCTGGATGCCGTATTCTGTTATTAGTTCCAGTGGTGATGTGGTTTGTATTGAAGTGGAGACATAGAAGGCATTTGGGTCCATTGCATGCCTGGTGCCTCAATGAGGATAGGAGTTTGTTTATCTGTTCTCTGTTGCTCAGACTAGATCAGTTGTACCCAACTTTTTCAGATTGGGGGGGGGGGGACGACACGGACGGACATGGAGACAGACACGGAGAGAATGGCCCTGATCCACTGGACACGTGTTTTGGGGGGAGAGGGGGGGAAGTTGACTTGTCATAGGGAAGAACAGAGAGAGGTAGTTAACAAACTATGTTAGTCTTAAGTCAGGGTAGAGATGTACCTTATAACTAAAACAGAGATACATAAGCTTTCATGAGCAAGAGCTCAATTCATCAGATGCTATGAAAGAACATGCATAATGCAGTCTGTCAAATCAAGAAAGTGATTTGAATATTAAAGACATGGAAGAGAGGAGAGGAAATAATGCTGGGAGAGGCAAACAGATAAAACAGGTAGAAATACAGGTGGAGAAAAGCATAATTGACTTTACCAGCCCCTGTGAAAAAAAGTTTTTTTGTTTTTTAATCAAATTAGGGTGCTCTGCAACTTTGACTGGCAATCTCATGTTGCTGTTATGAAGTTATGGTGTACAGAGATTGGCAATAAAAAAACAAATGCCAAGTTCAATAAAAGGAATCTACTTTTATATCTTCCTTTTGAATTGGAAATTTGCAAAATTAAGGAAATGTGGAGCTGTATCAGCCATGAATCTAGCTAGTTGGTCAGTAGTATGGGTAATGAAGTATTCATATCTTGAAACATAATCTTGTTTTCCTGCTACTAGTAAATTTGATTTTCATCTCTGAATGATATGCTATTCTTGCAAGAAATGATTTATAGCATGACACAATCAGCGGTAAAATTTTGCACTCTTAGTGTATATTACACATTATGTATTCCAAGATTCTTGACTTTTCTGTTGCTTATAAAATATAATATAGTAAAAATCAGTGTTAGAGACCTTAGTGATTCATGAATCTCTAAAGCTGCAGACATATCTATAAAATGAGAATTTATTGACATAGTTATAAACTTGTATAAAATCATTTGTTTATCATTGGCTAAATCAATCTTCATTTGGTTGCCTCTTAACAGCTATTTTAAAATATATTGCCCATGCCTGTTCCCTATGTCCTCATTCTCCTTTCTCACATTTAGATTAGTAGAAAAGGTGGTTTTGTGATTGGGGAGAAAAGAGTTCAGTTTCTGGCTCTGAAACGCAAGGCAAAGTATCATTTACTCCCTCTCTTTCTTATCTCTCTTACATTGTCTTCTATTTGAAGAAGGGACTCTGTCGCTTTAAGTTACAGTAACCTAGAACAGTGGGAAATAAAATCTCAGTGGTGCCCTCCATCTAAAACAAAATAAAGAATTCAGAAAAACTTGGGAACACATTCTCAAAATAGCAGAATTTACTTAAATGAAGGCTTTATGAAGGTGCTTGAAGTTAAGTATGCATATAAATGCTGCCGTAATTCCTGAATTGAGGCCTAAATTTATAAAGTATAATGTCAAACTTCTTTCCTCTTTTGTTGATGGGGAATCACTTCCTTACTTTCTCTAAAAGTAAAAGTGAATTTTTTATAAGGTCCTGATGGCATTGGTTTTTATACAAAGCTTTCCTACTGATTTTGCATTCCATTGTCTTTTCTCTTCTACTCCTGCGTACTTCTATCTCTGCTCCTATTAACTTTATCATCCTTTTGTGTCTCTACTGTTCTTTATAAACTATTCTATATATTATGTTGTCAACTGTCCTCCTCCTCCACTGAGACATTATCTCAACCCTGTGCTTTTCCAACCCTGTCTCTGCATTATTCTGTTGTACCTCCTTTGAATATGAACTGGTTCTACTTTCTTTGGCCAGCATTAAGATGGGTTGCATTTCTTATATATACAGTAATATTGCCTCTGAATTTTTAATCCTGTTAGTTTTTTAAACTTTTGCCCTGCTCTGAAATATAAACTGTGCTACATTCAGTTCCCTATTAATAATCCCAGCATCCTTTAACATTTTATAGGTTACATTTTAAAAGGAACAGGTAGTTTTACCAGACAGTTAAGGTTCTGAGCACACAAATAATTGTGAGATAAACTTACAGCATATCATCTCTTCCATGGTAAATGCAATGTAGCTAAACCCCAAAGAAGGTGGGCAGCTCTCTCTCATGTGCTAAGTGTAGGCATACGGATAGCTACTGTGGAATCGGATACGTTTTTTATTCAGACACTAGCTTACCTCATGATAACTTGTTCATGTGCCCATCTCCTGAAAAAGCCACAGGTGACTGGCAAGATCAAGGATGATATAACATGGTTTGGAAATCGCCCTGAAGAAAGTAGAAAATTGAGTGCAGATTTTAAGAAATAAGTTTTACTTTTGAAAAAGCTTGGGGATTGATCAAATCATGTTGCTAGAAAAGCAACAAATAGCATATAGCACTGCAGATCTTGTAAGGGTGCCAAAGAGGGACTGGTAGTTTTTTAGGGACTGGTAGTTTAGGTGACTTTAAAATTTTAATTTTAAAAACTATGTATTTGAGAATGGAGCATATTTCTGGTAGTTACATGTTGCCAGAATTCTGGAAGAAACTGAGGCTACATAAACATGTTCAGATGATCTGAGAGAATTCTTCCGGGTTTTTCTCCTGGTAGAAAATCTTACTAGGAGGTGCCTGAACAGCTATTCAGATACATGGCTCTGAAGTGCACGGGGCTTGCAGAACTGACGTTGCACATCCAGGGGGACCCCTTGTACATATCTAAGCATGCTTTGCAGACTCCTCAGCCTGTCCAGTGTGCACAGGGCCGCTCTAATTAGCTGATCCACATTGTTCAAAGTCAGCCTGCATCTCCCTGCAGCACCGTGTGGGCATTGTGCAGGCACATGCGTTGTTTTCTGCTTGGTTAGAGCAGCAGAGGCTAGACAGCAACATGTTGTCTCCTGGGGGAAGTGTGGGTGGGATGGTGGGGGGAAGGAGGAAGGCCAGAAACAAAACACCCTGGGATGCTAGGGTGCTTTGGCTTCTGTCAGAAGAAGATGTGTACAGACATTCATTCTCTGAGAAGAAACTGCCTTCTGGTTTAATCTTGGTTGTTCCCAGGAAAAAAATCCTAAACATCTGTATACTCATGGGGTTTTTTCTGGGAGAGCAGTGATTCTCCCAGGAGAAACTGAATGTGTACATAGCCTCAAGTTTTTATGATAAACATGGGCAACTGGTGCCTCCCAAGTCTGGGAGTGGCAATAGATCACTGATGGGGGGGGAGGAGGTCCTGTAGCAGCCAATTGCCAAGCCAGTGGTGAAACCAGAAGTGTACTTCTGGCAGTACTTCCAGTTTCGCGGGGAAATTTCCAGGGGGTGCATATGCATCCACGTGCACCCCCTACACATCACCAATGATGATGACAAAGATCACAGCCTCTACTAGCATAGAGGGTTGTTATAAAGAGGATGGCTATTGGTTTTCCGTTTTAACAGGGGGGACAATACAAGAAGTAATGGGCCTAAACTGCAGCAAGGGGAATTTCCTTCAGGTACTAAGAGGATGTCTCTGAAGGTGGTACCTAGGAAGGTTGTGAAATCTCTCTCTTTGGAAGTGTTTAAATGCAGATTAGACAAACATTTGACTGGGGTGGTTTACTCAGGGGGGTCAGAGCCATAGGGTCAGAGTAGGTGCCCCCCCCAAGGTCCCTTCCAGTTCTGTTTTTCTGTGATTCAAATTACTAAGCTCTCTTGCTTCCTGATCTTTGCTGCCCATTTTGGAAGCTACTCCCTGAATTTGCCATCTGAAGAACGGCACTTTTCTCATGTCATTGAACAAGCTCCTTTTTTTAAACTTTCATCTCTCTTGCTTTCCTGAAGATGGGGAAATTGCCATGTGACTATTTATACTTATGTATTCCTCCAGTGGCAGAACCGGGTTCCCAGTTACTGTGTGCCCTACTGTCCATCTCTCACTAAGAGAAAACAATTATTAATAAATTTAAAAGCCCTCCAAGCCTGACCCTGGAACTCTGACTACTCAAATTTGAATGGCGTTCTCTCTCTGGCCTAATTAATTTTTAAATATTTCATACAAATTGGAAGAACACCAGCAGAAGTGATTGATTGATAGTCCCCACTAGAATACCTGATAGCCTAGTGGGATATCCCAATAAAAGATACCACATCTACCCAAAGAACCTTGTCTGCCTATGCCTTGTACAGTGACATTCATATTTCCCTACTTTTTCTGAAGATTACTTGCATGAAACATCCTGGGACCAAATATGCCTTTTCCATGGCAGAATCATGTTGGGATCTTCATGATGGGAGCAGCACTTGGTCATTCTGTGATTGGCTTTCACCTCCTCAGTTGTTTTTTACTTATGGATTCCAGCTTCTTACAGAAAATCTTATTGTAATTCCCTGTGTATATGACCTTGCACATCCATTTCGATTTCTCCACTCTTCAAAGTGCTATTGGTGTTGCAGTGTCATGTGTCTGTTCTTTCAGAACTCTAGGCTGAACAATATCTGGCTTCTGCAGTTTGATTGCTCTGAACTGTTGAGTATTGCTTCTGTCTTAAAAGTAGTAATATACATTTCCATAGCCTTTCTCTTATCAGCCATTCTTCATTCCATTATCAGCCTTTTTGAACACTAATGCAAAGCGTTCATTTATTTTTGGGGTCATGCATATGATATCTTTAATCACAATACCACTTTCAGTGCATAGAAGTCCCTGCTTTATATTTCTTGGCTACACAGCCTGTTGTTTTTGTTTGTTCTAATACTGTATTTACTTGAATAGAAGACAACCCTGATTATAAAATGATGCTCCAATAGTGATTCTGTATATGAAAAAAATTATAAATGTTATGATTTTCCAAATATAGAATCTAGTTATTGTAGCTTTGTCTTTAACTCCTCCCACTGTTACAGCAGGGAAAATACATCGGAGGCGGGGTGGGTCAGAGAGCCATTTGCTCTCTGCTTCCCCCACAGCTTTTTCCTTTGGTAGCCTCTTCTCCCTCCCCTTACTGTCAGACCCTGCTCTCCCTGACCACATGGAAGTAAAGAGCAAATTTGAAAACGATAACCTTGAAATTAAATGTGGCTGCAACAATTTGCATATAGCACCTAGGCAGACAAGATTCTTAGGGTAAATCCAATATCTTTTATTAGACCAACCAGACCAATAAAAGATATTGGATTTACCCTAAGAACCGTGTCTGCCTACATCCTTAGACCAATACGGCTACAACCTATACCCCTATAGCACCTATACTTTGAAGGCTGATTAGTTCATCCAGAATTGATGCATGTTACCTGTTTTTGAAACTGCTTCAAGTTTTAGCAGAGATATTTCATAAACACACTTTTGAGCAGCGCTTGGGCATCTTCTGTGCATTGTATTAGTCCCAAGCCAAAAGGCTCGTGATTTACCACATACTTTCCTGGGCTGGGCACCACCAGAATGAACAGAATTTGAAGCCATTGTGAGCCATGACACTGTGTACAGTTCACTCCAAATCCCTCGGTCGCACTCTTTCTCAGCCTGGCACATATATTAGTGTGGCCATGACCCCATAACTCGGCACTGCTCAGTATGGATGTATACTCCAGATTACACCCCCTCCCAAGGATCCATATGCTAATTAGCCCCCTCCCCCAACTCATGACTGGTACCACGTGTTCTTGTCACAAGTCCTAGGATGCTCCAAAAATGTAGGTGCAGATGAGGCGCAGGGCAATCTGGTGTGACTTCACTTCATGGAGAGCAGGTTCACACTAATCAAATGCACCAGGTTGAGCGGGGGCTGACAGAGGGATTCTGGGTATGCAGTGTCATAGCTCATCATGACTTGAGAGCTGGCGGTGAGGGGGTCTGTGCTTAATGGGCACTACCGTATGTCTCATTCAAATAGGTTGTGCTAACCTATTCATGTTGTAGATGTTCACTGAATAACACTGGGGTTTTAAGCAAAGTGAATGAGATGTTTATCATGTGAGTATTATGTAATTTCTTGAAATTGTATTTGTATTCCCTTTGTGAGGACCCCTCAGATGGGGTCCTTTTTAAATCTGTTTGATATTGCCTGTTTTCTAATAAAATGTTACAAAAAAAAATTAAAAAAAAAAAGTTCACATCAGCATATTTGCTTGATGCCGGCCATGTGTTTTTATAGTCACGCTTAGTGTTGTCTGCATGTAATCAACTTCATACTTGTTCCTACTGCTGAACACATGCTGGTTTTGACATCCATTTAATGATAGACCATGCATTAACTCAGATTTCCCTGTATGTGATTATAAGAGGAGGGGCTTTTTCCTCCCATGCCAGTTGGGAGGAGAGGCAGAACCTTGTCTTGTATTTGAGTGAGTATGGTATTCTTTGCTAGGTCTTTCTTGGTTTGACTTTTGGCCATTCTTTATCCCTACAGTTCCCTACTTCCAAGTTACAGGATTTTCTCCTCCCCACCTCCCTGAACATCTTTTTTTATTTCTGTTGTCTCCCTGCTTAATTCTAATTTACCTTTTCCTGCAAATATATTCTCCTAGGCTACTTTGTACTCCTGCCTCTTTGGAGGAGACTGACCATAGAAGTACTGCTGTCTTAGTCTGTCACGTACACTCTGCTGGTTATATGTAATGCAAGCAGTTTGTCTTGGTATACTAGTTAGTGGAAAAAAATGTTGCCGTGTTCTAAATATAAAAAGCTTTGGGGGTTGTAAAGTTTTCTCAAATCCTCAATCCATTTGACAGCTGACTTGCACAAAGAAACAGTTTGGTAGCTTATGTTAAAATATGATAGTAATTTTAAAAATGTAGGTGGCGATGAAAAATTTCAGTGTTTTAATATCTGAACAGTTAGATCAAAACAGCAAAGAGCCTTTCTGTTTTATCAGAACAAGAAGTTGAGTATTTGTTTTACAGTATGAAGGGTTTTTATCCTATGTAAATATATTAGGAGGCTGATCACATCACAGTAGTGGACTTCGAGATCTGCTTTTAAATATTAAAGTTTGCCTGGGGGTACGTGTGTGGGTAGTTCCTCAATAATTGCTGAAAATGAATGCAGTGTTTTTCTAAGATAAGACCAATTGTTGATTAGATTAAAATATTGAGTACAATAAAACTGCAAAGCTAAATTAACTCTTTATCTTGAAGGAATAGAATGCTAATGAAGTCTGATCTCAGTGAAATAATCTATGATGCTGTAATACAGGGGTGGGCAATTATTTTGGGTGGAGGGCTGCTGGCTAAGTTTTGGCAGGCCATCAAGGGCCGCATGATTAGCCCTGTCTCTTGACAGGTACCTCACGCCCTGGTCGCCATTTTGGGCCCGGAAGTCCCACCCTTTAGCCCCTGACCTTTGCCACCAGAAGTCCCTCCCGTAGCCCTCCAGAATTACTCCTTTCAGCAAGGGGTTTTGACATCTCTGAACCAGAAAAATACCAAATTATATTCTAAAAATCAAATGTACTACAATATTTATTAATTTCATTTTAAAAAATATTTTTGTCTTGATGTACATGTATTTCTGTGGTGTACATAGAGATGATAGTATAATAGCTTAAAGTGAAGTCTTATTCTTGTATATTGTGGGAGGGTAGGTATAGGTTTATGAGTATGTGGCATGTGTGGGAGGGGGTGTGTGTGTGGGATTTGTGGGGAGTGGATGTGTGGGTTATGGGTGGGTGTGGGTTTTGTGGGAAGGGGCTGTGAGTGTGTGGGGGAGAGGGTGGCAGGGTAGGGTTATTGCTTGTAGGGAGTATTTGCCCATAGACTGCCCCCCCACCCGCAGCAGGCAGAGCCTGTCCCAACGCTCCAGCAAGCCTGGGCTCTGCGCTTCTGGCCCTGAAGTACTAGTGTGGGCCCTGTGCTCCCTCACGCTGCCATTTGCCCCCTGTCTGCCATCGCTGCCCTTCTCCTGCTGCTTCCCCCACTCCTCCCCACCCTGGCACTGGCACTGGCACCACATCCCAGCTGCTCCTGTGGTCCTGGTGCTGCAGCTGGGAACTGCGTGATACTGGCAGGGAGTGGGGAAGTGACTGCAGCAGGCAGGAGGAAGAGGAAGTGAGCAGGCACACAGAGCACAATGACAGCTGGGTGGGAGGGCAGGACCTGCGTTGGTATCCTGGGACCCAGAGTAGGGTGGCAGGAGCACAGGGCCTGGGCTGCCAGGGGTTCTATGGAGCCAGGCTGCACTGCTCAGTCAGGGAGAGGAGGGAGCCAGCCCAGCTCCATATACCCCTGGCAGCCCAGCCATGAGCTTCTGCTGCCCCATGCTGTGCCCTGCCAATGCTGGCCGCGGAGCACCTGCACTCGTGCCCAGGTGTCACTGCACTCTGTGCACCTGCTTGCTGCCCCTTCTCCCTGCCTGCCCACTGGTCGGCCATTTCCCTGCTCGCCCACTGGTCGGCTGGCCAGCCAGCGCCATGTGGCTCCCAGCTGCAGCTCTGGGACTGCAGGAGCCAATCCGGCCAGCCCTGAGGACTGGGGCTATTGCCCACGATCCTCCCTTGCCTTCCTCTCCCCACTCCTTATCTGTATTTCCCTCGGCACAGGGAGGCAGGAAGAGTCAAAGGCCAGAAGCCTCCAGCAGCCCCTGCTAGGCAGAGGCTGCCGGCTGAGGCTCAGGGTGGGGGATTGCAGGGGGGATACGAGATGGGCTGGACTTGCCAGTGCAGCTGTTTAGTTGTGCTGCTGGCTCCCTCTGCATCCTACTGCCCCTGGCTCCTGTCATCTTTGACAGACAGCTAGGGGCAGATAAATATTAATTCTCTAAATTTTTTAGGGGTGCCACAGGCCAGATAGAATGGCCTGGCGGGCCGCATGCAGCCCATGGACTGTATTTTGCCTGCTCCTGTGGTACTACAACATAGTTATAAAACTTTACAATTATATGACAACTTTTTAAAAGGCTCTGAAATACTTGTGTAAAAGTGGCTAAGCATTATCAGCCCCATTTTATACTGGGGAAACCCTGAAGCACTGAGTCGTGACTGGGCACTGATTGTTCAGTGAGTTTGTGATAGACAGTAATAGCCTTGGATTTCCGAAACCTCTCTGTTATTTGTTTTGAGGAAAAGAATATAGTGGTTGGCAACCTTTTTAGGCTGTGGGCTGGAATGACTCAGCTGAGGTCAGAGGTGGGCAGTGGGCGCTAAGATTCAGCTGCCACTGCTACTGCTTCGCCACCCTCTCCCCCCCGCCCTCCCTCCCCCAGCATGGAGAAAGAAAACTGACTGCTGCTGAAGTTCCCTGACCTCCAGTGCCTCTGAAGCCCCCAAAATGCAGGCTGTATCATGGGCCCCATGGGCTCTATGTTGTTGACCTCTGCGTTAGAGGGTCAGTTCCAGTGTAGACTCTACACCCTAGACCCTATGCTAATAAAGGGTTGGAGTAATGCATAATTCCTCCACAAGGAAGGGGGAGGGGATAATGAGGATTACATGAACTACAGTAATAAGATGCATTGAATCTGGGTCCATTGGCATGGGACCTCTAAAAAGCTGTCATGCCATCAATCATGGCATGGTACAATAGCATCATGGTAAAAAGGGCTGTGATTGTCTCCGTGTACAAGCATTAGTGAGTTTGGTCTTATACGTGGAATGATAGGTTCTTGGTGAAGGTTATTATTTCTGAAATCTCATGAAATCAAGAGCATCACACTTGTGCCATTTTTTAAAAAAATGTTTTTTGCTCCTTTTGTTGTGGTCCTCTGCTATAGTGTGTGGGATGGTACTGAGACTGAGGTATTTCTTGGTCTTTGTTCCCACAAGTTAGCAAGGAAGACCCATAGTTATCTTCCAGCTTTGACCTTGTTTACATCTACCTGTTACTGCTTAACTGTGTCAGCATAATGACATGAGAAGCAAGGCTTCTTTGGCGATATCTATCTTCTATTGGGCAAACTGTATAATTAGGAGAAATGTTAGGCAAACTTTCAGGCACTTGGATCTAAAGAAGGGCACTTTGTGCCTAATAGCTATTCTAACATCTTTCCTTACTACTGTATTTTCTCATTATACTACACCCTTCAAATAAGATGCACATTTACTTTTTGGAAGGCAGAATGTAGGTGGGGGGGAAGATGTTTGCAGAGTCACAGCTGACTATATGAAGTAGACAGCCATTATTTCTGTTAAGCAACAGGTAGTAGCACTCAGTGGAAATGTTATGCCAAGTGAGCTGCTCCACATTCACAGGGCAAGCTATCCATAGCGAGGGAAAAGGCTCTTTGAGAACTTTCTTTGTTAGTGCTTCCCAGGAGGGGAGTTGGAAAGTTGCTGGCAAGGGCTGCCATCTCTGCCTTTCGGGCTAGGGACAGACGTTCAAAAAGACTGAGCTTGAATTGATTCAGTCTTTGCAGGTTTGTCTAACCTGGTTAGGCTGAACTGATTTGTAATCGTACCAATATCCCCTCTGGACTGAAGAAATGCTGGCACATGCCCGCAGTGGATCAGGCTAGAAGCTGGGGAATGCTAAAGCAGCCCTCCCTTCCCTTCTGTAGTCCTGAGCTGAGGGGGAGTATGGCTAGGCCCAAGCAGGACACTGATTGAGGAGGGGTCCACCCCTTCCCCCACCCAGCAAGGGAGCCATCAGGGAGTTAATAACAGAGCATTGAGTTACACAGCAGGGAGTTACACAGGGAGCTGTTAACATTTATCAGCCTATCAAATAAAAGCTTCTCTCATTAGTTCAAGCTCTTCTTTAACAACTTTTTCTAAGGAAGGAGCAGGTGGACATTACCAGTTACCTGTTGATTAGCTCCAAAAAGCCCTAAGGGGACACCGTCCTGTTTGCCTTTGTCCTGCGTTCCACAGCATGGACTGCAGTTAGCATGTAGTATGCTAGTTAATGCTGAGAGGCGTCTGTGTAAGGGGGGGTGGGGTGGGATCGCTGCTTGAGCAGAAAGTGGTGGGGTGAGGGGAGCAGGCAGAAGCCAGGTGGACTCTGCTGTCCCTGTAGTCTTTGCTGGAGCTCCAGCCATAGAGAGGAAGGGTGCAGCCAGCCCTGATGGGCTGGAGCAGAGAGTAGAGCCCCACCCATGCTTGGAAAGCATCCGGGAACCTGAGGGATTCTGGTTTAAACATAAACCAGGAAGGGGTCTGGGACAGACATTGCATAAACTGGTTTGATCCAAATCAGTTAAGTCTAATACTACATTCAACCAGGTTTATCTCAAACCAGTTTCAGCCATTTTCAAACTGGTTTATGTGCACTGATCGTCTGTTCTGTTACAAGTTTAAGCTACTTTCTGACCACTTAAACCAATTTGTGTAATGTCTTTCCCTAGCCCAGCTGTGCTGGGAATAAGTAGTCAACTGGGTTCCCCCTGGGTGAAGGAGATGCTCTCCTGACCTGTGTGCAGATCCAGGGAGACTCATGCGAAGGGCAAGGTGAGTGGGGAGAGGCAGGAATAGCAGGCCTTGAACTTGTCAAGAATCTTATGAGGTGTTCTTGTGTATGTGCTTGTTGTGAAGGGTTCTGAATAAATTCCCTCCCCATCTCTCCCTGGGTCAAACAAATAAAACGTGTCATGTTAAGTGTTTTATAGTCTGGCTGTTACAGGGGAGAGTTGCTAAATGGTTTCTTAAAGAAGCAGTTTTGAAGGCTGATTGGAAAAACGGAGGAGAAAGGTGCGTGACATCTGCTACAATATCAAGTTCGATTAATTATGAGTCAGAGTCCCCTTCCCAGAAAGAAGTCCAGCACAGAAAGCTGAAGGACCTGCTGAAGCAGTATTACCCTAAGTGTAACATGCCACAAATTCAACTTAAGGCGTGATACAAATGAGCTGCAAAGATATTTTACCTTTTGCAAGTAACAGCTTTGAGCCCAGATTGCCATTTTTGTGGCTCATTATCTTATGATAAGTTTCTCCAAGGTATTGTAGTTTATCACATAGTTAACACATTAATCTCAGAACAATTGTAACATCTGCCAGGGGCCTAAGTCTTCCTGGAAATATAGAGTCCAGGATGTGTAGCATCTCAAGAGACAGTCTGGCTGAGGCAGTAGGAACTTTCTGGTGGGACAGGGCAGCAATAGGGCTTGGGCCTCAGATCCTTCCAAGAGCTGTAGCAAGATAGTTAGGTTTTTTGGGGTTTTTTTACTACAGACAGACAGACAGACACACACACACACACACACTCTATAAAAGTGTGTTGTTTCCACATCACAAACCTCATCAAGATAGTGCAAACGGTATGCAGCAGCTCATTTGCTCTGAGCCAGCTCAGTTGCTGGTTCGGGTACAAGCTACAGTGCTCAGCCGGTAGCTACCACAAATTCCTTAGTGGCTGCAAGAAGCGTAATACTGGACAACACCCCTTCTGCTTGCTGGGCAGAGAGAAGTGAACCCATTTTCATAGCCATTAGAGTACAATGTTTTAATGATTTTATTTTTTCTTGCTCTGTTCTAGCAAAAAAACCCCCAAACATCTTCCCTACTTAAGAGACCCCTCAGGTTTGGAGGGCTGATTTTTTGGGAGAGAAGTGCATGTGGCAATGCGTTGGGGGTGCATGCACATGCACCCCCTGAGAGTGCCGCACTCTCTGTTCAGGCAGTGGGCGGCGGGGGCAGGCGGGAGCACCGGTGCCCCCCCTGCGAGTGCCAGCCGGGGAGTGGGAGTGCGGCAGCTGCTTCTGGGAGCATCGCAGCTGCTTCCTGATCAGTGTGATTGGCTTCAGGGGGAGCCGCCCCCTCGTTGGTGTGATCGGCTGCAGGGGGAGCCCCAGTAAAAAAAAAAAAAAAGAAGACAAAAATAAATTTGCTTCTTGCTTATATCTTGGAGCATCACAACTACAACAGTATTCCAACCTTACTCCTTCCTAGTTATGACCTTCCTATTATGGACACATTTAAATGAGTAAAAATATGCTGCTGCCTGTATAGCTCATTCCAGTTCAGGAAGTTGTAAGACATTGTACTGGTGTACATAGTTTTTTACCAGTGAATGTATCTTCACTGAAGCACACAATACCAGCAAAAAGTTGTGTCCTTTTGTGACAACCTTAAATATCAACTAGAGTTCAGTGTCTTGGCCACTGTTATCACCAGAGCTTCCATCATAGAGACACACCATAGTCACTGTATGTGCTGCTCAAAATCCATTGTAGTACACTGTAGTTACTGTATGTTACCGCTCAAAAATTCTGTAAGCTGGGAGAGCTGAAAGAGAGCTAATGTGGGAATACTCTTGATTCTGGTTTGAAAAATAAATGAAGTTAGACAGTGCCAACACAGCACCATTTTCTGTGCTTCCCCTGTGTGTTATATCATACCTGCTGTTTCATTCCTGCTGATTTAACGCATTGAAGAGCCAGTTCCCCTATGGGACAGGGAGCTGGACTTTATTCTGGCTCCTACCTCACATATTTATTACCTGAATTATATTTTAGAGTCTTAGTTATTGGCTTTGATGTGGAAGTTAACAAGTGTAGTTTGGCATTGAGATCTCAAGTTGTTTTTGCAATGACCAGAATAGGAAAAACTGCCATTTTACTTATGAACTTCCATAGGAAAGCTATAAGAAGTCCTGAATATTTTTAGTGTTTAAAACAAAATAACTTGTTATAGAAAAATAAGAACTATCAAACTCCTTATTGGATCATTTCTTTAAGAGCTTCATACCATCTTAGCCTAAAAATAAAGAAATTTAAGAAGGTTTTTTTAATGATCCCCAGTAGAACCAAGATGAATGCATTTGCTTATATCCCTCACAACTACACAGTTGTTCCAATAAAACATATCACCTACAAAAATCTTTGCCTCTCACTTTGCTAGCCCATCATGAGTATAGCTCCCCAACGCTATCACAGCAGTATAACTTATTAATTGTTTTTACTTTACTGATGTTTAGCGTGTGTGTGTGTGTGTGTGTGTGTATCTTGAGGAAAACGGGTGTAAAATCCCAGGACAACTTGAATTTTTAAACTATTCTGCTTGTAAAAAATAAAAACAACTATGACTTTAAAGTTTTAATTGTTCTTGTAATTTCTTGTAGGAAAAAAGGCTGAAAGAAAAGGCAGCAAGAAGAGAAGGCAGAGGAGAAAATGAGAAGGTAAACCTTTTTTATTTTCTGATCAGATCAATGATTATAGTTTTGGAACTTTAAATTTAATTACAGATCTTCTTTCTCTCATAAACAATGTTTTTAATTAAATATAGGATTTTAAGCCTTTTTTCTATTTGCTAAGCATTTTATACCCTTCCTTTTGCTTTGTTCTGCGTCAGCTAATGGTTTGTAAAAGTAAGGGAAACAACTATTTTTGCTGACAATGCAGCTTTATTTGTTTTTATTTTCTCCCTTTTCGGTTCCATTCTTTGTTTAAGATAGTCTTTGGGAATGGCAATTGCTGCATTCTATATATCAAACCAATTGAAATTTCAGTCGCTTTGTTTGATAGCTTCTGATTTCTGTATGTTTATGTATGCATATGATTCTGCTTGTAACATAGCATCCAATAAAATTTACAGTGACGTTTCATTTAGCTGCATTTCCTATTAGAATATTCTCCCTGAGCGCAATATGTTTAAATTTGCATTGTACCAATAGGATGAAGAAGCAACCTCTCTGATATCAATATGAACAAAGAGTATATGTCCATTTATATTTGTCTGTATTTTGTATTGCATGTGGTTTAGCTTGGGCTGAACTGAGGAAATTCAGCTGCAGTGATATTTTTTTCCGGAATATGGACCCAGTTATTTGTGTCATTTCTCATACTATATCTCATTGTGTTATGCATGAATGGTCCTGATTTGTCCTTGGTATTTAGCAAAGATCTGATTCCCTTGAGTTAAATCCATTATGTTCCTTGTCAGATGTGTCCATGCTTGCCATGGCACTTGGAGAACAAGTCTAGGTTGGTAAGTTGTGTTTCACTTCTGAAGTGGGAAGTAATTATTGTGCAATTTAAGATGAAAAGCCTGGTTATACTGAGTATTAATTATCACCCAATGTTCAAAGACAGCCTGAAAAGAGAGTTGCTGGCCTCATGACTTCTAAATCAGTCAGTAGATCTTTGCATACAATTGAAAGTATAAAGAGAAATCTTTTGAGGATGGATTCCTTGCAGGGAATTGATGAAATCATAGTTTCATAGTTAGTAAGGTCAGAAGGGACCTGAGCAGATCATCAAGTCTGACCCCCTGCCATGGCAGGAAAGAGTACTGGGGTCAAACAGCCTCAGCAAGGTGATTGTCAAGCCTTGTCTTAAAGCCCCCCGGGTAGGAGCCAGCACCACTTCGCTTAGACAGTGAAGTAGCGCCTCCTGATGTCTAATCTGAATTTACCCTCTGCCAATTTATGACCGTTATTTCTAGTCACCCCTGGTAGTACTCGGGTGAACAGGGACTTCCCCAGTGCCTGCTGGTCCCCTCAGACTGGTTTGTAACAGGCCACTAGATCCCCCCTCAGCCTTCTCTTGTGGAGGCTCAACAGGTTCAGGTCTCTGAGCCTCTCCTCATAGGGCCTGCCCTGCTGTCCCCTGATCATGCGGGTGGCCCTCTTCTGGACCCTCTCCATGCTGTCCACATCCCTCCTGAAGTGCAGCGCCCAGAACTAGACGCAGTACTCCAGCTGCAGCCTGACTAGTGCTGCATAGAGGGGGAGGATCACCTCCTTGGACCTGCTCGAGATGCATCTGTGGTTGCATGACAAGGTGTGGTTAGCCTTCCTGACTGCATCCCCACACTGCCGGCCCATGTTCATCTTGGCATCAGTGATGACTCCAAGATCCTTTTCTGCCTCTGCACTGATGAGAAGGGAGTTCCCCAGCCTGTAGGTATGCTGCTGGTTCTTCCTTCCCAGGTTCAGCACCTTGCACTTGTCAGTGTTGAATCCCATCCTATTCTCAACCGCCCACCCCTGTAACCTGTCTAGGTCCGATTTGTAGCCTATTCCTTCTAATGTGCCCACATCCGCCCACATCTTGATGTCATCAGTAAATTTGAACAGGGTGTTCAAACAAGTATTGATCCATTTGTGAACACTGTTTTGTCTGTTAATTCTACCCTTTTCCTTGGGACTAAAAGCAAATCATTCTATTTCAAAAGACAAGGCCTTACAAAGGGATCTGTTTATGTGGATGCTTTCCCTTTCTCAAAAACAATGGTCCTTCAGAATGCGCTCTTATTTTATTAAGATGGTTTCAGTGAAAGCTGATATCTGACTAAAGATAGTATCCATGCTCATTGTTATTTATACAGACCTACAGATATATACATTGCACTACACAGTGTTGATTAAATGTCAGTATTCACTCTGAAGATCATGCAAGGTAAACAAAAGCTGAAACGACCCTTTCTCAGGCTCTGTTGTAATCGTATTTGGAAGGCTGTGCAGGATTTGAAGAGAAAATATCATGAGAAACTGACTGCTACATGAGTGCATTGAGTAGAATATATGCTACATTTTTCATTCTGTGCATGAGCTCCTTGCTGCACTTCCATACAAAAAGTTTAGGAACCTCTGAAATGGACCTAATACCATTGAATAGTCAAAATCCGTGCTCTAAGGACATGAGGTTTGGTTACGGTGTATGCTCTGTGCAGTGCCATTCTGTCAGTTTCCATGGTTCTCATTTGAAGAGAAAATGCTTCCAGTGGGATACACTGACAGCTTGGAGCTGAGACTTTCAGCCTCGAAAGTGCAAAGGAGCAGTAGATGATGTATAAAGGTGGCAGATCTAGGTTGTTGGATATCTCAGGAATTAATTTAAAATGCCCCCACTCCAGAAAATCTGAGAGATGAAGCTGAGCTTGTTGAAGCTTTTCACAGTTCATATAGGTCAGGCTTAAGCAGCCTCTAGTGGGCTCTCGGATTTAATATATCACTGAAAAAACAAAAAGCCTCTAAACATTATTGCAGAGGAACAGCTCAAAAAACATACAGGCTACTTAAAGTGGGATTTCATGTGCTTCCATGTTCTGGGCTACACCATTAGGACATGTTTTATGGACTTCTTACCCTGCTGTTTGCAATCATTTGGAATTCCTGTGGCAGCTGCAGTAATTGCTTATGTGGGAAAGCAAGGTGAGAATGTATACAATAAAGTCTTAAATGGTTTTAATGTTGAAGAGAAGATTTAGACAACCACATTGTATCAGTAGAAAGCTCTCTGCAAAGCATCTTGATCTCAATTTGTTTCTGCATCTCCTCCACCTACTTTGGCCCTTGTTTCTCATCACCAGCTACCTTTTATCTTTTAGACAGAAGGCAAGGCAGGGAGTCGCCTTATATATAGGCTAAGGGTGGGCAATTATTTGGGCTCGTGAGCTGCATAAGGAGTTACGCTGAGGTGTCACAGGGTGAATCAGCACTGCTCTTCTTCCCCCCTTCCATCCCCCTCCCAATGCACCAGCTTACCAAAACTTGCTATGTGGGATGGGGCCACAATCAGGGATGGTGTCTGGGAGTGGGGTTGGTGGGCAAGGCTCGGATCATGGGTTGGGGTCACAGGGTGGTGACAGCATGGGGCTGGGACCCAAGGTGGAGCCATGATATGCTGCCCCCATGCCCCTGTGGCGGGCACTGATTTCACAAGCAGGGGCACGCAGGGAGTGACTTGTGGCTCTGCCCTGGGTCTGGGCCCAGGCCCCATGCTATCACTCCCCCAAGATCCCAGCCCCAGACAGCTCCCCACCTGCCCGTAGCTCTGTGTGGCTGCATGCCTTGCCCTTGCAGGTCTCAGCTGGTCTCTACAGAGATCCCAGGATTGTGGGTGGTGACAGCACAGGGCTGGGGCAGAGCTCCAATCTGCTCCCTGCCCCCAGAAGTGGGCTCTGTTCTGGCCCCAGCCCTGGACTGTTACCACACCGTGATCCTGGCTAGGAGTCACGTAGGCAGGGCATCCCGCCAGGAAGATGGGAATGGGTCACAGGCAGGTGGGGAGCTGTGCCTGGAGCCAGGTCTGGGATCTTGGAGAGGTGACAGCATGGGGCTGGGGTGGGCTGTGGTCTGCTCCCTGCGTGCCCCTGCCCACAGGTGCGGGTTCTGTCTCGGGGACATGCAGGCAGCGGATCGCGCCTGCCCCAAATCCCAGCCTCACACTGTCACCGCTCCAAGGTCCCAGGGTCTCTCCAGCCCTACCCACACATCTCACTCTGACACTGCTCTCTGCCTGTCTGCAGCCCCATCCCAGTTACTTGGTTGAATGCCCTGCGTGCCTGGGGGCAGTGGGACTGGCCATATGTGCCACGGCCTTGGCTGGGCAAGACTGAGGGACCCACCACAGGCTAGATAAAATCCCTTGGCAGGCTGAATCATATTTTGCCCACCCCTGTTATAGATTAACTCATTGTCTGTAGCACCTGGTGAAGTAAGCTGTAGCCTATGAAAGCTTGTGCCTCTCTGAACAAGGTAGTTTATAAGGTGCCAGCCAGCCCTTATAAGTCTGCCCTAAATTAACATAGCTAACTCTCTCTTATCTTTTAGAAAATAAGCTTTTAGTACCACAGGCTTATTTATTATATTTCTATAGCAGCCAGCTTAGTGGGCCCTGACTTGAAGCATCTCAGATGGTAGTGACTGGCCAGTACACGCTGACATGCTATGCAGATTTGAACTTAACATTGTTCACTTCTCCAAACCATATGAAGGTGTAAGGGGAAAATTAAAGCAACATGCAACTGCAGGTCCCAGTAGTTGTGCTGAGATACCAGTCACCTTTTAAAGATCTCATTGTGCTGTGTGTTGTTGTGTTGAGGACGTTAGCTTTTCCCCATCTGTTATGGATGTTAGCTTCTTCCCATCTCTCTCAGTTTATCCACATTTACTTTTAGATATCTCCTAAAGGCTTTTTATATGAGCTAATCTTCACTTGTTCTCCATTGTTCCATGATTGGGTTATTTTATTTTGTGAGTTACTGGGTGTCATTCATTTAACACCTAGGCAAGGCTTCCTCCTCCACGCTGCCAGCAGCAGAACTGAAATTGCAGAAGAGGGGGTCTTTGGGCTCTTACTTTGGCACTGCAGCTGCAGGGAGAATCCTGCTCGAGCCTTTTAGCCTTGCACTGGAGCATACCCAGGGCAATTGAAATCTTCAGACCCAGGATTTAGCTTCCTCCCTCTGACGAGCCTTTCCTGGATTTTCTTGGATTTCAAACCAAGATTTTTTTAAAGCTGCATCGTGAAGGAATGGAGAAATGTCAACCTGAATCAGTTGCAATGGTACCAACTCTGCACATAATAAATCAATACACCTACACGTTAAAGGAACTGTTTAGTTAAGAAGTGAGGAATCTCTGTAGAAGCTATTTTGGGGAAATTTTTTCTTAGAACCTACAGCCATTACTCATCTTCAAGTGAAACCGTTGCCAGAACTAAATGGAAGCTAGAACTAGGTTTCATTACCACTTCCCAGCTTTGAGTCCATTATATTGAATAGTGATTGTTGACTCTTCACTTTTTTTCTGCTCTAGCATGTGTAATTCTCTGGTGAAATTCATTCTGAAAATGAGTTTAGTTAAATTTAATTTGATAAATGTACTGTTTCAATTTAAGGAAAGTGAGTTATTTTCTCATCATTCATTACTGATAGGATCTTGATGTTGTGTTATGAACTGGTAAGGTGACCAGCTGTTCTGGATTTCATGGCTATGTATAAAGCATTCCTGAATTTCAAAAATTGGTCTTAAATCTTTACAAATCTCGTGTCATGTACCCTGTTTCACCATAACAGGTTCTTAAGCTGCAAGGTGGTTTACTAGGGTGGGGTTGGGGAGATAGAGTAAGCTCCCTGCCCCTTGCTGACCTGTGTAAGCCTTTGCTGAGTGGGTGATTAGTGCTGATACTGTGTGCAGTGCCTCACTGTGGCAGCTGTACTACATCCCTTTCAGGCCCCATTAGCTTACTTCTGGTTTCAGACATCTGTAGTGGGTTTTAAAACTGGGGGTGTCCTTCATCTTGATTTTCAAAAAGTGTACTGCTTCCTGAAATAGTCCAGATATTTAAGGCAGTTTGCCTTTTGGCTATGACAGTGCATGGTATGATGTAATATGCATTGTCAAAAAAGCATAAAGTAACTCAAAATACCGAGACAATAGTAAACCTTATAAATTTGAATATTCTGCTGTTTAATAACTTAATTTATATATTACATGTGACTAGAGATGAAACCTAAGACAACTCATTCCTATTTTAAAAAGAGTCTTTCAGAACTCTGATGAAACTAAAATCCAGGTCCTGGCACTATGGTTATTAAAGATCCCAAAGTGTAGGAGTGTCATTTGCAGTGAAGAGAGACTGGTAATGTCACCTCTACATTCAGTGATTTTTAGCTTTGTAATTCTGATGACCTAGCCCAATGTTGTTAGATTTCCAACTCTATGAAAGAGTGTTTTTAAAAATGAATTACGGCTCTCTGCTGAATTTCTTAAAGAAACTTGAGGGCCCCTTCCTCATGAGCAGGGGCGTGCAGTTGCTGCGGAGAAAAAAGAAGTGTCACAAATTCATCCCACTGTTTTTTGCCTTAATGCATGGTCTTGCAGGCATGCTGTGGCACAGGGAAAAATGCTTTGGGTAGGGGAGGCTGGGGCCAGCACCTGGGTTGGCCCTAGCAGCCTTATCTGGGATCCTGGGACCATCCTGGGGCTCCATTGGCAGTGATATGGGTGCACGGAGCCTGGCTGGCAGTCAATGAGTGACTCTGGCCAGCCAGGCTCTGGTTTTGGGTAACGCATGGTACTGCCATGTGCACTGCTCCACTTGTTGTCTGCATGCTTTTTTTTTTTTTTTGATGCGGGGATTTCCTGGTATCAAATTTGTCTCTGTGCTGCAAATGTGCAACATGGAGGACCAAATCAGAGGTGTGTTTTGCAGCACCTCAGAAGCCTTTGTGCTTGTGTGGACATGGTCAAGGAAGTCCGAGGGACACAATCAGAGCTAGAGTCCAGGTAACATTCTGTTTCCAGCTCTGTTGCTGATTTGTGTAACCTGGGTCAAAAGCACCCTCCTCTGTGCTTCCACCTACCTGATACACATCTTACTATTGAGATTGTAGTTAATGGACTTATTTTACTGTGTGTTTGTACAGTAACTAGTGTTAAGGAGCCATAGTTTTGATTTTCCTTATCATCCTAATAATGATGACTTTTAGAAAGCATCATTCCAGGAAAGTACCCTCCAGGAAAAAGTTGGGCATCAGCTGTTGAGACACATTTGCTGATTCAGAACAAGACTTTGTAATCTCATGGCTCTTGGCACTCCTGCAGCAGCACTGGGGTGAAAATTATTGTTTCTAGGTCTTTTTTTGGCTATTAATGAGCTGTAGAATGTAGCTGCCAATTGGTACATTTTTTTTTATCCCATGCAACTGCAATTTATTCAGTTGTTCTGAGAGCAGCCTTGCTAAGCATTAGCTGTGTAAATCATCTAGGCTTGTTGTAAGGAGACTGTCATACTGCTGCTTGCTTGATAAAATCTTTGACAAGTGTTGAGAGTGTGACTGAGGATGATGTTAGTAACTTCTGTTTGCATTTGGCCCTCAATTCTGGACGTGTCCTGAAGACCGGATAAGGTGATCAGTGTACTGAGGCTGGTACTTTATGGCTTTATATTTCATGGTTTTACTTTCCTCTTTGGGTCATTACATCAGTCATCTTATATCCATAGTCTCGTAGGGTAGGGTCATCCTCTTAAATGACTTCAGCACCACAAAACCTGATTGTGTTGCACGTAATAAAGCAAGGTGGCTTTTTTGAGTAATTTGCAAAACACTAATATTTATCAATATGGATTACTTGCTATACAGCAGGATGCACTTTTGATAGCATCAGAGTGGTACAAAAACCTGAGAGAGGACAGCATTCTGCACATCACAAACAAGTTGCTTTATGCATAGAAAACAGCTAATTTTTTGAGGAGCCAGGTCTTCAGACTGGCTGTACTCATGCGCTAGTAATGGGATTTTCCTTCATTAGAAAAGAGTGATAAGGTCAAGTATTTGGGAGTGGAATGTTAATAAAGCAGTATACTGAAGCATGGCATGGCTTATCAGCTTTTAATAGGCAAGTGAAATTTGGGCTTTCACTTATTATCCATGTATCACTAGAATAAATTCTTATCGAGCAATTTGAATATTCTTTGCCATAGGCGACGCGTAGGAGGGGTGTGGGTGGCATGTGCCTGTCCCCCCTGAAATTGCCTACCGCCAAAGCTGCCACCAGCTTTTGTGGGTGGTTCTCGCTTGCCACCAACTACAAATGGTGCTTCCCCCCCAGGTCTCAGAAGGCACCAGTCATTCATCATCTGCATCACGCTTATAAGTCTGTCTCTACATTTTTCCACCACCTTTTTCCAGTCCCTACATTTGACTAGTCCCCGAGGAATTCCATTCTTGTCAGTCTGTGAGGCTTGTGTATATCTTATAGTAGCAAACTAGAATGCTTGCAGGATCTTTGTGTGAGAACATGGACACAGTGCATTCAAGTAGGCAGGAGGGAGATATTGATAGGAAAGGACAAGACAGATGTAGACAGACATCTCCTGCGGGCACCTCTGTATATACCAGAATCCTGGTCACATAACTACCATGGTATAAGGGGTGCATACAGATGTTTGGGGTGGTTAGATTGAGTTAAAAATGGCCACCTGTTCTAACTTAGTTCTCTTAGGTGTGGACCTTACCTGTAGCTCCCTAGTTAGGTGGATCTAACCATGAACTGTACAGAAGTTCGAGGAAGGTTAGGTCGGTCTAAAAATGGCTGACGCAATCTAAGTTGACCCTGCCTCTGAGGTATCCTAATTTAGATCAGGTTGGCCATTTTTAGGCTGATCTAACTTTCCTGAACTTCTGTACACTTCTCAGAACAGCACCAGGGCTGGGAAAGCCCAGCCACTTCCCCCAGCCCTGAAGCTGTGTTTTTCCTACCCACACCTCTGGCCTTGGGTTATTTTTAGTCCCCCCACCTCTATCTCCTGGCCTCTTGTTGCCCCCGCCCCCCAGGTGGACAACTGCTCCTCCCTCTCCTTTCCCCCATGGACCAGCAACCCACCAACACCCACCTCTCCCCCCCACACACACTCCAAACCACAAATCACTCTTGGTCTCAGTTTTATTAGCATTCATTGATGCTGAGATCAAGGAAGTAAGTCTTGGTGGAAGGAGGGGCAGGAGGGATTTTGGGGGTAGGTTCAGTGGGGGGGAGGGGTCAGGGGCTAAAAATAGCGCCTAGTCCTGGGGGTAGGGGAGAGAGCCCCCCCCCCCACATCTCCCTGTGGACTCTGCCTTCCCCATGTTCCTTAATCCCTTCCACAGACATCACTTAGCCTTCCAATCCTCCCACAGACCTTGTTAGCTCCCTTGGTCCCCTGCCCTCCACCATTAGCTTCCTTCCTATCCTGACTTAGCTTAGATTGGGTGGCCATTTAAAACTCTGTCTATTCTCCCCCTGACTTCCCTCAAATGTCTGTACCCAGCTAAGATGTCCAAGGATAAGGCAGGTAGCTATTTAAATAGCGTACTAGTTATTGTCAAATCTCATTGGTTTTGCCATTAAAAGGTATTGCTTAAGCCAATTAAAACATCCGGATGGGGTAAGCTGTGAAGATTCCCTGCATCATGTAGACCAGTGGTTTTCAACCTGTGGTCCATGGACCCTTGGATGTCCACAGACTATATTTAAGGATGGCTATGATCAGTCAAAAGTGCATGAATACCCACACTTAAAATTCAGAGAGGTCCATACTTCCATTTGAAATGGTTTAGGGCTCCTCAATTGAAAAATACTTGAAAAACACTGATCTAGACACATACTGAAGAACGGAGAAGAATGATTGTAAATGAGGAAGGAATTTGTTCCATATCTCTTAGGAACCTTTTATATCCCTAAACATGTTAGGGTATTAGTAGGTTTTTGAAGTCAGGTGCTTGTAGAGGCCTGGAGTATGGCAAATGTGTGCAGATCCTGCTCCACCTGAAGGCACGGCAAAAGAAACCAAAGGAGAGTAACCTCACACCTTATTTGTTATCACTTCTTGTTTCAAAATAAGGTTGCAATCTGGCCTTATTTATTAACTTTATTTAGTAATTCTGTGAGCAGAAGAGAAAGCAAGCAGTGAAGTGCAGTATTAATTTTGTTCCTTACAAAAACCCTTCACTGTCTTTTGGGTGGATAGATTCCAACAGAAATGGCACCCATAAGTTAGACGCCTTCTTAGGGATCCCCTTTTTCTGCCTAAGGTCAGGCAAGTTAATAACCTTGAAAAATGAATTTACGATTGAGTCCTGCCCACCAGAGCTAATTGTCACAGTCTATAGGTACCCAAAGGTGGAGATGTGTTAAATATCCTATACATGAGCTTTCTTTTGTTGTTTTCTTGTATTATTTATTGGCCTTCTTTAAGAAACTGTAATTGAGAAAATACTTTAATTTAGTAATTAGTGAGTCGGTGAAAGGGTACAATGCCAACATTCTTTTTTTAACCTCCAAACTCACTCTCAGTAATTTCAGACAGACTATTCAGGATAAGTTCAGGATCTTAGATTCAGTTTATATTCCACAATAGTTATTATTGAAAAAGTGGCACTTAATAAACTGGAAGTTATGGTATTTTAGGTTTAAACACATTTTCCTATTTTCAGCAACAAAATAACCTCTGAAATTTTGTAAAAATGTTATCTATATGGATATGTCTCTGCAGTTACTTTTGACATACTTTAAAATGAAAATGTTCTTCAGTGCTTGAGCTTAACATTTGAAATTGGTATATGTATATATAGAAATCTTTCCTGTATTTTAAGTAGGCTTATGGGAAATAAGATGTTAATGGTTCCAGTTAACAGTGCTTTAAAACAAGGCCATGATACATTTTACTGCTATTAAAAATGCAAAAGTACTCCTGTATTCCTAAACCTGAACCCAAAGTCCTGACAGTTGTGTAGATTAATTTGTATCGACAGTATATACACTTTTATAAATCTTTCTAGTGTACTTGTCTGTAAGAATTTCAGTGTTTACAGGAAAACTAAATAATTAACGATATTGGAAATGAGGCAGTTGTGTGGAAGGCTGATAGTCCAAAATTGCTATTAATCATTGTTGTTTTTTAAATTATATTAGATTATTCATATTTATGACTAAAATTCCACTCTCATGTACATTGCATGTGTTCCACACATTAACAAAGCACTTCAATCTGCCCCCTTTCATAAACACTGAAAGGTTTGGTTTAGGTTACCTTTTTAAAAGATATTTTATAGGAGCTTGGAGTTTTCTCCTGTATGTGATAACAAAGGCTTGTGTAAAATGTCCTTGTTATCAAAAGTCTAACCTTTAAGCAACTTGAAATATGTCTGTCCAGAGAATGTATATGATTGCTTCATGACTTGGTATCTTACACGAAAGAAATAAGTACTTTCCCTAAGGGGACATAAGTGTCTTTGGTAACTTTTGTGGCAGTTCAGGGATTTCTAAAACTGCTGACCTACATTAAAATTACAGTGTATTTCTATAGTGGGATTTTGTCAGAAATCTTGAAAAATTGACTTTGACTTTGGGATCTAGACCATGCTTGCTAGCTTTAGTAAGTATCAAGCAAACATTGCACAAGGGAGTGATTACCCAAACATAATTTGTCGGCCTTATTTGGATCCGAGTGGATAATTTTCACTTAATAATATATCCGATCAATTTAGTCTGTTTTGCTTGGTGCAATATCTATATGCAGATTACTTTCTCAAATATGTTCACTTTTATAGTGTCCTGTTATGAATTGATTTCCAAAGAATTTTTGATGACAGACTGACACAAGTTTACTTACGGTAGGGATACAAACTCCCATTTTCACTGAAACATTCTTGTTTCGCCTTAAATATTACAAATTGACTTTGAGGCAGCCACAGGTGCATGCCATGCAGCACTTCCCTCAGGGGTATTCTCTCCTCAGTCCTCTTTATTTGTGTTTTTGGCTGCCTTTGATCTTTTATTTTAGACTATACCATTCAAAAGTTCAAAATGAATTCAGGATACTCTACCTGCCATCCGCAGGTTTTTATTTTTATTTTTTCACGTGCATATAAAAGAGTATGGCTAACAGGCAGTTTGGGCTGCATAAGTCCAATAAGTGGCTTATGTGGCAATGAGTGTGTTTTCATAACACACAGCCCCTTTGACATACCTGGTTTTGGGCCAGGCTTGCTTTGCTGTAGGATTTGTTATGTCCTCATTTTTGTCGCTTTTTAGAGTCAGTGGTTTGTCCCTTTTCCCATTTTCAGTTATTTTGCTAAAATTCTTGTAAAATCAGTTCATTTTTCTGTGTGTAACGTAAATCTTATATTTTCTAAATTCCATCTGGATTAGCAAATTGAACTTTTAGGCGATTAAATCAAGACTATCAAAAATTAATGCCTAAAATTAGATTTTTGTTTCTGTTTTTTTCTACTAAGTAAAAGAACTGATTTTCAGAATTATCTTGCAGTTTGCACAATGAATTAGAGGATTTTTTTCCTAAACATTTAGTCTCTTATTTAGGTGCTCAACTCTTGATTCTTAATTTTGGAAAAAAATCCTTCCTTTACAATCTGAATACTTAATAATTATTTTAAGGATTTATGTTATAAAGTAATTCTTAATTTATTGCATGCCACTTAGCTTTCACTTTACCCATAACTATTTGGATTTTTTACTTTTTTTATGTTTCCTGCTCTGTGCTGTGAAAGCACATCAGCCTTATATAACATTATAGATGCATTATTTAACTTGGTATTTCTGGAACTGAGTAATGGTGGTTTAGATTTTCACCCGATTTTAGTATTTTATGCTTTTAGGAAAAACATTTTCCCTCTTTTGGCTGCTGTTCCTCTTTGTTGCTGTTGTTTAGACAGCAGTTTTATGGGACAATTTAATGAAGCATTAGTATGCTGTTGTGAAACAATAGAAGCGGGGGAAGTTTTCCAACTATATTAAGAGATGATGAAAATTATGAATGACAACTTCTACTTGCAACCCCTTTCTTAAATTTCTAGTGCAAATGCAATATGGACTGCTCCACCCTCTGATACTATTAAAATGTCCTTTTAAAATAATACTTAAATAAGTTTTGAAAAAAGAATAAAACTTAATTTTAATGGAAATGTCTTTATTATAAATCTGTGCAACAGAAATCCTGTAGTATTCAATTGCTCTTTTAATGTTAAAGCTTTTGGCTCTTGTATTTGATCTTGAGTGGAGTTTTATATACAAATTCATTTAAAATGTTAATGTAAAAAGTGTCACCCCCCCCGTTACCTTAAACTGTTTAATACTGAAGGCTTCTGATGCATCAATCTCTTTGGAATGTTTTGTCCTTTTATCTCCTTTCCTGAAGTTTGGTAGAGTGAATGTTGGAGCCATCCTAGACTTGACTTCACTGCTCAGCTGCAGAGCTTTCAACACGTAGAATAAATTGAGATGTTTGCATTTATATCAGTGTGATAATATTTTGGCAATGAACAAAGCCTCCATTTTTTTAAATTGAAGCTTTGGGTTATGAAAATTATAAGACTGTGAAACAAAATAAATATGTGCTAACATATGCACATATTCTGTGTTCTTTGCAGTCATATGGATTTTGTAAAGGTTTATTCAGATGATGCAGTGAAAATTACTTCATGGTAATTGAAACACAGTTCTTAAAACTGAAGCATTACAGGTTTTGAGGCAACTTTCAAGCTGGCTTGAGTAAGGGTTGGGGGCTGGGGCCACCCACAGTCTCCCCACAAAACCCATGCCCCTCTACACCCCACATCCACATGCATACCCACATGCTCCTCCACTCCACATACACACCCCCAAACCCCATACACATGTATACCCCCCACACCTGTCCACCCCCCATGAACCAAACACACAGTCACACCTACAGCCACCCACAAACTTATACCCACCTACCCATACCCCTCTCCCAAGACTTCATTTTAAGCTCTTATGCAATCACCTCTATGTGCACTACGGAAATCCATGTAAATTGGGACAAAAATATATATTTGAAATTAAATTAATGAATGTTGTTGTAGACATTTGATTTTTAGAATATAATTTGATTTTTTTTTCTGGTTTTGAGATGGCAACCCCTCTTGCTGAAAGGAGTATTTCTTGGGGCAGGAGGAGGGACTTCTGGTGGCAATGGCCAGGGGTTAGGGGATAGGACTTTCAGTCCCAAGATGGCAGTCAGGGGGCAGGGCACCTGTCAAGGGATGGAGCCATGCGGCAGCCCCTGGCAGGTTGCCAAAACTCAGTAAGTGGTCTTCCAGCTGAAATAATTGTTCACCCCTATGCTATCACGTAATAGACTTTGTGAAATGCTAGTTGATACAGTAAAAGCTATCAGTTAGTCTCTAATTTATGGTTGAGCCTGCTTTCATAAATAAGTGGATATGTTCTGCATAGTTATCCTTTAGTCATGGCAATTTTATGCAAATTAGAAGTGTCTAATTTACTGTGGAATCTGGCTCTGAAACCTAGAATTGAACCTTCAGTGGGTTCAACCAGTTATCTAGTGGTTGAATTTACATTTGAGCACAATTCAGCATAGAGAGTCTGAGGACTTGAGAGTATAGGAATAATTCAGATCGTCATGAAGGTTCTTAAGTCAGGCTGTACAAGGAAGTGAGGACTGTGTGTCCCTTTTCAATGTCAGGCCTCATTCAATAATAGTATCCCATCACTTATAATTGCACTATATTCACTTTCAGAATTTTAACACTGTAGAAAAGAATTGTAATGATTTATGGACTATTAAGGTTTTGGTTTTTTTTTAAATTGCCTCACACTGATAGTCTGACATTCAAATATGCTGGCTCAGCACATTGTCATGTTAAATAAGTAGTGCTTTAGTGTTATAAGCCATGTTCTCTTTATATCTCTTCATCTTGTTGGGTAGTCTATGAGATTAGTTGAAATGGTTTGCTATTTGTCAGGCTCTGTGTTTTGTGTTTCGCTGACCCATTAATATTGTTCAGCCACACCAGCTTTTGAAATTACTTTCCCTTGCAGCGTAGGTTTAAAAACTGTAATATTTACCTCATGGGCTACATAGAAAAAACAAATTCCACAATACATTTCTAGGAGATCAAACTGTCACTAGTCAATGTGATTTTTTTTCTGCTAGAGATACCATGTTGCCTTGCAAATCTTCTCCAGCACTGCAGTGTAAGTTATAGTGGCATTGAACTGGAAACTTCAGATCTGGGGACTCCCTTGTGTTGAATATGTTTCATACTGAAGCCTGAATTGGATCTAATTATATGTTGGTTGTGGCAGCTTATACAGAAAGCTCCTCTTTATGAATTCATATGGGGGAGGAGGGCATTTATGTTATGAGCCGAGAATAACAGCGTCCTTTCCATTTATGGACAGTAGGGTGGGTATTCAGATGCCTCAGTTCTGATTGAGGCCTCTAGCCTCTACAATAATACTAATAATGCATAAATATTATGCAAATAGCTGCACTTTATAACTAAATTGAACCTAACACCTTTGAGCTCTTAATTTTGCAGCTTGAATTTCTCTTGTATTCCCTCCAGCCACTCACCTTCCTGCTTCTCCTTTCACATTTAATCTATTTAGATCTTAAAATCTTTGGGGCTAAGAGTTTTCTATATGCAGAGATCATAAGTGCCCTTCAGTGGACAATATAGGAATTAATAATTGCCAAACAAGTTGCAATAGCTTTTCACATGTGTTTGGTAATATCTCCATCTGTATTCCGCAAAGAAACTACAGTTCAAGTTATAAATCAGAGACCTCTTGTGACTCCGGCTTCTTCATCTCCTACTTATATTCTCAGGGTGTGTAGCTTGTAGCATTCATGTCTAGTCTGTGATCAAGACCCTCTGCAATCATGCTTATTGCAAGCTATGAAAATTGATCCTTACAATCAGCAATCAGAAAACCATTATCTTCATGCTGGTGATAATGCCACAGTTGCCAACACTTGGAAACTCTTCTAGTGACAGTTTTTTTAAATAATCCAGGGTCATGGAATCATTAGGATCCCAGCTGCCTGATGGTTGTGCATGCATTCAGTTGAATTTTAAATGTGTATGTAGGTTTTTATTTTTAAGTCTTAATCAGGCCATCCAAACTGTTTGTGTTCAGCCTTCTTATAAAGATCTGCTCTCCTACCAGGAGAATTCATTAACTCATTCCTCCTTACCTGATGCACCCTGTAATGATGTGTCAGTATGAAACTTATTACAGCTATGCATTCTTGCCAAAATTTTATATTAGAGTAACAAAGCGTAGTAATAATAGAACCTCAAAAACTGGGGAAACCTTGTTCCTAAACTGTGGTACTTACTTAAACTTGTTACATGGAGGATCCAGTTTATTCCTAAAAGAACCCTTAATATCATCTTGTAAGGGAATCTGTGTGGCTTTTGTCCCTGCTTGCTGCAGTTTACTTCCTCTTGGCAACATGCCCATTTTTTGCCATCCTTTGCTCTGTGTTATTTTGCTTGTCTGTCTTTTTGGAGTTTTCCTTTTCTATAGCCCTTTATGAGTGGGTGGGGATCAGGGTAGATTCATTTAAATCGCATCAATTGAAATAACTAATATTTAAATCAGTCAGAAGCCTGTTTTATATAATTAATTTTTATCAACTTTCCCATTGTATACATTGTATGGGTTTTTTAAAGAAATGTGCATTTTTATTGGTTGATACAACTCTTAAGAAATATTTATTTACAACTAAATACAGTTTTTACAGTAGATTTGCTACGTATGTTTCCTAGGAATACAAGTTGTGTGTGTATACACGCACACACTCCTTAATGTATTTGGATGGTTAGAAATCCTACATTTTAGTATGCTATAAAATGGTGAAATATATTTTTCTTATTCTTATTTTTCTTATTAGATAATCAATTTTTTGCTCATATTTGTATCAAGCTGCATTAAGATGGCAGCTTGAATTAAGCAGACAAAGCCCTCACTTCAAATTTATGAAACAAAACTAATGTTTTAGATACAGAAGCTTTTTTTTCTTTTAAAAATCAAAACACAATGCACATTTACCACTAACTAATTTATTAAACACTAGTATTATCCATTATAGCATCAGAAGTATGAACTGTGGTTAGTGAAGTAAACCAATTATTTCAGGTCACCCTGGGGAAAATGTTATAAAATGCCTAAGTGAAAGTCATTTGAGCATACATTCCTACTTGCCTAATTCTCTTTAAAATGAGAGTAATTTTTTTACTTGGGCTGTTTTGAACATTTGTACCCCCTTTCAAGGTTTTAGAACTCATAAATCTCCTCCTCCTCCTTTTTTTTCATAGACTGGAAGGGAAAAGCAAGCTTTTCTGTTTTTTCAACTCCTTGATTTCTCAGCTTTGAACCAGTCCAAATGAAGAAAATACTCTTTCTGCATCTGCAGAAGAGGGTGATACTGGTAAAGATGGTTTAGCACTTCAAAAAACTCTGGTACCAGGTGCTTTGCTAGTGGCTTCCACCAGTTCAGTGGTGTGACTTTCTTAAAATACCCTTAGCAAATATGTACTGCTTGAATAGTTCACTTCTTGCCCTGAAAGTTACTATGGTCGGCATGATTGCTGAGTGATTAGTAGATGCCTGTTTCATAGTAGCATTTTCCTCTTTGGTAGTTAGGCATCTACCCTGGTAATTTGTTAAGAATATTGGCAAGAAAATGGGGTGGAGTTAAATGCTTGATCCATCCTCTGCTACACACACGAGATGAATTTTTGCTCACAGTTGCTTTTAAATATTCTGAACTGTGGGCATTCCTGAAGTATTAGTTGTTACTGAGAGAGAAACAGTCCCATCCTCTGTTATCACACAAACACGTACTACTGGATCATTGTGTACATTGCTTCACCTATCAAGGCTCAGATTAATGCTTTTCTCTTCAGTGTTGTTTTGTACACTGCTCAATTTCCTTCTAATACCCTGTGTCCCAGGGGCAAGTAAAATATGGCCCGGCTGGATCTGGCTTGCCAGGCAATTCCATCCAGCCTGCTGGGCCCCTCCATAAGCCCTGGACCTTGTTGCCAATCCTCCATGCAGGAGGTGATGCTCTGGTTGCTAAGTAACCAACCTCCCTCCCCCCACAAAGCCTGGCCTGACCTGCCCAGCCCCGAGCTAAGGGACTCTAGACAAACAGCCTCTGCCTGGCAGAGCTTTTGCCTGGTCACCCTGTGGCTGTTCCCTGTCTCCCTGCCTGTGAGTGGGAATTCAGGTATGGGCCCAACCAGGCTGCGGCCAGGGACTCCTGTTGGGGGAAAGGGGCCAGAGTGCAGGGACCTGCATGCTATGGGGTCAGGTCGGGTTGGCTGTGCAGGCTGCTACCATATGTGGCTGGGGACTTGGGGCAGGAGCTGTGTGCTATGGGGTGGGCTGGGCTGGTCCTACACGCTGCTGCCACATGTAGCCAGGGACTCGGGTGGGAAACTTTTGGGGCTGGATGGGGCTGGCCCCTGCACACTGCCATCACATGCAGCCAGGGACTGGGGTGGGAGCATGGCAGCTGGGGCTATGGGGCCAGGTGGGACTGGCTCTGCATGCGGCCACCACCTATGGCTGGGGGTTGGGCTGGGAGTGCAGAGAGCTGTGTGCCATGGGGCTGGGCAGGGCTGGCCCCACTTGCTGCCACCACATGCAGCTCCAGGGACTCTGAGGACTCCCTTGCACATACACACCCTCCCACACAGCCCACTCCCATACCCCCCACACACCCCACCCATCATACATGCACCTCCCAGACCCCACCACAATTACTGTGCTATTGCTTCTAGATACATTATGCAAACACACACAAATCAGGACATTATTTTTTAAATTAAATTAAGTTTATAGTAGATGTTCGGGGTTTTTTTTAAGTATATGATTTGGGTTTTTTTTCTAGTTTCAAGATGGCAACCCCCCATCTCCAAAAAGCAGACTTCCGGGGCAAGGGGAGGGACTTTCAGTGGCAAAGATCAGGGGTTAGAGGTTAGACTTCCGGTCCCAAATTGGTGACCAGGGGTCAGGGCACCCATCAAAGGGCAGGGCTACACTTGCGGCCCTCAACAGCTCACCAAACCTTGTTAAGTGGCCCTCTAGCCGAAATAATTGCTGACCCCTACTGTATCCAGAAGCCTTCCAGCAGTATCTGTTCTGTGGGGTGGCGTGTAACTGGTCATGACTGAACCATATCAGTGAAATGAAAGGGAGAATTTGTTCCATAAATGAACTGAGCAGTCTCTTTATTTATGTTGTCTTGCTCGTCTTGGCCTGTCCTGATTATGAACTCATCTGTTATTTTAATTGATAATGAAGAAAGTCTCTTTTTGGATATATCTAATTCACTGTCTGAGGTATGTGGGACAAATAGATAAGTCTGAAGTTGCAGACATTGCAGATGATGGATATTCATCATTTTTTACATCTAAGCTGGACTCTGAAACAAAATGATTACAGGCACTCATGCTGAAGAAAAAAGAAAGCAAAGACAGCATAAATGAATGATCCCTTCTACAGCAGGTGTATTTTAAGTAGTGTTTAAATGATATATTTCTTCCAGCTTTCTAGGGACAATATTCAATAAATCATAAAGGTTATCTTCTATTTAAAGCCTTCTCTTTATCACTATAAAATAGCTTGAAAAATTATTATTTTTAATTTTAAAATTCATAACGTCCTGTTAAAATTTTATTCCTCACAGCAGATCTTTACCTGGAGCTTGTATATTTGCTTACACTGAGCAATAAAACTCACTTCAGAAGTGCAGGGGTAATATTACAAATGTATAATTGACAAATACTCCCACAAACTAGCACATCTGTTAGATTTTGAACACAAGCATTTTGAAATTCTTAAGTAATCCACCCAAAATAACTAACATTATTGTCATAAACTTATCATTTACTACTTTAGTACATCAGTTGATCCAGATGGCTCAGTCATATCCGTGTCACCATCTTCAAGTCCATTGCCTTCTGAGAAATATTTTTCATAATTTGCTTCATTTGGGCTAACAGGCCTTGCATTTTTGTTGCACTTTTTATATTTCACACTTATTCCTCTTTTCCCCAGTGGTATAAATTTTGTTTGAAAATGCTCCCAGATAATATATTTTATGCTACCTGAAGCCACGGCATTTTTTTCCCTTCTGTTTCCAGATTTTGACATCAAAGCTAGTGTATGTTCCACAGCATGTTGTTCTTTTTTCCCACTGTCTCAAGGCCAGTGTTGATCCTTTCAGTTGTGCACACTGCTTCTTACTCTGTTCCTTCTCCTTCCCCTTCCTCCACATAAGAAATTAACAAAAGACCAATGGGCTCGGACAGCATTTACATTTGTCATGTGATCGGCCCCCTGCAAGTGCTCTACGACCATGCTGTGACATGTGCATGGCTGCAGAGCATTTTAAAAGTGTGCAACAACTTAACCTTCCTCTAATAAGGATCAGATCAAGGCACTCCACTTTGGAGTGCTTTAGGGAACTTCTGTTCCCTAGGGTCAATCCATCCCATGATAGGGGTTGGGCCAATGCAGGATGGATTCGAGCCTCCCCACCTCACCCTCTCCTGCCCCTTTCCCCTCCAGCCCAGCCCAGCCCAGCACACAGCACAGCACAGCTCACTCCCCCTCCCTTCTTGCAGACAGCACTGGAGCTGGGAGAGGTAGAGCCAGGTTAGGGGGGAGAGGCTGGAGGCGGGTTCCCCTGTGGAGCAGGCAAGCACAGAGGGTTGAAGGTAGCCGGGAGCTGGAGCTGGAGCTGAGGCTGGAGCTCCATGTGCTGCGGCAGGAGCCACCTGGTTGAAGCTTCCTCCCTGCCTGGAGTGGTGCAGCAGGGGCAGGAGCAGAAAGAGGAGCTGCCACTGGAGGCAGGGGCACTGATCAGCATCCAGGAAGCTGCAGTCCTATTGGGAGCAGCCCGTCCAGAAGCAGTGTGTGCTGGCCTGAACTGGGGCCAGTGGGTGCAGGCTGGAGCGTGGTACTGGCTGCCCCCAGGGGGGTTCAGCCCCATGTAGAGCACTGTGGGGGTAGTCACAGACCACATCCAACCAATTGGTGAGCACTCCCTCCAAGCTGGATCCAGTCAGTCAGCAGGCTAGATTTGGCCTGCTTGGCCATATTTTGCCCACCCTTGTGTTGTATGGTTTTTGGCCAGTCAGTGGTTTTTCAGAACTCCCTGGACTTCCGTCCATTATTGCTAACTTCCATATTTCACTGATATCATACCTTGGCTATCCATTTGCTTATATATGTTACTTTCCTTCTGCTGAGGTAATGACATTGTAGTCCCATTTTAGTCCCTTCCCTTTGTACTAATCATCAGTATTCAATAGTCTGTGCATTTCATTCCCCTTAGCATCTGGGGTTCTAAGTGCTCTGGAATCTACTTTTTAGTATCTTGTCCTGTTGTTTTTTTTTTAATTTTCTTGTACTCCAATCCATAGCTGGAGTATGCCTATATTATGTGTAACCTGTGCCAGCACACTAAGGCTGGGTGTTGCGCCAGATTTTGGGTCTTTAGGGTGCTAGTAGGCTTGGAAGCCCCTCAGGCAGACTACTGACTGAGGGGTTCTGTGGAGAGGTATGTCCCTCATGCTCACCATCCAGGAATTAGCTCTGAACCTGATGAACATGTTTTTCTTCATTATACACAACTCATTTATATATAGAAAAAAATGAAGAAAGAAATATAATAACAATAACAATACCAACAGTTTGAATAAATTAACAAATACAACATTAGTGGATAATTCTAGCACCATGGGTTAAACTACCTAAGTAACTAAATTCACCTCGTTATAACCCTTTAAAACAGTTTCCCCCATAACCCAATGGGTTTCCTTCTGGTCACAATCCACTTCTCATAACAATATATGGCGACACAGGTATAACTGTGATCCACTACTAGATGGCAGAGACGAGGCTTCTGCTGCTGGGGGGAAAATGGACTCCTTTGTTCCTTCCTGGTAACACAGGAAAACAGACTCTGACCAGCTACTGCAGGCAGTATACTCCCTGTTGTTTCCTTTATTGGCAGATTGGTCTCTTAAGCAATTTACTTCTGGAAATACACCTCCTGCAAACACTAGTGATTAGGTGTACCTTCACACATCTATCCTGGTTTGTGTTCTCTCAGCCCACTCCATCTCAGGGCTCTTCCCCCTCCCAGCACATCTACCTGTAGACAGGGGTTTCTTTCTGCAAGTCTCTGATTCTGCAGTTCAAGCCTTCCCAGCTCAGATAGGGGTTTTCCTCTGCAGGTCTCTGACCCTGCAGTTTCTCCCAGCTCCAGCTAGCCTGCCAGCTTTGCTTATTATAACCCCTCCCCACTCTTTCCCTGGTACCTGTGTCCCTGGTTGCACAGCTCCAAACCCTGTGGGGGGAATTGGCTTCTCATGGGATGACATAGGCTCTCCCCTGTCTTGATGTCTGCTTCCTGGCAAGTTTTAGCTTAGTCTCTCCTGGCTGGGGGCTGAGTCTCTGCCCCCTCTCTCCAGGGCTGGAGTTGGCTGGAGTTGGCTTCTTTTCTTCTTCTCCCTCCCTCAGCTTTTTATGGCTCAGTAGCAGCCAATCAGAGCCTCTGGTCACAATTCAAATGCTTCTATAAAACGCATGTACCATGCACTGCATATTCTACTGTCTGTTAAAGTTTATGCACCCTCTGCAAAGTTGCTGCCCTTTTCTCGCAGAACTCTTAAGCACAGTTCACCTGCTCAGCTTGCAGCCAGGTGAGCTTTGCAGCAGTTGCTTATGAAAAATATTTTGCTTTTATGACACCTCTAGCTTATGTTTAGAACAGCAGCTGGGCAGTGAAATTTTTGATGGCATTTCTTCTCCTCCAGTTCTGGTCACAACTGAGCAGAGCTTTTGAACCATGTCACATCTGGTGGCTTGCTTGGGATGTAGTGAACTTTCCGTTAAGACTAGCTTGTCACCACCAAGCTAACGTCTATTTATGACTGAAGTGCAGACAACTCCAGGTCTTAAGAAATGGATAGTGTATTCACTCGATACAGCACCTACTTAAAAACTGGCATCAATTTTAATCTTGGTCTATGAGGAAAAAATCCTCAATAGATGACAGTGCCACAAAAGCACACAAGATGTTTGTTCAACATAGATTTTACTATGGGTAGGAGGACTGGTAAACTTTATGTCCCTTAGACAAGGCATTTCTACATAGCATTCAGAGAAATGTTCTCTCTTGAATACAGTCATTTGCTGCTTTATTTTTGCCCTACTGTTATGTAGTTGGTTGCATTGTAGTATAATATGTTCCATATTTTACAGTCTGAGTTTACTTGGAACAGTGCATTAGTACGTTATGTCTAAACTAGAGACAGTTTTTCAAATGAATATTGGTGTAGAAGGATTCTGTGGTTTTACAGTTGTCTATTTTAAAATTCACTCAATGCTATAAAATAGTATTCATTTTAGTTTCTGGAGTATAGTGCATTAATTCTCTACTGCTATATGTGTTTATCCTCCTCAAGGATTCTCAGAGGACACTGCATGCAAAACTGTGCATGCTAGCAAAGTGTTGGATCAGCAAAATAAATCACGTATGTACAAGAAAGACTGATGGCTGATTAATTACAGCCAAAGTCAACTTATGTTTCCATCATTGATTTATCATTAAGCTGCCATTTGAGCTCAAAATCTGTAAAGATCACTAGGTTTAATTTTAAATGGCTATTTCAAACAGCCCATTTTCTTCTATAATATATTTATGTACTATAAAAAATGTCATATGCTTATTAGCATTTTAAGTTGTCTATTGCTAGTATTCCAGCAAATCAGTTTTCTTCTAAAATCATTACTTCAGTAATGACACCTATATTCAAGATACTGACAACTGCTATAATTTCACAGAGCTTAAGTAACCCTTTCTTACCTGGGACTTAGTTAGGAAAAGACTTTGGACAGCACGAGCTGTTAATCCTTTTGGGTTAACATTCTTATTTTCTTGTCATTCTTGTTGAATCATTCTTATGCTTTGGCACTATGTTTAATTTAGGAGAACACAATTAATTATATTACTTACTGGTGCCTGAATTTTCCCTATGAAAGGTGAACTGCATTTCTCAGTCGTGATACTGTTCTCACTCACAAGCATAAATATCCCAGTGATGGAAACTGCATTGTTACAGCAAATTTTATAATTTATTTCATTTTGCAGTTTTGCTGAAATGTGAGGCTCTATACAGACATATTAGAGGAATTTATGGTCCCTGCCCAAAGAATTTACATTTTAGAAAACAGATGGAATAAGAGAAGTAATATCACCTTCAAGCAGTGTGCTTATGTGAGATTGGGGGGTGCCCCACTACCATTTTTTAAAACTGTTCCTGTTCCACTTCAGTATTTTCATAGTTAATCCTAGCCCGTACCTTCCATGTTCCAAGTAAATCTACTCAAAAAATGTGCCAGTTAACTCATGTAGCTTTGAAGAGTCAATTTATTATAACTCACATACTTGTTTAAAATAGAATTTCAAATGTGCTGGTCCACAGATGGGTACATAGATGTTGACAATAAAGGCTCTTTAGGAGTAGTCAGAAATAGGCATCTAAATTCCTGTTAAACTGGCAAATCCCTAATCCCAAACTCATAACATGCAGGACCGTCTTTGCAATTGGATCCTCTGTTGTTTTATGTGACAATGAGGATTAGAAGAGGGGGTCTCTGTTTATGATAGCGAATGTACCCTTGGTGTAGCATAATGACACACTGATCAGCATGCTTGGCTTCCAGGGCAGTGGCACAGTAGGGCATTGTTTGGAAATAACTTATGTCATAGGTATGCCCACCAGTGATTTTCCCATAGAGTGAAGGGGAAAACATGCTGCTGCATCCTCCCTTCTCCTTCGGCAGAACTTGCCAGAACCTAGCTAACTAATGCCCTAAATCTGGTGCTGCTTTTATTAGGATGTAGTGCATTGTCCCTCTAATGCAGGTATGCAGGTGACGAAAATAATAGATATTTCTTTAAGGACACATACTCTTAAATTTTCTTCTTATCCTCCTATGTGGCCTATTAAAATTGGTGATTAGAAGGCCTGTTTGACCAGACGGAACTTACTCCACTGGGAAGAGGTACTTGAATAACAACCTCTGGGCCAGTTTATCTAGATTAACTGGAGCATCTAACTGTGATACCCTCATAAGCTACCTGATGTATTGGTGGACTGTTGCCCAACATGAACACACATTCATGCATTCTCCTTTGAGCTCCTGCTTGTATATGTGAAAGCATAGGCTAGAACAGTGGTTTTTAACCTGTGGTCCGTAGACCCCTGGGAATCTGCAGACTGTGTCTAAGGGTCCATGGAAGATGAGTAAGATCAGTCAAAAGTATGCGAATACCCACACTTATAATTCAGAGGTCTGCATCTCCATTCAAAATTTTTTAGGGGTCCACAAATAGAAAAAGGTTGAAAACTACTGGGCTAGAAGGTTGAGTTCAGGGCTTGGAACCATACCTCTATTCCTGTTGGTAAAATGAGAATGCTGTATTGAAATGAAGGTGCCACAAGAATGAGTATCTCCATAGCTCCAGAGTATCTCCAGAAAGTCAGAGATGTTACATAGTGCTAGGGGCTTTTACATATAGATTACATAAGGATGGCAATAGCAGCAGATTTTGTTTTCAGCCATGTAGTTTCTTTCTGACCAAAAAATTGTGTCATTCAGCTGGAAATTCTTGATGAGGTCTTGGGCTTTTTCCAAGGTACTTCTATCAGCTGGAATGCTTTGAGATTCATACATTTTGTTTTTGATTAAATAGCCGTATGTTTTGGAATTTCAGTTGAATTAAGTTTTATCATCAGGTGGCACAAAACCTAACAAAATTGTTATTTCACACCCTTACAGTCTTTTAAAACTTGAACAGATGGAATGGTACTCGGCATTCCTATTTCCTTGACTTCATGTAATTATTTTCAAAGGATTATGTGTCAGTCATTTCTAATTTTTTCCCTCAGCAGATCTACTTTGATCACTTTGTCTTAATCATTTTTCCTTCTTTATAGATGTTCCTAATCTCAGTGTTGTTTATCCCAAGGCTTTGCTGTTCTTTTTTGGTCCATGTGGTCAAACATCAACATCTATGCTCTGGCAGATGAGCAAATGTGCACCTGACTTGTCATCTTGAAAGAATTCTTTATATAGTCAATAGCAGCAGTCTCTAAAGGAAAATGAATTAGCTTACTTCCCAGGGTAGCCCAAGTATCTGAACCACTTTATTTAGTGATTGTTGAGCATAGGCTTTCTCTTGAGATTCTTGAGCCCTTGTCTTCTACAACCATGCGCACATTTTATTTCAATAATTGCTTTCAGTTTGTTTCTTGAAAAGCACAAATATTATAGTCACATAAGTTGCTAATATAGCTGCTATACCAGAAGTGAGAAATGGGAGGAAGAAAGATGATATACAGTAAACAGACTAGGAAAAGCCAGTTATTAATGTTAGAAATTACTTCAGAATTTTAGTCTGAATTTCCATCCAGATTTTAGTATATATAAGGACACAAAGGCTCTAAGCAAAGTTAGAGCTGTGTGCGTGTGTGTGCGTGCGTGCGTGCGCGTGTTAATTATGTCTGGATGGAACTTCAGAAGGTTATTTATTCCAATCATCTGCTCAAGGCATGATCAAGAAATCTATTTTGAAAGACTGAGCAGAGAGCACGGTGATCAGGAATAGCCAGGATGGATTCACCAAGGACAAGTCATGCCTGACCAATACAATAAGATGACCAGGGGAGAGCAGTAAAGTACCTTGACTTTAGCAAGCCTTTAACAATGTCTCCCATGACATTATCATTAAGCTAAGGAAATGCAGACTAGATGGAAATATTGTAGGATGAATACATAACTGGTTGCATCATTGTGCTCAATGAGTAGATATCAGTGGCTTAATGTCTGGTTGGAAGGAAGTATCAAGTGGGGTTCACCAAGGATCTGTCCTGAGTCCAGTATCGTTTAACATCTTCTTAAATGATTTAAACAGTGAGATTGAGTACATACTTACCACCTTTGTGGATGTCACCAAATTGGGTGGAGTGGCAAACACTCTGCAGGGTAGGTCTTGGATCCAGAATGGCTTGAATCAACTGAAGAAATGGTCTGCAATTAACAAGATGAAATTCAGTACGGACAAGTGTGAAGCCCTGTATTTGGGACAAAATAATTGCATGACCAAATACAGACTAGGGAATGAGCTGGGCTACAGGATTGCAAAGGACCTGGGATTTACAGTGACCTATGAACTGAGTACAAGTCACCAATGTGCTTTTATCACTGGAGTCAGCCAGTGGACAGAGCTGGATTTGGGTGTGCGGGGCCAGGCCACCAGGGCTGGAAGATTGAGCACCACTGTTTTAAAGTTACTTATACTCTACACTCTTGGAGTAATCTACTGATTTACTAAATAAATATGCACTCAGTTCCATCTTCCAAGTATTTAATGAAACTATTGATCAATACTAGATCTAAGACCATCCCACTTGATTACCTTTTTCCACACTGAGCAGTTTATGAATATTCTTTGAGTACAATTATTCAACCAGTGAGGAACCTGTATTACAGTACTTTAATCCAAACTGTGTTTCCTTAGTTTATTTATAAGTATGCTGTGGGAAGCCATGTTGAAAGACTTGCTAAAGTTGAGGTATATCCCATTCATTGTGCTCCCTTGAGCTCTTCGAAATTAAATTAGCTTTCGAGTGCTAAAATCTAATACTGTAACTTTGCTTAGAGCCCAAATTGAACAATCTTCTGGATATGGCATAAGCTGTTTAATTGGACTGCTTGGCTGCCACAATACTAGGCACTGTAGAAATTAGCAAAATAGAAGCTGAATTGATAAGTATATTGTCCTCTGTGGCATTGTAGAATAACATGCATAATAACTTATAGGCTTGTTGTGTTTATAGATTCCTTGCAGGGCCCCTGCCCTTTTAAAAAAAAAAAGAAAAAAAAGAAAAAAAAAAAGCCTTTTACAGATACCACACAGCCATCACAAATCTCTTGGCTTATAGGAACTGTAGATGCCCTGCATGTTTTCATCATAACATTCCTCATAAGAACAAGTGAAGTGCAGAGGCCAAAAGAATAGCTGGGATTGGAAGGAATTTCTTATAGTAGAACTGACCTATTGCAATTCGAAGCCTATATCATGCTGCCTACAAGATAACTCAGTTGTGATATCTAATGTATTTCTAAAACTTCTAGAGGCTAAAGCCAATTCTTCTCGTTTGTCTGGAACATGCCTAGCACATAATGAGAATTACCTTAAACATGCTGTATGTGGGCCTGCTGTACGCAGTATTATACAGGTAAACTTTTTTAGGCTGTCAGGTCTTCTGTTCTCTAAAGACAGGTTTTGAAATTCTGATTTTATAAGGTGCTTATACTTTTTTAATGAACTTGTTGAAAAATTTATTTTCTTTTATCAGAATTGTGTTTATTAGCTTTAGTGTAGTTATTGTATGGACAAGTACAGTAATGTCAGTCTATTCAGCCTGATTGATTTAATTGCTTTTGTTTTCTAGCAATGATAGCAAGAAAACTGAAAGATCTTCAAATAAAATTAATGAATTTGAGTTTTTAATTAAGTGGATTTCTTCATCATGACGAAGCACTTTTTTACAAAATCCTTACGGAGAATACTTTTGTTTCAGAAGCTAAGCGTTCAAAACACTTCTCAAGTTATGTTTGGAAGTTCATGCATTTCTAATTTGGAATAGTTAGAGATTGCAATTAAATGCGTAGCTGAACAAAGTGTTCTGTTTACAGTGTGTTTTGAGAGAAGACTCGGTGCACTGTGTGTGTACTCCTGTGAAAAGAGATTTGTAGCTTGCTCAAGAGCCAGCTGATTGCAGCAGACTTGGATTTTAACAAAAGGTGCAGCCCTCAACAGTATTAATTTTGGTCATGGTTGTTCTGCCTGAGCCAGCTGAGCTCCATCTGAGCTCTCTTCACTTCCTGAAGAAGACCTTTTTTAAAATAGATTGGTACCATAAGCTCTGCATTAGTCCACCCTGAAGCTTACACACTCAATTTTATGGGTAGGGGAAGAAATTGAGAATGGAGGGGACAGCTTTAATTGCTATAGTGAAAGAAGAAAAGAGTACAGACTTGTTCCCTTCCATCAAGAAAAAGAGAGTGACAATTTTCCTGCTCTGTTGTGTGCTGTGTTTCAAGTTAATTTTCAAGTACATGAAAATGCTGCCGGAAGGGGGAGATTTACCTGAAAAGATTTAGGATTACATTATATTGGAGCCTGAATACTGGATAGGGCATTTCTGTTCTACGCTTTGTGTTCTTGCAATGAGAAAATATTGCATTTTCTTCTATCTTCTCTCCCCCCGGTTAAGTTCAGGACTTTTTGTCTCTTAATTCTTGAAGAGACGTAATCCATTGGTTACTTCTGTTAATAGAATCTCAGCTACATTCATAAGATAGACCGCTCCAGTTTCCTCATGCACAGTTTTTCCTAATATAGTGGTTATTTTTTCAATTCTGTGAATACTGTATTTACCCAAATCCAAGATGACTTTGAATTTAAGGCAGCCTCCTCAATTATATTTTGTATATGCGAAATGTATTAATTTGTTATAATTTTCCATGTATTGAATCTAATTATTGGAGGGTCAACTTAAATTCATCCTTCCTACTGCTGCAGTGGGGAAGGCAGCAGCCAGGAAGGCAGGTGGCCCCCACTGCTTGTTCTCTCTGCAGCCTTCCCCCCACCATGATTCCTGCCTCTACCCTCTCACCTGCCACAGCCTCTGCCCACTGCCTGCTTCCCACAGCCTCTACCCCCTCCCCCCCGCAGCCTCCACCCCCTCCCCCCCGCAGCCTCCACTTTCCCTGCCCCTCCCCCCCACTACTTACCATCAGGCATATCTCTAGCACTGGCTCCATTCCCTCCTGGGTAGGGAGCACATGCAAGCTCCAGCCCCTTCTCAGCCACGTAGCAGTGCCTGCACCCCAGTCAATGGGTTAGTATGGCATGGTGCAGTCCATGTTTCTGGGGGATTGTGCAGCCCAGAGTGCCTGGGATATGCAGTACCATAGGGGTACTGCAGTACAGGTGCCCCCTCTGTGTGGGGGAGTGGCTGCCTATTTACACATGATGCAGCAGGGTAGGAGGAGCCCTTACCCACAGGCATGCTAATGGGGCATGCAGCCTGTGGATCCTGTGACCCCTGCTAGTGCTGTCTCTGCAGTGTGAAGCCCCCACTATGCAGCTTGTGGACATGTGGCCCCTGGCTGCTTTGAAGTTGGACAGCGTTGACCTAGATAATCAGGTCCTCCCTGTGACTCCAAATCCTGGAGTTGTGACATTAGTATTATCTGGGTAAGAAGAATTTTATCTTGTTTTTTTTTTTTTTTTTTAATTCTAACCTGTAGCAACAGATAACTGGGGTTACCCTCCTTTCAATTGGTTCTGATAAACCGTAACCATTCAGATACTATTCTTTTCTCTTTTTTTGGCTCTTGTATATTTTGTTTTCTACTTTCCCCTTTTGTAATTCCCTTCATAAGTTCTTCCTTTTAAGATGAGTATTTTAATCTGCATTCACTTTCAAGTTTATACATTAATGCTGACCACAGAGCCTTCCCCTAGTCTGGTCCAATTTCAACTTGTCTGGTCCTAATATATTCTCTGCTAAGAGAATGCTTCATTTTTATTTGTTAATGCAATGCTTCATTAATTCATAGTTTCATAGTTTTTAGGGTCGGAAGGGACCTGAGCAGATCATCGTGTCCGACCCCCTGCCATGGCAGGAAAGAGTACTGGGGTCAAACGACCCCAGTAAGGTGTACATCTAGCCTCCTCTTAAAGACCCCCAGGGTAGGAGCCAGCACCACTTCTCTTGGAAGTTGCTTCCAGATCCGAGCTGCCCTGACCGTGAAGTAGCACCTCCTGATATCTAGCCTAAATCTACCCTCTGCCAGCTTGTGACCGTTATTCCTGGTCACTCCTGGTAGTGCATGGGGGAACAGGGACTTCCCCAGTGCCTGCTGGTGCCCTCTGACTAGTTTGTAACAGGCAACTAGATCCCCCCTCAGTCTTCTCTTGTGGAGGCTGAACAGGTTCAGGTCCCATAGCTTCTCCTCGTAGGGCCTGCCCTGCTGTCCCCTGATCACGTGAGTGGTCCTCCTCTGGACCCTCTCCATGTTGTTCACATCCTTCTTGAAGTGCGGCCCCCAGAATTGGACGCAGTACCCCAGCTGCGGCCTGACCAGTGCCACGTAGAGGGGAAGCATCACCTCCTTGGACTTGCTTGAGATACATCTGTGGATGCATGACAGGGTGCGGTTGGCCTACCTGATTGCATCCCCACACTGCCGGCCCATGTTCATCTTGGAATCAGTGATGACTCCAAGATCCTTTTCTGCCTCTGCACTGACAAGAAAGGAGTTCCCCAACCTGTAAGTATGGTGCCGGTTGTTCCTCCTCAGGTGCATCACTTTGCACTTGTCAGTGTTGAATCCCATCCTATTCTCAATCGCCCACCCCTGTAACCTGTCTAGGTCTGATTGCAGCCTATTCCTCTACTTACCCCCTCATCCAAGTCACTGATGAAGATGTTGAACAGTGTGGGCCTGAGGACCGAGCCCTGGGGGACCCCACTGCCCGCAACCCTCCCAGGTGAATCCACCACCACTCTTTGGGTGCAGCCCTAGAGCCAGTTGGCGACCCATTTGACTGTGTGGGTGTCTACACCACAGCCCCCCAGTTTCTTAATGAGAACAGGGTGAGAGACAGTGTCGAAGGCCTTCCGAAAGTCCAGAAAGACTATGTCCACTGCTACCGCTGCATCTAAGGATTTGGTGACCTGGTCGTAGAAGGGCACCAGGTTGGTCTGACAGGACCTGCCGCTAATGAATCCGTGCTGATTGCTCCTAAGCATAATCTTCCATGCTGGCCCATCGTGGATATGTGCCAGAATAATTTTCTCAAAAAGCTTACCCAGGATTGAGGTAAGACTAACTGGCCTGTAGTTTCTCAGGTCCTCCTTCCTCCCCTTTTTGAAGATGGCAACCATTCTGGCCGTCTTCCAGTCCTCTGGCACCACACCACAGCACCACGAGTGCTTGTAAAGCTGTGCCAGGGGTCCTGCAATGACCTCAGCCAATTCCCTCAGTACTCTAGGGTGGAGATCATCCGGACCAGATGATTTGAATACATCCAGTCCCTCCAGAAGTTCCCTAACTAGTTCCTCACTAACCCTTGGCCTAGGTGTGCCTCCCCTGGGATCTAAGGGCGCCCCAGGGTGGAGGTGGTGACTGTTCCGATCCCTGCTCAGGAAAATGGAGGCAAAGAAATCGTTAAATATGTTGACTTTGCCGTCTGGTGTGATGACCAAATTTCCTAGCATGTCCTGCAGGGGCCCCACGTTACCCGGAACCTTCTTTTTGCCCCCTGCATATTTAAAAAAGGACGTCTTGTTGTCCTTGATCCGGGAAGCTAGTCCATTAATGCTAGCACTTAAGTTTGAAGTTCTTCTCCAGTGACTACCTCTCTCAATGGTGCCTCCCACCCTGCTGCACTCTTCTTCATATTTCCTGGTGTCCTGGTGTAGGGCTTCAGAAATTATCTCTGCTGGACTGGCTGAACATATACTCCTTTTAAGCGGCTTTAAGCACTCTTTATTTGGCTTAAATTATGCCATTCCAGGGCAGAATTATTTCCAATCTGCCCAAATTTGTTCCTGTTTCATTGCTGTGTGACCACTTCCCACAGCCATACCACCCAAGTTGAAGTCCTCCAGTATTCCCCCCCCACCACAATATCCATCTTCTGCTTGCTGCTGCCTAAACAATTCAGCTACCTGTGGCTAGGCAGAGTTTCCCTGACTCCCTGCACATGTGGGGAGATGTTAGGGGGGATTCTTCCCCTCTCCATCTTTCTGGGAGACCTGGCCTCTACTCCAGCCAGGTAGGGTGTTTCTGGCTTCATGCATAGGTGAAGGGAAGTGGAGGCAATTTCCTCCCACACACCCGGTGCTTGCTTCAGCCCTGGAGCTCTGCCAATGGAGAGCAGTAAGCCAGTCCTGCTCTTAGGCCCTCTCCTGCTTAGCAAGCCACTAGTGGCAAGTCACAGCTGTGCAGGTGAAGGACAGTCAGAGCAGGTTTTTTGTTTTACTGTATGACTATGCCACTAAGTGGACAACCCTAAGCTGATTAACATTTGTTTGGCTTGCAGCATAAGGTCTAATAAGGCCATAAGACTGCGCTATTTTCCTGTACTTGTTCCTATAGCTCTCTTGTGTCTAGCTGATGGTATGTTGTCTTGTCTATCTTGTTCTCCTGTGGAGAAAAGAGGTGGAAATTATTTGAATTCCTTCAGTTGTTTGTAGTTGTTGGTTGTAGCCATGCTGGTCTAAGGCGGGGCGGGCAGTTATTTCAGGCAGAGGGCCGCTTACTGAGTTTTGGCAAGCCATTGAGGGCCGCGTTACAGGCAGCCAGGGGCAGATAATTACTAATTTTCTAAATTTTTTAGGGGCCCTGTGTGCCAGATAGAATGGCCTGGCGGTCCGCATCTGGTCCACAGGCTGCATTTTGCCCACCCCTGGTTTAAGGGAATAGGCAGACAAGGTTTTTCGGGTAAATGTGGTTTCTTTTATTAGACCAACTAAATACTTGGAAAAATTGTTCTTTGCAAGCTTTCAGGTAACAAACACCCTTCTTCAGGCACAGGGAGGGTGTTTGTACCTGAAAGCTTGCAAAGAACAACTTTTCCAACTTTTTAGTTGGTCTAATAAAAGCAATCACGTTTACCCAAAGAACCTTGTCTGCCTTCAGTTCTTTGTTTCTTTCTTGGTCATGAGCCAAACCTTTTCACTTTAGGTATAGGAACTCTGTCTTAATTTTTGAAGAGAGCAGTCCACTCAGTACCTCTAATGATGGTACATGATGTGGGGACAGAGCTACTTTTGTTCTAGTTGTATACTTTCTTACTCTGGCATATAACAACTTGTCTCATTAATTGGTTAGGTTTTTTGCCATTCCCACTTTAGATTCACCTTCTCTGAGTCCATTGCAGTCCCCTTTCTAGTTCTAGTACTTCTAACTTCCTGAGAGAGTTTGGGGTGAGATTTCTTTCCATTAGCACTAGGTAATCTGACACCCCCCAACTAATTTTAAATGTCACAGGCTACATCTAAATCTGATATTATAAAATAACCACACCACCTACCTACTCCTCCAGATCCTCCTGTCTTATCATATTACTGCTGCATATGGTATTTTCTTTCTTAAAATAGTTTTATTTTTCCAAGTAAAATTGAGAAGCTTACATGATGGTTTTAGTTGACAGAAGTAAAACAAAGCAGCAGTTAAAATCAGAGGAGGTAAAATTAGAAGGAAAAATTATCTGAGTAATATCACCCTCGATCCCAAAGTTATACTGAATGCTGCCTGCCAGATTTATTCTGTATAGTCAGAATCCCACTCTCACCTTGGTTTAGGGCTCTAGGATGGAAGGTCCACCAAAAGAGTGGATTAGAGTTGTGATGCTAGAAAGCACCCGTACCATCCCTTTACTGCTAGAATTTGTTTTTGTCTACCTTCAACTAGGTCGTGAGGTCAGGATGGGAGAAATGAGGATTCATCCCTCAACAGGTCTGAAGAGAAGTCAGGAATAGAAACCACCACCCTTTGGGTTGCACTTGAGAAAAATGTTTTACCAAACTTCATTCAGAATTATTTCATAATGACTTGGTCATTAAAATTCAAGTGCAAGAAGTGTTGAGCATTGTTTGCAGCTAAGGCAGGGTGTTTTGACTGGGTGTTGTGCCCCTGCCAGTACTTAAAAGCTTCAGGGACTCCTGGCTCAAGGATCTTGCTTGACCACTCAAGCTCAAACCAATTGCTAAATCTGGGGTCAGGAAGGACTTTTTTTTGCCTTCCTTTCTAGCGTGGGGTGTTGTCTTCCTAGGATCTTCTGAACATAGATGTTAGGGTTGGAAGGGACCTCAGTAAGTCATCGAGTCCAACCCCCTACCCTGGGCAGGAAAGAGTACTGGGATCAGATGACCCCAGCTAGGTTCTTGTCCAAATGCCTGGAGACCCCTTTGTGCCTTTTCTTTCCCACAGCAGCAGGGCTTTGGCAGTTCACTCATTTCCCCTGCTTTAACCTGTGGCATGTCATGTGGGGTGTTTTCAGTACTTCTGGTTTTGTCCTTTGCAGCTGACATGCAAGGGGATTTGATGTGGGTGATTTTTAGGACTCTTTGGGCAAATCTTTACAATCCTACGTATGATATACTGGTATATTGGAGCAAGCATTTTAAGGTACCGTTTTACATTACAAAAAAGCAGTCTTTTGGTGAGTAAGTTTATACAGTAACTCTGCAAAATTCTCTTTTTGTGTTAATTAGTTCATGCCTACTTTAGCAACACAACAGCGAAATGTCTGATCTTCATATTAACCTTTCAGAACTGGTGGTGTCTGCAGTGCCATACTGGTACAAAAATACACATTTTCCCAAGTGCAGACAATGCATTAGATATTTTTATCTGTGTAATGGAATAGTTTTTGCCATATTGGCTAAAAAAACAATTCTATTAATTAACTCTGCCTGGCATACTTATAATTGATTATTATAAATGCACAAGGAATAGTTTCCCAGGTGCTTAAGAAAATCTGTTATGTTGTGCTTTTTTTATTATAAGCATTTGCGAGATGATTCTCAGGGCAATTTATTAAGCATAACCTTTCAAAAACAGTCTTCAGTTAAAATTGTTCATATTTTAACCAATTGCTAATTGCATTTCAATGTCAGCCATTTTGAGTGAATTAAACTTCTAAAAGCCATCCTTGTATGACTACAAAAGAAAATTAAAAAGATTAATGCTGCATGAATATGTATGAGTATTTACTTTTCCCTTGTCAGTTACGGCATTCACAGTAGCAAGTAGCATCAAAATATTTCAAATTATCATGTCATATGACTGACTAAAAGATTTATACTAAAATAACATTGGACCTGCTAAACACAGATATTAAATGAATATCAGTGTAAATTAATTCTTGTGATTGGCTTTAATGCATCTGTATTGGATTAGATGTAGGAATTACTTGATAATATTTTGTGGCTTGTGTTCTTTGTCAGGCCAGACCACTCTTGGTCTTCTCTCTGGTACCGTGTAAACCAGTACAACCTGTTCCATGGCAGGTTGTCGGCGACCAAACTGGTGTCCCCACCTGGCCTAGCCTGGGTGAGGAGGGTGTGTTGATACTGAACAGGATTAAAAGCAAGACCTGTCAAAGGGTGGATTAGCTCCTTGCAAGCCAACAGCCATCCATATCTGGGGAGGAGATGGACAATGCCAGGTCACTCTGCCCAAAGAATTTACCAGTGATGCAAAGCAACTCAATTAACGTAGGAGGGTTGTTACAGCATCTAAGGTGCCCTAATGTTTGCGGTGGCCTCGGGGCTGACTTGTTTTGTGTTCTGCTGTAGGTTAGATTCGATGTTCATCATGGTTCCTCCTTGTTTTATATTCTGTGCATGGGAGCAAAGTAGGTTGTCACTTTTAACTCTTAGAGTAAGAAATGGGAGCCAGAAGTGTTTAGTCTAGATTCAGTTGAGTAACATCCTAATTGGGAGGCCAGAGCTGGACTTTGGGGTTCTTGCAGGCTGGATGATCTACTTCTAGATCTGGCATATGGGGCTTTTTTCCGTGGCTGCCAGAGCTGCAATGTTGGATGGCCAGCACCTGGGGGTTAACACCACTGCTGTTTGCTGCCCTACTAGCCATTTGTATGCCAAACACCAGCTGAAAACTGGAAATTAGGCAGCAGGTAAGGGCCAGGGCAGCATTAATGCCTTGGTGCTAGTCACTCCTGGTGCAGCAGCTCTGGCAGGCACAAGGAGAAGTAGCCCTCTGGGTCAGATCTGGAGATGAATTGTTCAATCAGAGAGAAGCCGTGCAGGTGAGCCACCTCCATGGGTTGGATCTGGCCCACAGACCATATGTTTAATACCTAGTCTACAGGTTATTTCTTGGAATCAGAACAAAGATGATACCTAATATCAGTTTCTTAGCCAATAAAATCTAGGACAGTGATTCCTCAACTGCGTGTGACTTGTTGTTCATGAAGTTGTTTCTTCTAAAACACTTTCAGAGACAAAATACTATCCAATATTCCTGGGCAAATTGTGTGATAATACAGGCATACCTTGTTTTATTGCGCTTCGCTTTATTGTGCTTCGCAGATATTGCGTTTTTTTACAAATTGAAGGTTCGCGGCAACCCTGTGTCGAGCAAGTCTATCGGCGCCATTTTTCCATTGGCGCTATTTTTTCAACAGCATTTGCTCACTTCACAATTAAGGTATGTACATTGGTTTTTTTAGACATAATGCTATTGCACACTTAATAGACTACAGTGTAGTGTAAACATAACTTTTATATGCACTGGGAAACCAAAAAATTCGTGTGACTCGCTTTATTGCGATATTTCCTTTATTGCGGTGGTCTGGAACCGAACCCACAATATCTCCGAGGTATGCCTGTATATGTGAAGATACAAGTCCTTCCATTATCCCTTCAGTGATTGAATGATGCTCTGACACATGAGACTTGCTAACCCATATATAGCCTACATGATTGCAAATGTTGTCACTCATACTATTGAACAGCCCTCTTTAAAATCAACACTATGTTGAACATCTGGAGTCAGCTATGCTGATGTCTTTTTGGTCAGTTTTTCTGAGTTAACCCACTTTAGGGCTATAGCTGTACCCATACTTCAGACCAGTGCAGTGTTAGAGTAAGTTTAATACATTTGTATCATATATCACAGTGCATATAAAAATAGGACAATAAGTCTAAATTCAGTTTAATATTACCTATGTGTAGCAACTACACATGCCATATCAGTAAAACAAGATCAAGAAAACATGCATGATATTCCACTAACACCTCAAAAATATTGTAGGTTTATTAACAAAAACACTTTGCAGCCTTGGAGCTATCTAAACCT